>NC_133902.1:56737716-57037716 GCF_964199755.1 Larus michahellis
GGAATGATACCGGAGCTCTGTCCTTTCTCTTTTTTTTTTCCAAGGAAATAATCTAGCTTTAAAAAGTTTGATATGGTACTTGGGGAGGACATAAGGAAGGAGAAAGTCCTACGGTCGCGTAGGGAAGATCAGTCCTTCCTGCTGCAGGATGCTGGTGAAATGAGAGCACCTGAGAAAGATCAGAGTCACTGGGGGGGAACGGCACATTTAATGACAGCCTGCGCCACTGCGGTGCCGTGGTTAGGAGGATGTCCTTGCACCAAGCATCCTTCTGGTCGAATTTACCTGGCATGTCTTAAGAGGTATGACTTCTCAAACTTTAAAAAAACCAACCAACCCAACAAGCATGTATTTTTTTGGCACTGATGTGGCTCCACGTGAATCAAATCAGATAACTGGAAACACTTTAGTTGGAAAATTCTTTAAAATCCTTTTTTTCTAATCTCTATTTTATATTCTTACATGCTGCCCACCACCTCCCAGGCTCTGTCCCACCCTTTCCCAACACTAAATGCTTCCACTCCTGCTGCTAAAATTCATGGCACAAACGTAGGCTCTTGAGTGTATTTCAGTCTCATATTCAACAGATAGGTCCGCGTTTTTTTTTTTCCTATGAATCTGAAGTCATTCTTGTTCTCCGAGAAAATCACACACATAAATAGGGTGAATAGCCCTGAGAGAAGAGCAGTCTCTTTCTCTAGCAAATGTTATTGTAACTGGTGTTTTAATTCTCCAGATATCACTCTCAGTGTACCGGGTAACAAAAGGCTGTATAGTGCCTAATCATTCAGCAGTGATCCAGGAAAAAAGCAGAAGGTTAAGAGCAAGTTCCTAAAGTCTGTAAAATCAATGGGACACTAGAAAGGGAACTGAAGTGTACCAGAAGGGACCTCTTGAGGGTCATTAAAAAAAGCAGAAACTGATTATGAACAGAGCTTTTACCCGAAGAACTGGAGGGGGCCAGCAAAACCATTCTGCTGCACTCCCGTTAAATGTCTAATAGTGGAGACATTTTCTACACAGCCCATAAAGGATAATGAGGATGGCTTTGATAGCTTTCAAGAAAGTTGCTCTTGTCAGTGTTCACAAAAACATGATCTGAGCATGCACTCTCAGAGCATACAGCCTACGGTGATCGCACATAGACAGCGAAAGGGAAGACGGTAACCCAATACCGTGCGTTTCACCCCTGTCATATGCCTTATCTGTTGTGCGTGTGAAAAATTGCATCGACCTAACAATACGATGCAAACAGTAGCGGCAACGAAGCTTGGTGTTACACCTACCAGTTTGGTATCTTGCCTTGCTGCGGTGCGGGATGTGCGGAGAGGTGGCAATGTTGGGTGGTGTTACATACAAGAGACCAGATTCCTGTATCTCTCCCTCCAGAAGAAATGAGAAATAAAGTTTTAACCTAAAACTTACGGAAATCTATCACCGTCAGCAAAGTTTGGATTAGGACCTAATAGCTTTCTGCTCAGTTTCTGTGTTGGGAAAGCAAGCCGCTGAAAGCCTGGAACATGGTGGTGGGAATTGGGATGTTTGTTCCCTTCCTATCTCTGACCCTGATCCTCTGGATGATCTTGGGTGAGTCACAGCTTTGCTGTGATTCGTTTTCCCAAAGAGTAAAATTAGTACAATCAAACTTGCATATCTTACTGGGGTAGTCTAAGAGCGACTCGTAAAAAAAAGTTTGAGATACCAATGGGATGGTGTTTTAGAAGTTCAGGGTGTTACTGGTCACCTTAAAAAGTAGGGAGGTGGCTCTGTTGGGGAAAAACATCGGAAACCTTCCTAGTCAAAATTAACCTTGAGTCCTTTGTACTTCAGAGGAAACAAACCTTTTTTTCAGAAGCAGACGTTCACAGGGATGAACTGAATGTGAGTCAGTCTAACAGTGGTAAAGCCAAATTGTGAAACTTTTGTGTCATTGCCCTGTGATTCCAGCTATCTTCAATTAACAGGAAAAAATGCAGGAAATTCAGGTGGAAGGAATGCATGGAAATTGAAGTCAAAGAAAATATTTGTTGTGGCCTTGGCAAAGTGAGTTTTCTAAGGCTGAAGTAGCTTTTAAGCAATTAGCATCTGCTGTGTGCAATTACCGAGTGACACACAGCCCCAGATGGAGGGCTCCGACAGCCAGTGGCCATCTGGATTTTAGTCTTTATCAAGGGTTCACTCTGTTCTGGGTTTCACCTGGCTTGTGAGACAGCCCTCCCTCTGCCCCGTGTTGCGCAGTCAACCTTGAGTCATTGGTGGGGAAAACAGTGAGACAATTCTGAGTCTGTCAGGTCCAAAGCTTTCTGGAGTCATTGGCAAGATTATTACTAAAGACGCTGACCCCTGAATTGGTGCATCGCGCCCGGTTTTCCAAAATGAGGTAAGTTACTCAGATAAAATCCAGTTTTGAGCCATAAGTGGCTTGATATGCACCAGTGTCTGTTGGGATGTATGGCTTTGGGAGCCTCAGCGTCTGAAGTCACATGTAGAAAATCAGCTCTTAAAGGGAGAATTTTGTCAAGAGGCTTTCGTATTTAAAAAAAAATGCAATTAAGTTTTCCTTAGGAGTGATAAGAGGTATCAGACCCAACCACAGAGACTAATTCTCTGAAGTAATCTAGTTTTAAAAACGAAACTATGGTGTAGTTTGTGAAATACAAAGAATAAAAATCAAAACCAACCGACAGTTTCTGACTACTCTGTATCTAAAAATGGGCCAACCTCGTTCAGTCTATTTAAAAATTGTGTATCCATACTGCCTGTATGCCAAGTTCAGCATGATGGAAATGAAAATGGTTGAGGTATAAACCCTTGGAAAACAGGGTTTATAATGGAAACAGTAATTGACTCTTAACTACCGCATCAAAAATACAATACTATAATACAAAGCCTAGCTCTTGGGATCCCAGCTCTGCTTCTAACCTCAGGTTGGCAGACAAACACCTTACCACAAAGCTAACCAATGTTTATAGGTTTGGGTTTTTTTGCTTTTTTTTTTTTTTCTTGCAAAAGGAACACGGCAAGTGAAGAAAATTTATAGGAGCAAAGCAAAGTTGGCCAACAGTTCAAAAGTTCTCTCTCGTACGTTTTTGGTGGTTTTCCCAATCACTGATTCTCTCTCAACTCATAAGGCTAAGAGGAGATGCCATGTTTCTCCTCTGGATGAATGCTCTATTTTGGCTGATAATTTTATTCATGACGCTTGAATCACATCCAAGCCTTCATCTCAGCTTTACAAATAATTTAACTGTTCCTCCAAAGGTCAGAAATTTGGTTATCCTGAGTGGAGAAGACAAAAAAAAAAAAAAAAAAATTCCTGACAGCTGTTGAGTCCCTTCTCTGCATAACTATAACAGGGAGGAGAGGAGAAGTGGTTCTGGGAATGGAGCAAAGCAAATCTACTATCGATCTCATTAAAGATACTCACCAAAACCTTCACCTAGTCTGAGCCGGGGAGCTGCTTTTGTTGCCAGTTATGTTTGTAATGATATCTTGCCATTTTGGGTTATGCTGAGAGCGCCAGTCCTATTTGAAATTCTCATCAGGGTTGTGAAATGGGGAAGATCAGGAAGTTCATCAGGGGAAGAACTACTGCTCTGTCCTGGTCAATAGAACCATGCATGGACCTGTGAAATAAACTGAATACTATGAGGTCTTCATGCAGGGACATGTGAAATAAAACTGAATGCTATGAGATCTGTGCATTAAAAAAAGAGAAAGAGAAAATTCTACTGACTGGTCTTGCGGTATTTTAAAAATTCTTACTTCTCTGTGTATCAGTGGTTTATTGGGTTCATATTTTTGTAGGTAATGAAGAAAAGCAGAGGACACAGCAGGAGCGTTCTCTGTCCATAAATGATTTTAGTTCAGCTACCGAGTAAAAAAAAGAATTGTAATTGCTTTGCTTTGCTTTAGGTATGGAAGATGATATATAGACCTAAGCTTAGATCTTGGCAAAGTTGCACCTTCATGTCTGCCAGCATCACTTTCTACACCTGGGCCACCCAAAGGGGGCTGCAGAAAGACTCTGGCCGTGTCGAGAGACCCCCACCCCTGCACTGGGGTGCACGGGGGGCTGCCAACTGGGGCGAATGGTGCTGGGGGAGTCGTAGGTTAGTATCGGCATCCGTTGTTGGCCTTCAGCTCTGCCATCAAAGCCACTGCTCAAATCCAGACTCTTCCAGATCTGACTCCTGCCCCTATCCGTTTCCTTACGAAATGAGGGGATATGCCAAAGCAATAAAAAGACATTGTAATTTTTTAAATTCTTTTCTTCCTGTAGCTTCTGAGCATGTGGAAATCTCTTACAAGAGACGGCACGGGGTGGCAATAGCTGTAGTGGTGCTTGCAACCGTACCGACTGGGCGCACAGGCTGAGCAACTCAAAGCTCTGTTGATGATCACTGTTAGCACATAAATGCGTATTCAAAACCAAAAAAAATAGGTCATGTATATTGCAACAGTGTAATTTACCTATTCTTAGGCAAGTTTCCCAGTAATGGTCCTACAGGCGCTTTTTTATTTTTCTTCCCTTTAACCATTGAACACCCTTCACTGCAAACTATCCTGTTGATGTCAGTGTAAAGAGGATCTGGGACCTAACACAGAACACTATTGTTAAAGCTCTTTTTCCTGGAATGGAGAAAATTTACCTTTACTGGCATCCGTGTCTTTACTCGAGTACAGCTCCATTTGAAAATGATTGGGAAATTGCCAGTGTAAATACCAAATAAAGATTCCAAGAATTGGCCCTTTATGATGAGTGATTTATGATTTAGCCTTTAAATGATATAAGCTATGCATTTCTATTTGGATTTTGAAAAAACAAGCCAGGAAAAAGCAACGATAGCTTAGTAAAAAATGTATACAGTCGTGGAATGCTAGTACAGGCTTTGGCAAAGGATCAAGTAATGATAAGGCCCAACTCTATAGGGATATTAACATTTTTAAAGCAATCAATGTGAAATAAATCTGAGAATGTGTGTTTAAATTATGAAAAAATACGGCATGAATATGCATTTTGTAGCTAACTGCTCCCTGTTGTTTTGGGCACTTGTCCTGCTTTAGTACGATTTTTGAGGAGGAAAACCCTGACTGGAGCATAAGCTACATTTCAAGTCCTATTTTAGGTGGTTTGCAATCGTGGATTTCCCTATTTTTCTTATCATTTTTCTTTGATTTGCTTTTTTAAGAGTATTATCCAACTCAGCTTGGCACGGTTCAAGTGCACAACTGCAACCTTTTCCATGACCCAAAAGTCAGTGCCACTCTGTGGGTTGGCAGTTTGCAAATAAAACATATCCTTAATGAAGTGTGGAAGCTCCTGTTCTTTTCCTTCCTCAGGAGACGTGCCTTAATCTCTGGCTCAGAGCCTTGTCAAATGCTGCAGTAAAGAACTGGCAAGCTCAATGCTGCTAATGGATTGAAATCTCCACCAGGTTGTTCATTTTTTGAGTTTTTTTTTTTTTTTCCTCTTCTGCCTTTTTTTTTTTTTCCTAAATACTGCGGCAACTAAAGCATCGCTCCAGTCTTCAGTCTTCTATAATGATTGGTTAGGGACTTCAGTGACAACTCTACAGTACACGTAAGAGAAATTTAAATTATGCCACTAAAACATACGAAGGATTTAGTTGCTTATGTAGGTCAATTATTAAGGGAAAAAATAAGATTAAAACCAGGGGCTGTTCTGCATATTTGAAGTTATTCCCGAAGATATAAAATTGTCGTATTTATGCTTATAACTTGTGACAGGTTCTCTAAGTCATAGACATTTTGTCTTGTCTGTAGTAGATGCTGAAAATGTTTGGAGAGAGATATATATATATATATATATGTATTCATTTTTTTTCCAGGAGGTAACCATAAGCTAATGAATTGCTTCCGAATTTCTGAAAAATACTAAAATGCAGTATTAGAAAACATGACGGTTTCTTGGTTTTTTTTTTCAGGATGTGTTTGACCAATATTGAGCTAAGGGTAGCTCTCGCTAGTTCTGCCATAAATTGAAGAAATTCTGCTTTTTTTTTTTTCAAAATTTGGATTTTTTTTTTTTATTATTATTTTACGCAGGTATGGTATGTAATTTCAGCTTACCTTTTCAGCATTGTTTTTTGTACAGCAGAAGAAAATAACTTATTTGCAAAGTCATTTTGAGAGGGGTCCAGACTGGACCCCGTCAGGGGGCAAAAATCTCTGCACGTTTGCAACGTGGTTTGCAATATCCTGTATTGCAACCTGTTGTTGTCCAGATCTTGCAAACTTTTACAAAAAAAAAAAAAAAAGTAAGAAAGGAAAAAAGCAATTGTTCAATCGCTCCTGCTAGGGGCAGGAATTTGTAGCGTTCCTTTAGTCTCTGTTAACCTGGTTCTGTCAATGTCAATAACTCGGTGACATCCTGGGAGGAGGAAAAACCGTGGGCTGACGGGTAGAAAAAGCAATTCGGTGCGAAAACGTTATCAAATAATGTATGTGGGTTAGCGCTGTGTATTCTGTGTCGTTGTGCTGGAGAGCTGCTGGTGTGATTGTGCTCGTTTGAAACATAGGGACTCCTCGGGAGAAAGTAGGTTACCCTCAGTTCTGCTGGTGGATGGAGAGGAACGAAAAGGGACGTTTTTGTACCGCTGCCTTTTAAATCCATGCTCTAGCACGTTACTGGAGGGACCTTGGTGGGGCTTATCTGCTGAGCAGATGGGAGGTGAAGTTCTTCCAGCAATGCTTTTGGCAGTCAAAATGATTGCACGCTGCAGCTAAGCTGATGTTCTCCATCGAGTTCCTCTGCATCTGTGCGGGAACCACTGGAATACTGGAATAACTATTCTTCTTGACGCGTTTCCATCAGCAAGGAGTTGATATGAACTGCATTGACCTCATGTCTCGTTATTTCTGCCCCTTAAAGGATTTCATTAGGGAGAGCGTGTGGACGGAGTCCATCCGTGCACCATTGCACATAGATGGTCTAGAACCTCTGCAGAGTCTCGGCAGCTGCCTGTGCTGCAGGTTACTTCAAAATACTTTTGAGCTGCCTGCCGAAAGAAGTGGTTTGCAATCTGTAAAGACAACAGCTAGATTTAGGAAGGGAAATAAGCTATAATGTAGGAATTGACCAAGCCGTGAAGTGTTAATGTCAGCTCAGTGATTTTTCTAGAGAGGGGGAAAAAAAAAAAGAAAAAAAGTAATTTTTGACTATATATGTATATATATTTTTTTTTTAGAAGACTGAATTTTGTATTAAACAATTGTGTTTCTGAAATGACTTGAAAGAAGAGTGAAAAGACACCAGGGCCCTAGAGAGAAAAAGGCATTTTGTAGAGGAGCTGAAGCTCATAGACAGGAATGGTGGGAGCTATCTGGAGTGGGAAGGCACGGGAAAAGGCATGCGTGGGGAGATTAAAACCTGATTTGTTCAAGGATGGACAATGGAAATTAAATCTCACGTGAAGTGAGAGGAAAGGACTTAAGGAGATGCTGGAATTTGGCTGCATTGTTTTGCTGCTGGATTTTGGATGAATGGCTTTGGTCTCCAAAGTGCAATCCGTGGACCACGTACCAGCGAAGGGCATCATCGTGTAGTTTTTCTCCTCTGCCTACACAGCCCTTGATTAGTGGTAAAGGCCCAAAGTGACTAAGACACGTATTAATGTAAGGCCTCCAGTTGTAAATCAATATTTGAAATAAATGGCTTTAACTGTTGGTTATGGAAACTTCATTCTGCGAATAATTATAAGTCTAAAAGTGAAAGTGAGATTTAAGTCCTGTGTTGATCTGCAGAGATTTGGCAAGCAGCACACATACTTAATCAGGCGCTGTAGCCTCCGTGCTTAAGATGGAGCTTGCAGCTTGTTTGTTCTGAGAAATACAGTATATCCATTCATCATGCTTATTCAAATTAGGGCATCCGAGGAGTAATGACAACCTTATTCGGCGAAATTATCTGTGGCGGTTTAAAGAATGTACCTGCCAATATGGAAATCAGCAAATCTGATGGTGGCACATTTAAAAAGGGTTCAGCATCCCGGTTTTGTCCTGTGTAAAACAAACAGCTTGCAGCACGCGCTCCCATGACTACCTCGTCCACAACGATCAGCATTTGTAGCTTTGCCCTTCTTCTTGGTCTCGATAAACTTCTGTTGTGTTTGTGCCGTTAAATGTGAACTTCCGTTGACTGCGCTGGAAATTTGGGCTGTATGAGAGCTATGCTAGGAAGCGCTGCGCTAATTTCTGCTAAATTATTTTATTATTTCTTGATTAAAAGCAAAGTTTTATTATTATCACTGCTTTTGCAGAGCAGTACGTTTGCTTGATGACTTAGAGCTACATACATTGCTCTTTCTTACTGAATTTCTTTACCTTTTATGAAGTATCGTTATCTTTTATAAAGTGTGCTTACTAATTGAATAGCACGTATACTGACTGTAGAAATAGTAATTGTTTTTCTCTGTCCTTATATAGGTCCCATTACCAGTTTCTCCTGCACTTCCTCCTCCTCTGAATTAAAAAAAAAAAGAAATAACAATAACAATCTTGCTCTTTCTCTCCCTTCCAAGTAGGTAGGAGAAAATTGCTTGATTAGATTATAGGGTCTCTATATGCGTGTAAAGATTTTATTGTGGGAAATCTATATTAGAGCCAAAACGATTAATGGTAATTAATGTTCCCACGTTTAATAACAAAAGAATTAATAGTGAGAAGCCATTTACCATAAAGTGTTTCCTTGACGTTTCTTACTAAAAATAAGAATTCTGAGCATGCCACGTAGATTTTTGGGAAAGAAGAAAAAGAAAGATTAGGTAAAGAAAACATCTCACTGTAATTTAAACCATTATTTTTCTGACAGCTTTTTATCTCCTGTCTGGAAGAAATAAACATATTAAATTTTTTATTAAAATAGTTAGGCTTTGTGAGAGCGTTTTTTTTTTCCCAGTGCAATAATAAATATTTATTCCTGCAAGAAACAAAGAAGTTTGTTTATGAGACTTTAACTGATGCTTAGCCAAAGGTACGAGTCTTTAAACGTAATAAATACAGCTCTTACGCACTTGCTTTCTCTTCTTGAGTACAAATTTTGATGTATAAGTAACATTCCTATAGAGAGCAGGTCATCCACTAGCATTGATCAAGTCCTCCGAGGCACCGGCACCTTTGATTATGGTTTCTGAAGGGTGAAGTGCACTACATCGACTAAAGAACAGCTCCAAAACACAGAGTTAAACCCCAGCCACAGTAAATTTCCAAATAAATAACAAAGGCTTACAGCAAGATCTTCAGGCATACGGGCTGGCCACTGGATGTGGCCAGAGAAGGAGTTTAACGTGACCTAGCGAGCTCTTGCAAAATCCTCCTTCTGTTGCTTCTGCTATGCCTATCCCCTGTTGTGTTCAATTGGCATTGCTTTAAATATCACCTCCTACCCGTCAGCGCAGCGGGGGCAGCGTGTCTGGATGCAATGGTAGGAGACTTGGTGTTAGGCACTCACATCAGAAAGGGGATTGCATCCATTTGGGAAAAAGCTCTTGGCCAAAGTGTCCAGTACAGAGTGAAATTCCATCCTTTTGAAGGAAAAAAAAAAAAAAAAAGTGCTTAAAAGAAAAATACTGTCAGATGTCCCTGTACTATTAACACAGAATAATTTATACTGGATTCTGCTCTTAGTGTTTTGGTAGATCTGTATGTGCTCTGCCTATGATCTGGATGTGGCTAGGGTTTCTATGTCTGTGCTTCTGGCAAATGTGGTCAGTATTTAACCCAGACTGTATTTTTGTGCTTACCATCTGCTTAATTCTGAATGTCAGATCCACAACTGGCCCGCCAGTTATTTCTATTCAGCTATTTTGAACTCGGCTCGGTGCAGCAGATAGGAAAGGATGTACTGGTTATGCGAAAATGTCAGCTGAGCCGAATCTCCTCCCAGAAGCTAAAATCAAATCTTTTTTTTTTTTTTTTTTTTTTTGAAAATAAGAAAAGGAGGTGATTCTCCTACATTTTCATTGCATTGTCTTCTCCAACCTTGTGCTGTCTTGGCGTTGTTGCAAGTAGAAAAAAATGAAAATATGGTAGTAAGGGCTGAGTTCGTAAGAGTTTTCAGTCTGGTTGGAATACCAAGTCAATGGGCACGCCGCACTAAGTAATTTCCAGTAAAATTCTATTTTTTGGGTGTGGAAAAACTTCACTGTGTGCCTTAGCCTGGAAATGTTTTGCTGAAGTGAGCTATTAGATCTCAGTCTTGACCATACCACCCTTCTAGCTCTTCTTACACAGCCAGGCTACTCAGATACTTGTTCAATATGTCGTGAGTGTCTAATAAGAAAATAATTGGGAATGTTTTTAATGAGTCACTGTAGCTTAGAAATCTGGATTTAACGAAGGAATACCGGGAAAACTGCTTACAGTTATTTCTTGTAAGAGAAATTACTGAACACTCATAGTTATTTGTATACTTCACAGGTCTGATTCAGCCTTGCAGTTTTGATGTCTCAAACAAACGTCAGCACCTTTACCAACAAATGCACTGCCAAGTGGATTAGAGAAGCAAGTGGGCTGGAGAAGACATCTGCTTCCAGTCTTCTGATGTACCTCAAGGACCTATGTCTGGAGGTAGGAGAACTGCTGCAGGATGTGAGGGAAATCCTGCCCTCAGAAATGACATTTTTTGGTGTCTGTAACTTGGATTGCATTGGAAGGCAAATGGGACAGTCAAGCCTTGAACTCATGGGGGTTTGCCCACCTCTTGGGGCAGCAGTTCTGCTGCCTTTGCAATATGGCTACAATCCCATAGAGGTCAGAAATGTTGTGTGGCTCCAGAATTTCCTCTGGATCATAAAATAGCCATTTTTTACGTGGTGAGGAGTTGGGGGCAACTTGTAGAAAAGGAGGGTTTGCTTTGGCGTGACTCATCTCCTAAGCCACAGCGCGTTTGCGAAGCGTGGCCCCTGACGTAGAGGTTAAGAAGTGCTGTGGTAGGATTAGAAAGAGGTTTTTCAGTAGTCTCAATGGATGGCATGCCCAAGTGTCTCCTTTGGAAAGGGTTCTGCATGTGCCCCATCTCGCTCTCCCTGCAATAGGAGAGTGTAGGTGGAGATCTCTCCCTGCATCCTGCACGTGGGCACCCTTTGGGGACGTTTTATGTTTCCTCACCCTCATGTGACCCTTCTGCCCAGAAACGGTCAACTCAAGTGAAATACGCAGTATAGGTGAACAAACCCATATTACCCAGAGTCTGCGTGCTACCCAGAAGCAGTTATGCAAACCCTGTCTGCCGGAGATTAAAATGTTGAGGTACGTGTGATTGTAAACCATTTATTGTTTATGAATTCACAGTCCTCCCGGATGTCCCCGGCTGCTGGATTTTGCTTATGGATCTCTGAACTAGCTGAAGGAAATGTAAAATCAAATGTAGACAGACAGCTCCCTCTTGAATACATATCCGCAGAGGCTCGGGAACACTTGTTATGCTAGCCAGGGTGTGGAATAAATTACGCTCAAGAAATTTGCTCTAGATCCACCTATTTTGGGCGGTTGGCTTTGTGTGCGGCTTTAAAGCCCCTCCTCGGGGAGCTGCCGTCACCGCGGTGCAGACAGGTGGATCTGGAGATGCACGGTCTTGCCGAGTGGCAGAGGACCAGCAGATCAATATTTAATGCGAAGGCTGCTGCAGCCCCTCACATGCATAATTTATCCCTGCTTTTGGGTACAGATGGACCTGAGTCAAGCCGTGCATCCAGGCTACAGGGGTATTAGAAGCGGGTCCAAGCGTTTCAGATTGTCCTCACCTTCGAAACGGGGCCAATTCAAAAGCCAAGCGTTCAGCCATTTCCCTCCTCGCTCCTTTGCACAACACAGAAAGAAACACTTTGGGGAGGTCTTTGAAATTCGTGTCGAATTACACTGACTTTCTCTCGTTGAGGGCACATGGCGCTGTTTGTATTTCAGAACAGAATTAGGGCCCTAGAAAGAATTAAGCATTTCTGAGTTTAATTAAGTGCACTAACAATATATGAGCAAAGTCAGCCTCGTAAAAGAGAACTTTATTGTACAAATTGACACAAAATAAAAGCCCTTTGGGATTAAATAGGAAAAATATATCTGAAAAACACATTATGGTGAGTAACCTAGCCACCCCAGCTCCTTTCAGTGAGTGAATATCTCTGCTTGAGATTTTTTTTTTTTCCCCGACAAATGATTAAATACCAGTGATAGGATAGCATGCAACGCGAGCATAACAAGGTATGAGCAAGAGGGATTTGCTTTTGACTAGTTAAGAAATAAGCTCACTAATTCACAAATTTATTATAAGATTAGCCTTTAATACCTGATAATCACCTTCGTCAAGGAAAATTTCTTCCCTTCAAAAGGCAAATGAAATGTATAGATGGGTCTTGAGCCAGACTCTGTGGCGGTAGACAACATTCACGAGAGGTCCAGCCTTTCTCTTTGAGCGAGCGAAGAGATAGTGTTTTAACAGACTGGGCACAGCCTTCAGCGCAGCATAACACGGTGGAACAGAAACAAGACAGGCATGGCAAAATCCCCGATGCCTTCAGATTATTAATCTCTTTGCAGAAAACAAATTTGATCTCTGTCAGACCGTCCATTAATTTTGATGGACGTACTTTTAAGATCTTATGTTTGTATTTTAGCAGAGCCATTATAGCTAAATGCACAAGTGAAAATGTTTTCTTATAACGTATACAGACAAGTATTCCCATTTCAAAGGTGATGCTGTCATATAGATATAAGAACATCAGTATTTGCTAGAGTCTTGTTATTATCTACTTTGCAATAGGCCATCTGGACTTAAACTAAGAAAGGGCTCCCAATGTGTTAGGCTCATGCAAACATCTGGTGAAAAAAAGGCCTTTCCGCCCAAGGACTTTTAGCTCGAACTAATAAAAAAGGCAAAGTGTGGGAGAGGAAAAAAAGAGGACAGAGGGGGGGAAGAAAACTTTCTATAGTCCCACAACCTTTTACTAACAGATGGAAGTCTGTCTCCGGCCTCCCAGCCTAGTCCCGTTGCCAACAGGGGATGTTGCGTAGCTGCCGAGCACAAGTATATAGCCAAGTCACTCACGCAACCTTATCCTGAACAGGTACAAGAGTAGCACGAGCCCTGCTGTATGCCATAAATTAAGGTAAAGACAAATACCGATTTAAGCGTTTGCTGTGTTTCTGTTACCGGCTTTCGGATTCAAAAGCTACAGGCGGATGAGAAGATTTTATGCACGGATGTAGAATTTGGTACAAAATTCTCCTCTCTGGGTACCAGGCAGTCAAGTCAGTTTGCTTGTTCTTATCTTCCTCTGGGTGAAACAAGGATTTGAGATCATACTCCCCACACAACTTACAGACCGTGCCTCGGTTTCCCCTGAGCTGCTGCTTGCACAATCCTCTTGGTCAAGGTCAAGCCAGGAGAAATGGTACCATAGGGCCTCATGTTGCAGCTTTTCCTGCAGCAAGGGCACTCCTTTCAGTTTCCTACCTGTCTCCAGCTGTCAGTGTTTGCAGAAATTACAGGAATTTAATTGTCTTCAGGGTATCTATGTCAGGGTTTCTACGTCTCTATCGGACTGGATTGAAATAAACCAATGAATTTGCAAATGGTTCAGGAAGAAAAGGTCCGGCGGACAGAGACAACGTGTGAGCTTTGTTTCTTCAGAAGAGTTGTCCAAAAAAATCAAACTCTGAGAAGTGTGGGATTTTGAGAAGTATAAAAGCATATGAAGTGTAACAAAGATTGTCTGGTTAATGAGAGAAGGAGAATAAATGATGGGATTAAGTAGAGAGGAAAGCAAAGGCCAGAGGTCAGTCTCCTCCTTGGATGACATGAAGAAAGAGATTAGGCGTTTCCATGATGGAGAATATAGCCTTCCCAAAATGAGATAGTAGTTTCGAAGTCCAAACATTAGACAAAAGCTTGTTTATTCAATTTATTAAACATATCCCAGGCTTAGGGTTCTCATTTGTTCGCTTCCTTTGGGTTTCCACACACTGGAGCAGGACACATAAGTGGGAGAGAAAGTCTGCCCCAGGACCTCGGAGTTTGGGGCACCCAGTGCTAAAGGTCTTTGTGGGGCTGGGACCGGGCCAGGTTCCTCCTGGAGAAGTCACAGGCAAACAGCTCTGTAGAAATCCACACGCTTCATTACGCCACATAGAAAACAGAGAAGCAAATGGTTTCTCTTGTCTTTTAAGTGGCAATTTCAAGGCTAAATGTGAGTGTTCTTGCACAAAGATATGGGCAAGAGGCCCTTTGGAAATCATTCAGCAAAGTTATAGAGCTTCCTGAACTTGAGCCAGGCAAAAATACGAGGACCTGAACCAAAAAGAAATATTTTATAGCTTGAATGCCTTTTACCAATCAATTTTTCCCTTTGGAAATGCATTTTTCCTCTTGTAGCTTAGATGAAAAGGTTAAAGTATGATAACAATGGATTGGAACAACCATGTTTGGCCAGGTGATAACTAAGCACTTCAGATATCCTGGTATTGGCTTTCGAGCAAACGTGGGTTTGTACATGTGTGTTACACCTACAGTTATGCGTGTAAGCACATCCTCTTTCTGTCTCTTCGTGCTATTTGTGTGTGTGTGTATATTCTTGATGACAGCGACATGCTAAATGAATTAGAAGCCCTCTCTTCATAGGCACGCAGGGATTGCTGGATTCGACGACTGACAGACAAGGTGAGAGCTGATTTCTCAGCATACTCACTTTACACCTCTTTAACAGATACTATTAGAGCTATCTCAGTTCAAATTCTTATTTTTTCTGTACTCCTGCATGCACGAGGCCCACGTAAAGCAGGACTGATGAAGGTGCTGGTGCCCTCGCCTCCCTCTTCAGACTGAGAGCTACAGCTCCACAACAGTTTTCTTCCAGCCCGCAGGTTGTAACAAGGAGTCGGTCACACCAGCCCGCTCTGTGACTCTGCCTGCATTATTTATTAGCTCATGGGACGGAGCTCTGTCCCTTTTTTCCACCCAGCTTTAGTGGCTGCGTATTCAGGGTCAACTCACTCGCCTCCTGTAGGGTGAGGAGAGGCAGGGATTTTCCACGCCTGCTCACCGACCGGCTCTCAGCACGCTTCCACTTCGGCGTTTTTTAGGGGCTTGCGTGAACCTAGGTGATTCTTAGGCATTTGCGTGTTTTAAAAAAAAAAAAAAAAAAAAATGAGCATTCCTTGCAAAGAGGCAGACGCTCTTGTGGAGCGATGGGGTGCGTCAAACCAGGTGGGCTGCACCGCGCGGCGGGGGTTTGGTCACAGAATCGGTAGTTTAAAATCGGTGCGTGTCGCAGGACGGTATTAGCACGTAAAAACAGCTAGGATGAGGAACACAGCGCACAAAACTGCAAGGCAAGCTGTTTGTAAGCCCCGTGATCACAACACAGGCCGTATGCTTCGAGAACGGAGCTAACTTTTCTTCTTAATAATCCTAACAGCAATTCCTAATAATTGGCTGATGCAATTTAGATTCGCGTTCCACCTTTTCAACGCTATACTGTTGAAAATGGTCGAGGAACTTTGCCCTGAAAAAAAACGGTGATAATACCCTGATGACCTGGGACCGCTGTTGGAGAAAAGATTTTTGCCTGAAAGGGTTTCAGGAAGTTACAAAACTCCTTTACATGGCCTGCTGGATCTGCGTATGATTTCCAACGTTACACAAAATAAATACCAGGAGACCGGTGTGGTTTATACAAGAGTTTATAGAGAAAAAAAATCCACCCACCAGCTCCCTTGCTGAGGATTACAACCAGGTCTCCGCTGCCAAGTTCTCTGTTTAGGTAAAGCATGAGAAAATCTGCCATTTTTTTTAGAGCCACAAAAGGGGTGCTACAGGGGGGGCAGCGAGAAGCTGACAGCTCTCGCTGCTTAAAAGGCAGCTGTTCCTTCTCAGGTACTATTATTAATAAACCCTAAGGTAATGTTTGCTCTGAAATATGTCTAATTGAAATAATTTACCCTAACCCTTAGAGAATTATGAAACTGTTTTCATCATGTTCACACACAGCAAAATAATTATGAGATGCCATATGGAAAAGACATCATGTGGTATATGTATTTCTGAATGTATACTTTTTGAAATGGTTCCCACAGATAAATCATATAGCTAATTTACAAAGAGGAGGTGGATAGTAGTTCTTAAGTATGCAGTTTAAGTTTAAAATGGTTTCAGGCTGGGTAAATTTACAGTGGTGATGACATGCAGTAATTGCGCTGATCACAGGACGTATATCACAGAAGATGTCGATAGCGCCATTAAGTTGCGCTGCACAAAATGGAGCAGGGAAATTCTGCTGGTGCCTCCCCGCTGTCGCCGTGTGCCACCCCTCAAAGCCTCTGCAGGTACTGCGCGGTCCTCAGCTTGTCTTGCGGGTGAAGCGTACCCGACTGAAGCGCTGGAGGTGCTCCCCCACCATCGGGGAGTCTCTGAGATGTTTCTGGTTTGTACCTGGAAAGCTCTGAGCTGACACCAAAGCAAAAGGCAATACTCTCCCCCCATAAATCTATTCTGAGCAAAGCCCATGGGAGAAAATTTCTTACAGAATCATAGCATGGTTCAGGTTGGAAGGGACCTTAAAGGTCATCTCGTTCCACGCCATGGGCAGGGACACCTCCCACCAGCCCAGGTTGCTCCAAGCCCCGTCCAGCCTGGCCTTGAACCCCTCCAGGGATGGGGCAGCCACAGCTTCTCTGGGCAACCTGGGCCAGGAGCTCACCACCCTCAGAGTAAAGGATTTCTTCCTAATATCCAATCTAAATCTCCCCTCTTTCAGTTTGAAACCGTTACCCCTCGTCCTATCATTATATTCTTATATATCCCTCGTCCTATTCGTATATTGCTGTTGCCCACTGCCCATCTCCTGAAGTTATTTCAAAAGGTTTTATTCCTAAAATCATCTGCAGTCACTGGCATTATCATGTATATGTATGATACATCTCTGTATTTTGAAGTATGTAGGGTTTGTTACGTACGGTAGCAGGATGATTCTGTAGGGCACTTCTTGGTCTTTTTCCAGGAATAATTGTGGTAGACGATGAGACATCTGAGGTTCTCTTCCTGATCGTTCAGAAGTTTTGAAGGTGCTTTTTGAATAAGGAACTCTTATTAACATTTCTAGAAATCTGGCTGGAGATCAGGCTTTCTTGTCAGACTTCTGGTAGTTCTTGTTTCCAGATGGATGGAAGAAAAATAAGAGAATAGCTTATTACACCCTTTCTGTTTCATGTCCGATTTGAAGCCAGCAAGTGAAGAAGACAGAAGGAAATCTCATTCTCTCCAGGCCATTCTCCTTATTTCTAAGGTGTTTCCAAAAAAAGGGTTGCCTCTAATTTGAGCAGTTCAGGTTAAGCCTGTTATTTTGCCTGAATTATCTCACCAGCCACTTTTGCGATTATTTCTGCGGTGATTGGTGAAATATTTGAAAGATCTGGGATGCACAAACTAGTTTAGCCTTCTATTCTGTACGAACTACGGAAATGCACTGCAGCCGCGTTGTTTATCCCCCAGTAATGACATCGTTACCTTACATTACCACTCTAGGTAGTGTATTTGTCAACCGCCACTAAATGATGAGTACAAGGAAAATATTTACCCAGCCTCAATGCTGTGGCATGACCCCAGTAACGCCAGTTCAGGAAGATCTCACTGTATTTGTGAGGTTCCGTGCTGCAGAAACCAAAAAAGCTTTGGCATTTCCTTGCGCGTAACACCAGTCCTCAAATCGGCGCTTTTTAGAGGCAGTAGTTGCAGTAATGGTGGTTTTAAAGGAAAAATAAAATATAAAAAAAAAAAAAAAAAAAAAGGAAAAAAGTTATATTCTTCCCCACAAATATCTAAAGGTGGGAGTTTTCCAATACCCTCACTGAGTGCGGAGCGCTGGGGACATCCATATTTGATGACTCCCTCATCTTCTCAGGAGTAACCACATACGCTAATATTTACTCACTCTGCCTGTACAGATACAGTATCTGAATGCTGCTGATGCATTAACGTGCGAGTATCTAAACTTGAGCTTTTGTGCCACGTATCATCCCAGGGAAGCGCCTGCACTGGAGAGGTAGCCTTGCGTCCTCGTCGCCTTCTCTGTCATTCCTCTTTTTGGATGAGAAATGTGACGATCTTTCTCCGTTTCTAATGTTACACAGCCGAAAAGGCACGTTCCCCTTTTAGCAACTTCCAGTCGTTTGGTTTTATGCTCACTGAAGGTGTGTTGCATTTTGTGCTATTGAAGTACCCTAAACCAAAAGTCACATTTTTTTTTTGTTTTCCCTGTGAGTTACAGTAGATTATTATTTCACTACAGTATCCGAAAGCATGAAATAGAGATTTATGATACTCTTGTGTTTTCCACTTCAGTTCATGTAATGTAGGGAAGGTAAAGTGTCTCTGGCTGCACAGTATCCCTTTTTCTTTGTGCTCTTTAGAGCAGTGTGTGCTGTGTGATTAGAGGATAGTGAGAAGGTCACTGACCAAACTTTATCTTCCACACAGTTTCCCACAGCATGTATTCCTCCTAGGGAACATTTTCTCAGCTCAGGTTATTTCCAGAAATGTTCTCAAACCATAAGAACAGTCCTTGCAGTAAAACATTTCATTCCCACTTTTTATCCTTTATCTAGCGGCGCAGTGTTGACAGCATTTATGTTTCTTCTATTGACTGGGCCAAGAACAACAGGATTAATGAGGTTGTCTCTTCATGAGTGCATTATATTTTTTTCCTCTGACCTTTCAAACATGGGAATCTTCTGTTTGCAATATTTCTTAAAGGAAGGAAAACCCCTTCTCACCGAAGTTGGTTTTGACGGGGGCTGTCTGGGAGGGAGGCTGGGTTCCCGCACACCACCGGGCATCTTCCGCACCTCTCGATGGCGTACGGGCTGAAAGGGAACTGCGAGAAAGAAAAGGAGGGGAATACCTTTGTTTCTTCATTTTTTTTTTTTTTTTAAAGAATTGGCTGGGGGACATGAGATGATATAAGGAATTTCTCAAGCTTTGAAATTCTGATTATCAGTCTTACGCGGCTTCCCATTGTACTGCAGGAATGCTCAGGAGATGGGTGGACACTGCTCTGCTATTTCTTTTTATTTTTTCTTTCCAAAGGATTGCATATGTTTAGGCTGGGCAAGCAGGGGAAGGAGGAGTCGCTGGAATTGCAGCCTTCCACAGAACACTCTTGTGCTTTATCTTTCCTATTCCTGATTATTTTTGACACTGGGTAACTGGAACGCAATCAAGATAGGATCGTGTCTAAGTGCAGCAGGACAGGGAACGTGAAGAATTTTCCCAAGGATGGGAGCACAAATATCTTTAAACATAACAAATAACTTTGCACATATGACATCTTTTAGCCAACCTCCTCAAAATACATCAATTAGATAAGCTAAACATAATTAAATTTTTGCATAAGATCGTTGAGGGTGACTTATTCCCATTTTTCATCTGGGGAAATGGAGGGACAGAGAGCTGGAAAAATTCCCACTAGACCAAAAGTTGTATCTACACAGGCAGGTCTCTAACTTATTAATTTTCCCTTTAAGATATTTATTTCCCCTCTTGGTGGGGAGAGAAGCACCGCAAATTTGTGTATTTACATCTTGCATCTTATCACAGAATGGTCAGGGTCGGAAGGGCCCTCTGGAGATCATCCCGTCCAACCCCCGGCCAGAGCAGGGTCACCCAGAGCAGGTGGCACAGGAACGCCTCCAGGCGGGGTTGGGATGTCTCCAGAGACGGAGACTCCACCACCTCTCTGGGCAGCCTGTGCCAGGGCTCTGCCACCCTCAGGGTAAAGAAGTTCCTCCTCATGTTTAGGTGGAACTTCCCATGGTCAAGTTTGTGCCCGTTACCCCTTGTCCTGTCTCTGGGCACCACTGAAAAGAGCCTGGCCCCATCCTCCTGACACCCCCCCTTTCAGTATTTATAGGCGTTGATAAGGTCCCCCCTCAGCCGTCTTTTTTCCAGACTGAAGAGACCCAAATCCCTCAGCCTTTCTCCATAAGAGAGGTGTTCCAGTCCCCTCATCATCTAGTTATGGGACAGTAAGCCACATTATGGAGGAAAAGACACTTTAGTGTCATCCGTTTGACCTGCTCCTTCCAGCCCGTGGTAAATGGTGGAGAAATCTGCCTGATATTTTGGGGGAGGGAGGAGTTGAAGGGATACTATATATATGTACAGAGAGCGGTGTGTGTATATGTATATATATATATATATATCAAGCCCCAAATGTAATCTAAAAATAACTATAAAAAGAAGTGGAAACATGAAGGGCTTGCAACGCTTGCAGAATGTGTTTTCCATAGGTGTGTAGTTCTGCTGCGCGTAAGAAATTCCTGTGCCACGTAGGAAAAACAGCTCTTACCTGCTAGACTTGAGGGGAAAAAATACAGCATCCAGGGGACTGTCTTGCCGAGCGCTCCAGGGCTGGCTTTACTTCGTGTCCGTGGCTCGGAGGGCCGGGATGCTGGGCTGAGCTCCGGGCAGTCGTCCAGGAGGGCCAGAGCTCAAGCACCGGGCTTAGGCTTTAAGCAAGCTGGAGACCTCTGTGTGTGGATTCAAGTCATGCTGGGACTGTGAGAGTGAGCTGAACTAGACGTGTGGACATAGCCAAATGCATCCGTGTCAGCCCTAGGAGGAGAACAGAAACAAATCTTCCTGGCTCCTTGCTTTAACGATTTAAATAATCCCACGTATTAGGTCTGGAAATGGGACAGGCTGCTTTTACAGTGCTTCAAGTTGAAAAAGTCATCAGAGAAGCTAAGACGTTTCTGAGCAACTCTTCAGAGTAATGTTTCATGAGATTTTTGAAATATGTTCTCCTGAAAAGCGTAATTCTTATATAGTGAAGTAGCTAATTTAACTGTATATTGTCCTCAGGCTCTGGCAATGGTCACTGCTCGCGAGTACCAGGGGACTAAGTTTAGAGCATGAATCTATTACATCTCTTAAAATTCGGTTTCCTGAGCTTCAGAGCTTTGGAGTTTGTTGCTTGAACTTTTATTTCTTCCTTTTACGAGTCCTCTTGTAGCTGAACTTCAATAACAAGAGAGAGCACTTAATGAATCCGTATCTGTATTTGTCAGCATCTAGGGCAGTTAAACATAATTATGATGGAGAAATTCTTGTGTTCTACTTAAGTATACATATATATATGTGTATATATAAAAAGACTATACTAATGTATGCAGAGGCCTAATTCTACTATTATTTAGCTAGAATAATTTGGCTAAAGCTAAAGAACCTGCAGTTCTCTTTCTGTTCCTTTAAACGATGGAGCTCCCTGTCGTACACTAGTAAGACATTCTCATTAGGCCCCAACTGGAAGTAATTTTGGGGTTGTAACACTCAAGACTTTAAGATTTTAAAATCCTGACACTTCAGGATTAAAAAACAAACCCAACACGTATCTATCAGTGAACGGTGAATACATGTTTGTGTAGTTCGCCTTATTTGCATTTGTTGGTAATTAATTAAAAAACATGAGTTTAATTAAACTTGGAGTTAGGGGAGTCATTAAAATAAAAACAAAACCATTTCAGTTAAAAATGTAAAATAACGCGTTCGGTTGAGTTTAGCTGGTGGAGCTTAAGGATTTGCAGAGAAATGCCGGCGGTGGTGTAAAACTTCAGGGACTATCACACTGCACACAGTTAGAGCAGAGTTACTGAACGAGGAGAGTGGGTGTACGTCTTTGTCAGCAGATAAATTTCACTTTGCGGATACTTGAATTGAAATAATAACATTTGCCCTCAGTTTCTTTCTGGTCTGAGTCTGTAGCTAGGAAACAATGAAATCCATACAAGCCCAAAGGAAAGGATTACGGCACAATTGAAGGTAAGGTTTGTAAATAAGGGACAGAGTTAGAGGGGAGAAAAAAAAAAAGATTAAGAAGCTTTAGGGGAAGAGATATGACTCATATAAAACTCAATAGTAAATTATACTTACCTGTTTATGCTATAGTTTTTCCTCTTTAAGTTCTTTTTTAATCTTAACTCACTGTCTTCAGCATCTTTTTTTGTTTGGTTGTCTTTTTTTTCCTTTGAGAACAGCGGAAAGAGTTTGCTTTTTAAGAAAAGACGTGCTTTTAGGATGTTGAAAGTGATAATAGAAAAAAAAGATACCAGTTGATAATTAAGCCTTGAACATTTTTCCATGGCCTGCTCTCGTTGATTCTGTCCCTCTGGCAGGACTGGGCTTGTCCCACCAGCAGAGGAGAACCACCAGCAGAAATCTTGGAGTTTTTGTAGTCCGTGTTGTGAAAACTCACAGAGATGTTTCTGTTTGCTCGGTGGCCTAGAAGTGAAACCTTTCCACCCTCTCAGATTTCAGGGCTTGAGTGAAGGTCTCCCAAAGCAGTGCGCACTCCCATGTACAGGTCAGGCTCGTTGCCTACGTGGACCTTCATGCGCTGCTGGGCACCAGCTCCAGCAGCTTGGGAAAGGTACAGGAGGTAACACCACTGCTGTAAGGCGCTGTGCTCTTGGGGTTGGAGAGCTACTGAAATAGGACTAATTTTGGTCAAACTGCCTCAGGATTAAGATTTCGTGGAGGTATTTAAAAGATGAGTAGATGTGGTGCTTAGTGACGTGATTTAGTGATGGTTTTTGTCAGTGTCAGGTTGATGGTTGGACTCAATGATCTGAAAGGTCCCTTCCAACCTAGGTGATTCTAGGATTTTCTACTTTATTCTTCACCTAAAGTATTTACTTTGGGGAGGAAAAAATTAGGATAATGGAATGTAATACTTGCTAAAAAATTCCTAGTTGTATTCATCAGACTCATTTTGCTATGAAATTAGTATAAAACATCTCAGTAATGAGTACGAAACGCGTACAAGTAATGTTATATTAATTTGCCTAGAGGTGTGTTTTGAGGGTGGCTTGGCACCTGCACGCAGGGTGTTGGTGGACAACTGCTTACGTGCAAAGGGCCAAATTTAAAAAAAAAAAAACAAAACAAAACAAAAAAAACCACCAAAATTATGTCGCATCTCGGAGATGAGAAACCATCTGTGGGCACCTGCTGCCCGGACCGCTGGACAGGAGGATCCCACTTTAGCAAAACACCTGCACCAGCCGCGGTGCCGGGGAAGGTGGCCCTCGCACAGGGAGCAGATGCTCCACAGCTGAAGGCTTTCAAAGGAGACACGTTTAGAGCCCCCCAGCCTTATGAAATAACTGAATCATACATAAATAGTCTTTAAAGGCAGCATTGTCTGCTTTAAAGGAGGAAAAAAAAAAAAGGGAAAACGAAGTGGGTTTTTGTGTGTGGGTAAAGTAAATACGGTTAGAAATACATGACTTGTTAAGAGCTTTTTGAGGACCCCACACTCACAAAATCTTTTAGGTCATGTGTTTGCTTTCTGAAACATTTGGTAAGTAATAGGTGCCAAGGGACTATATGCACTCCATCTGGAATTAGCAGATTCTTCTTTGTTCAATTGTTCCTAAATTTGGAACCAGCCGACTTGCTTAAAAGTATTTTGATTTTTATTTTAAATAAATACGGGAAATAAACATAGCCCAGGACCCTCAGAGAGGTACATTATTAGTCTTCTCCCTGCCTCCACGAGCCATGCAAGTCTTAAAGGAGCATTTGCCAGTTTTGATGTTTTCTATGGGTTTATGGTAACAGTTTGTTTGGAGTGGCCCATCATTTTTGTTTCCTTTTTATAAATAGTATCAAAGAAATCAGAGATGGAAAAAGAACTATTAGGTCATTAAATCCATTCCACTGCCAATGCAGTCTTGTTCTCTACAGTGTATTTTTTCCATTTCTTTGTCCAGGTTAAACTTGGAATTAAGTTTAAGAGCCTGTAGGTCTAATGAGAGGTACAAGAGCGAGTGGAGATTTTACTCTTTTCTTCTTTCCTTACTAGACAAATATCTCATTTTCATCTCCATCTTCCCTACATAAGGAAAAGACATGTCAAAAGATCAAGTAGACAGTTTCTCTTTGCAGGTGTTATAGATTACTACCTCATCCCTGTAAAAATTTAAGTTTTACTTGGGGAAAGCAAAAAAGGAAGAGAAAAGCAACACTTCTCTTATCTTCCCTGATGTCCTATAACACCAAAGAGTAAGAGTCTGAGACCAGGACACCTGCTTGTCCAGTAGGCTTGTGAAAGGGGACTGTGTTTCCTGTCAGACCTTTAAAAACTTTTTTCAGAGAAAGCTTCTTTTGAAACAAATGCATTTTGTTTTACAAATACATTTGAGCGAGTGCTTCAAGGAATTGAAAAAAGCACCCTGGAATCACCCAAAGTTGCACCAAATTCATGATGCGGAATTCAGCTGGAGGGCTATTTGACGCTGAAAATGTTTGTCAACGAAAAGCTTGCAAATCAGCGCTCAGAAAGGTTGTCCAACGCCATTGCGTTTGGCATACGAAGAATTATTAAGAGGTGCAGATCTGTAGATCTGGGATCACAGCCTAAGATATTGAGCCTGTGTATGTTGGTCCGCTTCCATGGATTCGAGTGGAACGCTGCCTGTTTACAATAGCTGGGGATGGATGATCCCGCTCTCCACCGGCTGCAGAGAAAGCTTAGGGAGACTCGCTTTCCTAAGCCAGAGCTGGCCTTCGTGAACTGTGTCTTACGATGCATTACAGAGCAGGATCAAGGTCTTTATCTAGTTCACGGTTGCTCAGAATTTTGTTTCACCCAACATTCGTTCAAAATACAAGCAAACATTTTATTTCTGCTTCAAGCTTTCCTACGAGTGGAAGTCGTGGAGCACAAGCAGATACATATTTTCTGCATGGCTACAAGGTCTTTTTATTTGGTCTAGATACACATCTGTAAGTATTTTACCAACTCATGTATTCATATATACTGTAAGTCAAAGGAGCTTAAGTTTTCACTTCCTGCACTGAGTCGCAGTCATTCTGTTTTGCAGGTTGCTTCCTACGCGCTGCGTTTCAGCAGCCTAAGGGCTTCTCTAAATCATTATTCTGCGCTTTCCTAGCAAGAAGGAACCAAAAAGTGAAAGATTTAGCATGGGCTAGGCAAAACCTAATCATAATCTCTTCTACCTCTTTTCCTATTCCAGTCAATCCTCATTCTGAGGATCAAACCTCTATTTTCCCTCTGCGGTTGAGAAGGTATATTAGCATGATGAATCACAGAATGGTTTGGGTTGGAAGGGACCTTAAAGATCATCTAGTTCCAGCTCCCCTTCCATGGGCAGGGAGACCTTCCACTAGACCAGGTTGCTCAAAGGCCCGTCCAACCTGGCCTAAATGTCAGCATCACTCAGCTGCGTCTGTTGAAGATACCAACGTTCGGGCTTGGCCCACGACAGTTCTGATCTATCCTTTTTAAATCTAAGCCTGGGAAGACGAGTTCAGGGAGTTTCATCAAACCTTCATGGAGACCTAAGTTGTGTGCACACACCTTAGATTACTACACTTTAATTCTTAAAGCAAACAAGCTCTCAGCTTTAAGGAATATAGTACCACGGACTACTCGCTGTAACTAATACATGTAATTATATATATAATACATACATATGTTTATGTTAGGAAATATTTAGTAGAGTCTTGTGCTTTGAAAAGTTAGTAATTTGTTTTCTTCAGTACCTGCAACCTGAGTAAATATATCTGCTCAGAAAAGTATTAGTAATTGGGATAATTTTCCAAAAAGATTTTTTGGTGGCAAGAAAAGAAGAAATATTTACTCTTGTTCACATAAAAATGAATTAAACCCTTGCCATTAACGTCTATGGGAGGACAGAATCCCAAATTGCTATATAAATGGGAGACCAGTGGTTTCTTTTTGTTTCTGGTTATTATTTATAAATTCTGAACAAGCAACTTTGTTATGAGACTAAACTTATTATTTGCAACTTGTAAATCTTTTCGACAATGCATATGTTCATACTTTGCATTTAATAGTCTCCTTTTAGGAGACTACAGGAGTTTCCGTCATTTCATTTATAAAAATTACCAATAGGTGGGCAAAGCCTTAGTAAAAGATGGTGAACCACAGAGAGCAAGCAGAAATGTTGGGTGGTGGATGAAGCAAATCTAAATTTTAAAACAAAAGCAAAGGTTAGCAAAGTTTCACTCCCAGGAGCCGTGGTTTCCTTTAACGGGCTTGAAGGCAAGGCATTTTGGCAGGTCAGGTTATCGCATTGTGCTATAGTTAGAACTACTGACTGGTTCTCTGCTGTTGTTTGTTGAGATGACTAAAGTTGTCATTTTTAATTAGCTTTATGCTCTTCTCAAAGGCTAATTACTTTACTTTTTATCAAGAATACTTGATTGGTAATGACAAGGGTGCCATGGTTACGTATTTTTAGAGAATTCCCCAACCTGCACAATTACATGATTTTCTGTTCCCCCTGGATTCTTTGTGCAGTAAAGCCTTCAGTAAAAATAATGGTTAAGAAAAATACATATTTACTATTGATACCAGCAGGAGAAAGTATCTCTTGATTTTTTTTTTTTTTTTTTTTTTTTTTTTGGCAAGAAGGTTATAGCTAATGTATTTAGTCAGTGTAAAAACCCATTACACTTAGTTTACCTCCCTGTCAGTGACACTAGTGCCGCTCTATTACCTTGGCTGAAGTTACCTCAGGCAAACTGAATTTGAGACGGGAAGGCTTTCTTTTTCCCTCTGACTTGTCTATAGTCGCGTATCTTCCCTGGGCATCGTGGAAATCTGGCCTGACTCAACTGCATCCTTATTTCAAATTACACAGACGCTGAATTTTGGAGAGCATTTACCTCCCTGTTTACCAGAATTTGGTTAAAAAGCCCTTGAGATAAGTGCGGTAGGTTCCGTTGCACGTGAAATCTCGCTTTTCTTTAGCCACCTATAGATTACTCTAATTTGTTCTCACTTGAAGCAGCAGCAGCCCAAAAGGTGACGCTTCTGCGAAGGGTCCCTCGAGGCGGGAGGCAGTGATGGGGGACATAAATACTCCTCTGACATTTTTTAGAAATACAGTTATACCCAGAGAATCGCTACTTTACTCCTGTTCTGCAACGCATAAATACACGTCAGATGTGCGGTAAACCAAATTCTCTCAGGAGCTTGTCCTGAAAGAGGAAAAGACACAATGATTTAGAGTCTACATCTGCAGCTCTTGCAGCTGCTTTGGTCCCTGCTGCTGGAGGAGAATTCCCTGCATCAACAGCCTCTTGACGCAGGGTCTTAGAGCAGTTCCCGAAGGAAAGGCCCAAGGGAATGCAACGCTGCTGCTAACCTGCTGGAAAGGCGAGGAGGGGGCAGCTTGATGAAACATGGCTGTTCCTGCCATCCGGTGCCCCATCTTGCATCACCTCTTCTGCCGCTTTGCAAGTGGGAGAGGACTCCCCGACGATTACAACTCTTGTCTCATTCTCCAAAATCTATTCAGAGCAAGATTAGATTGCGTAGCTTCCTAAACCAAAGGGAAGGTCTGCGTGGTGGGGAGATGGCATGGACCACCTTCGTACTCAAGCTCGCAGGGTGTGCTTGGCTGTGATGGCCTGCTGGAATGTCTTCAGTCGTAGGAAACACATGTGGGACATCTCTGGAACGAGGCAGCTGAAGATATGAGGATGTTCTGGAGCGAAGGCTTGCACAACCCTCGTGTTTTGACGTTATTCTTCTTGGCGATAGATGGGGAACATACCATCTCCAGCTACTGCAGCAGTGCAGTGTGATTCCTTGCAGTCTACGTGTAAAAACACCTTCTTAGTAAGCATCTCATCTCCTCAACGAGCTAGTAAATCATCTATGACTTCAGTAATTAAAAATAAGTTCTTATTGCTTTTTACTTATGTCAGCACCGCAGAGCAATAAGCGAGACCAGTAAGGTAGGCTGGCAACTACTGGGACTCTGGGAAACGGGCTCTCAGCTCCCTGTTCCTCTGCTGCAAGGAAAATAGGACTGGATCCTGAAGGTATTGAATGCCTAAATCCTATGGAATTCAATGTAAATGGGTGGCTAAATACTGTGAGGATCTGCTTAATCAATCTACACCTTAGGTCTTCGTTTGTCCTATAACAACTCTTCCCTACTCACAACAAAGTATAATAAACATGTTAAGGAAAACAAGGTGCTCAGCTACTGTTATCTCTGAATATATATATATAAAAAAAAAAAAAAATCTAAGCAAGACACCATGGTTATTTCTGGTTTGTGAGTCTTGATTATGTAGTAGTTTTGGATTCTAGAGAGAAGTGTTTACCTGCCTGTTGATGAATTGATGGTTGTATTCGCCAGATATAATCGGGGCCTAATTTCTTCTCCAGAAGTTCACTAACAGCAAGAATCAGGGAGCAGGTAAGGATGCAGCTCAACTTTTAGAAATCAGACTAAAAAGTATTATTTTTTTTAACGCAAAACTGAGCCTTTTTCACTTTCAGGGTAACTTTCAGCATCTCGGCTTTCTATGCAGAGCCTTGCTTCCAGTATAAATAAATGATCCCACATTCCGTCATGATAACATATGCTCATGCAGAGCTCAAAATTAGAAGGAATATGAAGTGTTCTATTAATTGCATGAATGTTGATTGTTAAAATCATGTGCTAATTGGTAATATCTGTGTGCAGTAGGTTCCCGCAATATGTGTTAGATTACATTAACTGCGCTTGTGACTCAGATATCAGGCATTATGCGTTTTATAGAAGGATTTTTTTAAAACTTTGTGTAATTAGGTTCTATAGATTATCAGCATAGAAAAATTAGTAGAAGACTGTGTAAAGGGCATGTGAAGTTAGAGGCATGAGGAATACTGAACTCTAAAGATGCATCTGCTCCTCTTTCTCATGGTGTGCGTTCCCTCATGTACTCTCCAAAGTAATTCTCACGTGTTTGTCTTGAGGTAATTCCCAGGGAATCAAGTACGAGCTCTTTCTCACCACCATGGTGATTACCATATACATTTAAAAAGTTACCGTCTTTTTTGAGTCAACTTTCTCACTTTTCAGTCTTTTCCTTTGCATCCCCCAGGCTTTGATCCAAGAAGCATTGAGGTACGTTACAGATAAATTAGATTATCGCCGTACTCACCTATCAGTGGGGAAGTTGAGCATACTTAGCAACATGACTCTCCTGTACCAGATGTGCTTCCTCTCCTTTCCAAATCCCTAGGGAAAATTTCATATGGATCTGTTTTGTTCATTGATGTTTTAATTTTATTGAGTGCCACGACTATTTATTAAAATAGGCAAGGTAGAGGAAACTAAAGCTTGAAGCTAAATATGGTAAGTGATGAGTGTTTTTCGGGAAGCGTGATGGATACTTCCACCCTCTGCATGGCTTAACGCAGCTTCACTGTGGCGAGGGAGCGGGAGATGAGCCTGGCGCGAAAGCATGGGGATGCAGTCTGTAATACCCAATGCATATCATGTTCTGTGGTCATCCTCTTTATAGCAACAAATTTATTCATGCGTTCACATTTTTGCACAAGGAGAACATTGGCCTTTGCTTCAATATCTACATCCAGTGCACCCAGGCTGCTCCTAGCACTGCAGTTGCCTCTGCGGCGCATCCTCCTTCTCCTCCTCCTCCTCCTCCTCCTCCTCCACCGCAGCAAATGTACTCAGCACTGGCAATGGCTGAAATAAGCTTTTCCCAGTCCTCCCTGGACCGAGCCCCAGTTTGAACTCCTTTTTCATATGTTACTGGACTGGAATGAAGTTCTTGAGTTAGGCAGGAGGGCTGGGGCTCCTAACTCACCCAGATCTTCCGTAGAAAACGTCCACAGTGGTTTCTGCTGAATATTACCTGTCCCACAGGCTGAGTTGGAGACACTCTTAGAAATCAATGACGATCACTCCTCTAACAAACGATCTTCTATCTAAATTTCCCCCCACCCTGTGTAAATCCACTTGTATTTTGTGTGGGTTAGGCAGATTTTGAGGCCAGTTCGGTAACACGCGCGGGCACCATGTGTGTGCCCGCTGTGGAGTTAGCTGGTGGGAAGAGGTGAGCTCAGGCCGCCCGAGCGTCCTGTGGTGCGTGAGCCATAACCCAGCAGGTGCTTTTTGGTGTATGCTGACTTTAAATGGTATATAAATTCTTTCAATGAGCACTTTTCTTACAGTGATTACATTTTGAGGGACTAAAATAACTGAAGAAAGGTCAAAACCAGTCACACTTACCCAGTGAAAGGTGTCGCTGGAGCCCTTCCCTGGTTAATACCTACTATTACTTTGGGAGATATACCCTCAACTCAGGCACGTTTATGTATTCTCCCAGAGGAAGACTGAAAATAACAATGATTTAAAAAAATTATTTGGATAAAGATCAGACAGCTTTTTGTGGTGTTAAAAAAAGAAAAAATTTAAGTGCTTTAAATGTTTGATGGGTCGCATTGGGGAAAATACTGAGAATGAAACTCTTCTAAGTGGCATAATTTTAATTCATTTTACAGTGGACCAACTTGGTAATGATGCAATGAATTAAACCAGGTTGTCTGAGAGGAAAAATGGATGCAGTTTTGGTAAAGAGAGCATTTACAGAAGTGTTAGAAGTCTTGAGTCTTATCAGAGCTATTACTCTAATATCTGTTGATTTACTGATCTTGAAACAAGCAAACCTCATGGGTTCAAGAGCTTAATGTTAAAGGCACACTTCATCAGTTGTCCTGAGAAACGCAACAGATTTAAGTGGAAATCAGTTTTAGCCCCCATCCAAAATGTTGACACTGAATCAAACAGAGCATGAACTATATTCACAGTTTTAATTAAAAGAAAAACTGACAAATTACTAACATTCTAGTGTTCAGAAGATGGTTATCTGTTATAGAAATATTTTTTCTAATGTACATGCTCTCATACATGAAATAGTTTCTAGATTTATTTTATTATAATTGTAAACTATGGCACAAATACTTCATCTTACCTACTTAAATAATGTTTTCCAATTTCTTAGCAACCCTTCCTCCTCCTCCCTCCCCAACTCTGACTCACAAAGTGATGCATGTAAAAGGATGCACAAATTTAGTAGATGAGATGACCACTGGAAATACATGGAGAAACTAACAATTAAAAAAAAAAAAAAATTAACCAGAAGGAAATTGCTTACTAATTTTTAAGATACAAAAGTTAATCTAAAATGACTACCAGCCTTCGAAAGGTTAACTGTCAAATTAAATAACAGGGACATAGAGTGGTCACTGGCTACCTGGGGGAATAAGCTGTTAAATTACTTCCTTCAATTCACATAATTTACAAAGAGATTAGCTCCTCATGTCTCTGCGGAAACTTTGCATATTCCCGGGAAGGTTTTGTTCCCCCCAAGCCCACCAGGGCCCAGCTGTTGGTGGGAGCATCTGGGGTAACCCATGTACGTTTCCGAGGAGGTAAAAGCAAATTGGGGACCAGGGCAAGTTGTCACACTGTGGGGAATAATAAAAATAAGGTCTCTTTAATTTCCTTCGGACAGTTAAATAGCTACAGGTCGTTATGTCCTGAGAGCGGCCGGCTTGCGGGCGCGGGTCCCCGCTCTCCACCAAAGCCCCAGACGCAAGGGGTGGGAATGGGGCAAGGGATGGGACGGATGAAAGGTAGTTTCCCCACGTAGGGCTCGGGTTTGAGAGTGGCCACGTTGCTGGTGAGAAGTGCCCAGAGCTGTTTGCTGGGTTCTGTGGCGCTGGGCTGGGCTTTGTGCAGAAGCAGGAGAGGTCTGGTGCACCCAGGACTGAAGGACGTCACTCATTTTAACAAAGCCAAAGGGAATCCAGGACAATGCTGGATGCCTTATTGTGGACTGTTCTTTTCCCGTTATTCTTTGTTCCATTGTTTCAAGCTCGCGGGAGTTGGCAGCTCGGGAGGAGATGTCACCACATAGCTTGCTGTCCTCGAGAGCCGCTCCAGAGGATGGCTGAGGTCCACGGAGAGGCTGCGGTGGCCCCAAACGGTCTGACGTCTGGCCCGAAAATCAGGCAGCAACTTCGGTGAGGAACCGAATAGCAAGAACATTTACACCGATAGCGAGAACAAGGGGGCTGCTGCCAGTTGGCTCGCTGACGCTTCAAGCGCGCCGGCGGTGGGAGAGGCGCAGATGTCTGAGAGCAGAAGCAACATCTTCCCAGCGCCGTCTGCGCGAGGTGCTGCTCTCGCCAGATCTCAGAACTGCCTTTTCCGTAGGTTGCCCCAGCAAAAGCCTGGGAAACCAACGGGGCCAGTGGGGCCAGAACTGGTCCCAAGGGTCAATTCTCGCTTTTCCCTTTCGTGGGCTGTGCGTGCAGTCCACATGAGCATCGGGGTAGGCTGGTTCTTGCTCGTGTCTGACCATATAGTGAATTTCTCAGGCCATTTTTAAATGTTTTTTGCTACCTGCCAGGCCACTGGACTGGCAGAAATGATTTCTCCCCTCCCTTCAAGAGCAATGGTTTCCTGCTGTTAATCCAAAGCATAATAAAACCTTAAATATATACTGTGAAAAATGTTATGCCTACTTAAGCAAGATAGTTCCCTGTAATAGTGTGCCATAAAGCAATCTGAAATGTTTATTGTCTGTTCCCCAACTGCAGTTTTATTTCTTTTTAGCAGTTTTGGTGTCTACAGGATTTTCTCCACGTTGAAAGTTTCAAAAGAAGTTTTTCACTTTCCCTGCATACACAGGGATTATTCGCACAGCAGATCCTGCTGCCACTGCAGAGATGTACAACCTTTTTTTTTTTTAAATATTCCAGTTTCCTAAACATTTTCTAGGAAGAAAAATAAACAACAACATCATTTAAATCAATAACAAGCCTTGATATGATAGGCTTTAAAGGGCAGCCTGACTTCCAACGGAGCAGATAACGTTAAACAAGATGTCTTTTGTAAAGGCTGAAATAGGAAATCAGGAAAAGAAAAGAAGAAAAGAAAAGAGCAAAAGAAAAGCGAAAAGAAGAAAAGAAAAGAGGAAAAGAAAAGCAAAAAGAAAGAAAAGAAAGAAAAGAAAAAGGAAAGAAGAAAAGAAAAAGGAAAGAAGAAAAGAAAAGAAAAAGGAAAGAAAAAGGAAAGAAGAAAAGAAAAGAAGAAAAGAAAAGAAAAAGAAAAAAGGTTAGGGGGTGGTAAAGATGTTGCTGCTGGATCTAGCTCCAGAGACACAATGTGTATTTCATTGCCACGAATAAACTGTATCCAGGGAACAAGCAAATGAAAAAGTGAGGACAGGAGATATCTTATTTTTGTTGTTTGTTTCCAAAGAGTCCACCCCCACATAGGTCACTTGGAATTCATTTGTCTACATCCTGGACTGCACGTAGGGGAAAAAAAAAATGCCTGGGATCTGAGAAAGAGGAATGCGATAGGGCATGGGAATCACAGCGTCACGGTGGTCACCAGAGCATAGTTTGGCTCGTCTTAAAACAAGCAAGCACCGTTGGACCCCTGTAATACTAGCAAATCGGCCGTGCTATCGGGCTACCTATCAGGGGCTGAATGCTTGAGAAAAAGTGTGTGGGTTTTTAGACGGAGCCTGGGGCGTTGGAGGGCTCTCGGAGCTGCTGCTTTCCTCTTGACATCCAGTACTACTCGGTGACCTCGGCAACAATCCAGTGTACTGTTACAGTTCATTTCAATAATTAAACAGTTCAGGGATGGCAGAGCTTTCTTCTTGTCAATAGAAAATCAGGGCTGCAGTTTGCTGCTTTTTTTTCCCCCCCCCCCCTTCCCCTTTCCCTCTGCTGAAATCAGAAGTGTTTGTTTTTAATTATATTAGCTAGAGACAATTAATTTCACAATCCGAACAAAAAAATGTTTTGCGAGAAGGACTGGCAACTGGTAAATGCAATTATTATTGTAGCACATTTTCAAAGGAAGAGATCTCAGCTCCAACAAAGTCATATGTATAAAATTTCAGTCATATAATATACTCTCAAACAGCAGATTTACTCTGCAAAAGATGGGAACTGCTCTCCCATCTGGAGCTATGTTCTGTTCATGCCACGTGGACCCATTTGATACCCGCTCCGAAAAAAACACCAGCCAGCAAAATAAACCACTGCCCATCAGCTGCTCCAAATAATTGCTTGATATGCCCCTTTAAACTTGCCTTACGTAGAGATGATTAATACCAGCCCCCTTTTAAGCGCAGCCTTGCAACAACAACTCAAAAAAAAAAAAAAAAATCCCTCTCTGTGCAAAAAGGCAGCATTTACGTTTTTTGCTGCTTGAGCAAAAATGAAAATAATTCAGCTTGATGTCGGGGGTGCCTTGCAAAATTTCCTACCATTAAAAAAACTATTTCTCGAGGAGCTGGCTGTGCCCCTTTCGTTGCCCATCTGGCTCCCTCCCAGCTGCTCCCTGGCTGACTCGGTGCTATTCCGCCACCAGCGTGGCGGGAGCTGCTGCTCTCGCCGCTATCGCCGGCTCTTCTTCTCAGCGTTGGTCCGCAGGATTGCTAAGGCCACAGCCTGGCCTCGCTTACCCTGATTTGCTTTTATGGGATTGGGTCAAAATGCTAGGGATTTATACCGCTGAGGCGAAGAGCAAAATTTAACTCTTGGGGTGGGGAGTGCTGGAAGCGTTTCAGGTCCGTAGGGAGCGTTTTCTGCCAGCCCCGGTGACAGCCGTGCCGGCCCCTGTGCTGATCCACAGCCGGTTCCTACCGTCACACTCCTATTGCCTTGTCCACGCTCGTTTTACACGCCTCACGGAGTTTTTACCTTTTTTTTCCATTTCCTACCAGTGTCATTGACATAAGAATATTAAACTGAAATATACTGAGACATCGCTTCTTTGGGGCTGGTATCCGACACCCTTATTCACAGCAAACAGTACTTCATTTCCCAAATAGCTTAATCCTTTCAGTGGGGCTGCTGCAGAGGGAAGGCCGGATCCACAAAAGGGCTTTGACATAGCTTCGCTTAAATTGTAGGCTCGCTAGATTACCGTAGCTCGAGATAGGAGTTAGCGAGCCTTTTGCAGGGTGCGTGGAGAAAGTTAGACATCGCAGAGGGGGGAAGCGCAGCTCTGGGATTCTAACCAGAAAAATGCATTTATTCAACAGCTAAAGCATCCCGATGGAGGAAGCACCAATCCTTGGCACCGTGGTGGACACCCCTTTGCTTGCGGTTCAGCCCGGGCAGGATGCTGGGGCCTCGTGCGTCCATGCAGCATCTTCACTGTGTAAGTACGGTCCCCCTCGGTGAGAAACCAGGCTTCGATATCGTGATTTCCCAGGGGGAACCCAACCCCACAGAGCCCTGGCCCTGACCCAGCGAAAGGGAAGCTTTCACTTTATGTGGGTGTAGCCGAGTGCTTGAAGCAGCCCCAGGCACAGAGCAAAAGCAGCTCCAAGAGAAGCGTGACTTGCCGTGCTGTCACCGGGGCAGGATGCGGGCAGCGGCAACCTCCGTTTCCATCCCTTTTTGAGGCTGTTAAAATCCTTTACGTTAAAATAGTTAATGTATATATCCAACAAAATTCTGTTAGCTGCCTGGCAAGCTCACATGTCAAAACAAAGCCATCTACGGACTCCAAGCGCCAAGTAGCCGCTGTATGAGGATTATTTTCTGCCTTAAAGGTCTAAACCAGGAGTTAAACGCAGACCTGGCTTTAAGGCACTAGGCTGCAGGTAAGGTTATCAGCTTGGCTTTTACGGGTCACACTTCTATGTCCAAGCGTGGTGAACCCCTTACGTAGCGAACTGGCCTTAGGTTGAAGAGCAGGGTAAAAACATCCCCTGTGGACCAAAATTCACAGAGAGCGGAGAAAGGGCTACCCACCAAGAGGCAGTCACTTGTGATGGAGCTGCTCTTGCTTTCAAGGAGAGCTCCCCAGAAGCCTGGTGATCCGTACCAACCTCAGAGAGACCATCCTTGCCCTTTGACTATGTTTCTAATTCCTCTGCTTGCTCTTTTTAGGGGGAAAGTAGGGAGGAAAAAACCTCGCAAAGCTGAAATGAAATATTAAGTCTCTCATTCTTTCCAGGTAAATGCATGCCAAATCTCGCAACGATGTTGGCAGGCTCCCAAAGTTGCAAAATAATGAAGAAAACGTTGAGTTTGGGACTTTGTGCCCATTTTAGCAACATTCCTTGTAAGTGCAATTAAAGCTGCCACCGATTTGACCTCAGGAAACACAGCAACTCTAGAGATAAAATGGAGAGGTAAAAAATAACTTAGAGAGGGTTTTGAAGTATCATCTTATTTCTGCAATCTCATTCCTAAAAAAGAATAAATAATAAAATTATTATTTAGGGGCCATGGGAGTTCTAGTCTGCACATCCACGGTGGGTCAGGGCTGGCAAGTCCAACATGAGCTGTGATGTTTAAAAGTTACATTGAGCATCTTTTGGGGGTATGCTACACCGATTTGGTCTATGGAGATGTTCCTTACCACTTGATGTAGCTTTTGTCCACATCGGGACCACCTGGGAGGTTATCTGCCTAGCGCCCAGACCTGCCTTACCACAAAGGAGACCCTAACCTTGCCTGAAGATGGGACAATATCACTGCGTAGAAAGGCATAAAGGTAGTTTAAGGACACTTAAGTCTTGCTGCCACTTGCTATTACCTTTATTGATGAATAATGTTATTATAGAGAGAGGCCTCTCAGTGTGAAAGCATTTTTGTTATTCTTTGGTCACTGCTATCATATTTTTTGCTCATGACAGATGCAACTTTCCTGGCTCCAGAGGTAGCGAAAATAAGACATAACATATTGCAAAAAGTTCTGAAAACAAAACAACTGGAATTCCCACATCGTAACCCTGTTCTAACTATAATAGGCTGAAACCAAAGTTTGTGAGCTTTTATCCTCGAGGATATTGCACAGTAAGGTACAAAATGTTGGAGTAAAGACTAAGAAGCAGTCTGGTCCTGGGCATCACTGTGGTGGCCTTATAAAGACCTATAAAAGGATTATTTTAGTGATTTATTATTTAAATTGCTTTCTACCTATAGACCAAAGAAAGATTGATTTGCCTCAACTGAGTTGCCTGAAAATCTGTTGGAAATTGCAATGCTGAGGAGAAAAAGAGTCTCCTTAGGACACACTGTAGACAAGGAGACTTGAGCCTACTGCCATGGGTTTCAGTGGTAGGCTCAGACCCACTGAACTCTGGTTGTCCCCCTCAAAGTGACACAGACAAAACAGACCGGCAAACCAGAAGTTTATAGTTAGATGGTTGCTTCTTTTGAAGTCAGGAATTGCAATCCTAATGACATGATTACAGCACTGAAAAGTGATCTGAAGTAATAAAACAGAGGATATTTACCTTGAGGACAGTTGTGTTTTGTTGTATATTTAAGAGAAATAACATGTTTGGCTGAGACACTTTTAACACATGGCTTTTTTTTTTTTTTTTTGCCTTTTTTTTTTTTTGACATGCAAAGGTTTCCAAACAAAATGACTCATAAGAACAACGCTCCAATTCCTGTTTCGTTAGCTGCCTCACTAGATGAGCACCGAGCTGCTGGGAAGACGGGAGCCACTGCAAACGTGGTACTACTTACTAACCAGCAACTTTTAACTTTTTGGTGCTTCAGATTTATTGACTTTTTTTTTTTTTTTTCCTAGGCTTCTGGCTGTGATGCGATTTGTGCCAACAAGCAGGCGTTTGTCATTGTTTGACTGCTAATAGCTGAGCAATGTATTTAGCAGGGGTGAGGGAAACTGGCTGGGTAGGGACAGAGAAACAAGGCTGGTGGGGAACTTCTGATCTCCAGGTCCCCCTACCTGCTGCTGCACTTCACTTAATTGCTTTTCAAAATTTAGCTAGGTACTACTTGAGGTAAGGCAGGTCTCCTGACTCCTCCGTTCCTGCAGTGAGGATGCACCACAGCCTCAGTTTTCTGTTGTTTGAAGGCCTTCTCTTAATTTACATTACAAATACTTGTATGACTAATTTGTACCCACTTGCTTTTTCTTTTTCCTACTCTCTCCTCTCCAGAGCACTCTTTAGCTGGAATAATGTTTTCTCCTCCCTGGTGTTTACAGACCGATAGGTTCACTAACAGTGACCCCATTTTCTTGGAGCTTCAGCTAAACTAAAGCTAAACTTCAGCTAAACTGCACCATACGCTATATTTCAGAGCAAACTCTACTAGCCCTCTACCGTGAGATTTCCACTTCATTCTGGAAATAATTCACCTGACACACCCTGAGGTGGCTCTGCCTTTTTTACAAGGTTCCATTAATGTCTAAAAGTTATCAACTAATAAACTCTGATATATCTTCTCCTTGTCACCTCCTGCTCGTGTTGGTTAGAATGAAAATTAGCCAGTTTGTGATACATCACAGTTCATAAAAGTTTCCCTAATTTTTCACGTATCGCTGGCTTTTCTACCTCTGGCTGTGACCAAGGGCAAGAAATCGCTTCCCCTGAGTCTGATCCTGGAGTCCCTCGTTCAAATGAAATGTTCATTCAGGTCCAAGGGACTTTAGCCTGAAATGGAGACAGTCGGCAGAGATCTCTGCTAGCCTTTCTTTTAAGATATTGCCTGGAATCTGTGTCCACGTGTCACTGGGAGCAGCTTCACCCACCTCACCCACCCACTTCACCCAGGAGCCAGGGTAAAGCAGTTCCGACGTTATTGATTTATGTTTGTGCACACTATAATGATGAAAATGTGACAATTGTAAAATCATGCATAAACCAGTGTTTGTCTTCCACCAGGAGCTGGGAAATACATAAAGCTCTTCTACGTGAAACTATTCTATGGGAATAGAAGGGGGCATTTCTCCTGCTTCTGCAAGGTGGCACCTCTCCCATTCCCTTTATCAAGGCCGAGGTTAATGCACTATTGTTCGTTCTTGGTGTGGTGGTATCTCCCATGTGTACCTCTAGAAACAGAGGCCAAGGAAAGAAAATGTCATGGGCAAGAGCAAACTTGAGACTTGGTCTTCTCTGTTTTAGAAGCCAACAATTCTGCCGGCTGTAGAGGGACAGCAAATTCACTCTTCATCCCCCACCGGTAAAAATGTAAAAGAGAACTTCTGCATTTTTCATTCTTTAGATGGAAGAAGCCGTGGAAGAGGATAATAGGGCCTTGAAGAGAGACTGCAGAATTTGGTTTAGGGTAAGTCCAGTAAACCCAAAAGAGGAAATGGAATTTAATAAGGGAGTTTTCTCTTTTTATTATGCTTCCCACATTCCCGTGCTTCAGATAATAATCTGCTTTGCTATTTGCTTTAGCCAAAATCAGAAAACATCTTCTAAACCATAGTCATGATGGTAGAGTCCTGCGTAAATTCCTTTTGTGCTAACCGTGTCAGCCCAGGTACTGCATAAACATCCCTCATCTCAGTAGCTGATTCTGGTGCTTCTGTCTCTTGACTTCACAAGAGTTAGGACCATTAACTCTGAAAATAAATTAATTGAGAATAAATATGTAACTTTAAGTGAAAACAAAGCAGCAGTAAAACACAAAGTTGAAATTACAGTTAAACAAAAAAAAGACATTAAAATTACAGTAAGTGAGTATCTGAGGCAGAAGTAATAAAGAGACTAGACCTGACTGTTAGTTGATATAATTCCGTGGAAGAATGCCTGAATGTAGCGTGGATGGCCTTTTCATAGCTGCAGTGAGGTTTTTGCGAGGGAGCTGTGTCTCTGGGGCTATATTGGTAACTCTTTCCTGGCACAGTGGTTGTCCCAAACGATGGTACTAATACCAGCTAAGGATGTCCTAGGGGGACTCTCACTCGTCACTACGAGTCTGAGCTGTTTGTCCTGCTCAGAGGGAAAAAGACTCACATTTTTTCCAAAAATAAATTAAAAAAACTCTATGGGCTATACCTTCAGATCAGGTCAACTGGAGAGGGCTTGACTGCTCGTTGCCTATGTGTGAGGGATCAGCCTCTGTTATCGCCTTGTCAAGTATTACCTTCACTTTGCAGGGTGAACATAACTTCGTGGGAAGAAGAAGAGGGAAGATTCATGCCCAGAAAACTTCATTCTTACCTCGTACTCGTTTTATTTCGCGTTACTTCGTTGAGCATGTGCTAGGATTGAGATCGGCTAGCTGTACGGTGAGATGAGCATCCCTTCCCTAATATTCAGCACACTCCAAAATGGCAGTAATAGGATTAGCTTCCTGCAATGCTGACAAAAAATTAATGATGCAGGGCCAGTATTCCTTTGCTATCACTTAGGGCCTTTTTAATTGATATTTGAGATGAACAATGTTATTCATCACTGAATAAATGGTCTCACGTATTACCACTGTCAAGTATTTACTCTCAGCTCACCTTCAGTCTCTTACTGATTAATGGAAACACAAAATATCACCTTGCTGTGCTCTTGTTTTACTACGGTAGTTAATATTCGGTTGCTGCATGGAAAACGGTTAATGTAATACTTTTGGTTGTCGGTGTGATTTTCTAGCAGGACATATTGTTGATTTTAGTTGAGGATGTTATGGCAGTCAAGATATTTACACTGTGGGATGTGACCTTCAGCTGCCCTGATAAGTCGCTTCTAGCACACTCGGGTGACAGGAGCTTAATACCGAATGGGTTAAATCTGGCTTTCAGACCTCATAATTTGCTGTTTGCTATTTTGCCTTTCATTTCTAACTACCTACTAAAAAGATCTACAGGAAAGTAGTCAATGCCTTTTGAGTTACTTTAAGCACCCTTGGAAAAAGTTGGCTGCTCACCACTGGCCTGATAAGCAATTCCAGGATAAGGGTGGACCTTCTACTCTCACCCTGAGTCCTACCTTCCACAGCAGTGGACTTTCCCCATGCAGAGCAGGATGCAAGTCCACACTCTAGAAAGGAGGCACCTACAGTAACGAAAGATGCATTATTTAATATTAATTAAATTAATCTGGGGGCTAGTGGTACCTCAACTTCCTGGCAAAGGAGTTTCCAGCTCTCTATTTCAGTGTGTCGGCAGACTGTTGAAGCCAGATCACCCTCTCTTAAACCTTAACAAGACTTTCCAACAGCCCTTGCAACCTTCGCCACCTTACATTTCCTTGGCTCCCATGTCCCTGTGGCTGTCACCAGCCCTGCTAGCCTACAGAGTCAGTATGGGGGCCACAGCTCTGCAGGGAGAGGTCCTCTCCGTGTTTTGGGGGACTAGCTAATTGGACTGCGCAACTGATGCACTTCTCTGCTTCTGGAGGTTAATTTTTCAGTTTTAAATTTGCTATCTGATCAGGCTGGTTGTAGTTCTGAAAATTAATTTGGACAGTAAGTAATATCTGGTTCATATCCTTGAGGATTAATACAGATTGAGTTACTTACAAATAGGTATTCCCTACTGTTATATAGCAATTGTTTAAAATATTTGAAACCACAGACTTAATAGATGTATTTGAATCCTAGCACCTGGCTAATTCCTACTAAGCTTCAGACAGTTTTGCCCCAATTTATTTAACAAAAACACCAACCCCAAACTCAAACCACAACAACAACAACAACAAACCACTAGCATAAAAATTTCTGGCTTATACTGGATATCAGAGAAAATGGTCTTATCTCCTCTGATACGCAATCTATGAATCTAGAAATTTTTGGCTGACTCTGGAGAGTCCCTCAATGACACTGGATGGGGACAGATATATTAAGAAGAGCTAAGCAATTTTTTTATATCAACACATAGGCAGGGGAGTTGTGTGCATTAGTTGGTAAAATTGCTGAAAATGTTGCAGTAAAGTTTAGTAAACTTTTTACCTTCCATAATCATGGGCTTACCTGGGTCAAAAGCATTAGTCATGGATGTTCATTACAAACTGCAAGCTCATAAAAGACGGCATATGGCAGTACTGAATTTCTTGCTATATAAAGTTAAATTCATAGTAATAACATCTGTGCAGAATTTAGAGTCCCAACAATTAGAGTGAGGTCAACGTACTGAGGCAAAGATTGATGGCCTTCTGCAAATCTTAAATGACAAGTTAAATAGGTATAAAATAAACAAACAACTTTATTTCTTATTAAAGACCAGACAACTGGGGTGTGAATGCTAAGTGCTCGGTAATGAGGGCCAAGAGGAGTAGTATAATGCTGTGGGTTGTGTTACTGGGTTGTAATTCAGGAGCGAGGGGTGCTATGTGGAGCTCTCGCCTGCCTTTTGTTAACGATATACTACAAATAACAACTAATAACCACTGGGCAGGACACGGTGAAACACCAACTGGTGAAATTATGCTCTGCTCAGACTGACTGATTAAGGTTTGTGAGTAGAGGAATCAGGCAATGCTTCCAGTGATATTTGTGGCTTTGCTTCAGCACCTGAATCTTGTTTTCATATTTATGCTCGTTTTTTTAATGGGCTTTGGGTAATGTACCACTGACAGAGACACAGCACGATTCTGAATATATGCAGGGAACACCTCCATAGTCCCTTAGGTTCTGAGTTGTTTGGGTTTTTTAACGTGTGTTGTGTTTTTTCTAAAGCCACGTAAGATCTTTGGCTTGGTGAAGTTTTCAGTGTGTGCTGCAGCGTCTGGAGAACGAGAGAGGGTGAAATCGCGAGTGGTGAGTAAAACCAATGTAACTAGGGATGACCCATCGCAGTGCTCGTCCTTCGAGTCAGTTTATCTTTGGTGTCTGCGTGTGAAGTTTAAGAAGTTCTTGACTTGCCAATGAAGGCAGAAGTAGTGTTGAAAACTATCTGTTTAAAAAGGTGGAGTTTAGTAGCTACTTACCCAAGTCTACAAGTAAAACTTTAAGTTTTCAGACCAACATGGACTGAAAAAGATGAAATTATGCCTTCACCTCAAGCCTGGCTGCCCCTTTGTCCTCCTAGTGGTATACGGCCCTTAAGTCATCATCTATTGTGGTTCAACTGCTACATCTCCTCCTGCTTCTATGGCATGTCCTACTCTGAAAGAACCAAAAAGAGGACCAAGAGCACTCCCAAAGCAGGGGTATCGCAGAGATAACACCTGTTGTTCTACCTGCTCATACTTTCCCACAGTATAGCCAGGGTTTCTGCCCGTGGTTTTCCACAATGATGCACATGAGTGTCTGTAGCAATGTTTCCAGCTCTGCAGCGAGGTAGGGGGAATGGGAAGAAAAGGGGAAAATTGCTCGGTTGTGAAGTTGGAGACAAGGAAACTTGTGCTTGGGTTTTTTTCCCATGCAACGAGGAAAACATGCAAATGAAGTGTGAAACAGAAATCATTCTGAAAACAGGCAGGAACAGCATCATTGAAAGAACAGGGCCGTCAAGGGAAATCCAAATCCAGGGCACAAGTGAGAGAAATGACAAAAAGCTGGGACTATCAACAACACATTAACAGGGAAGGGTGTTATTTCAAAGGGAAAAATCAATGAAAAATCGACCTCCAGTTTTTTAAAATTTTATTTTATTATTCTAGAGAGATAATTTGGAATATGATTGGCAAAGAAAGCTATTATATCATTTGAAAAATATGTTGTGCTGCCATTTCTCAAGAGCCAAATCTTGCCCTTGTGTATGTCCGGTGTATCACGCCGACCGACAGCATTGCATGTGTACACATGATTTAATCATAGAGAGTTCAGTTTCCAAAGCAGGAAAAAGACTGGAGTACCTCGCTGGAAGGAGAAATCGGGCAAGGAAAATAAATTCTGCTGACCAAAAAATAAAACCATGTGTGAACAATGGAAGTGCTGTATTGATTATCTTTAAAATGATGTATTTATCAGCGTCATTTTTTACTGAGGTTATCCTGGCAAGCTCTTTATTACCGTAAAGGAAACTCTCGGTTGGCAGCTCTGCGTAGCAGTCATTCACTTAAAAATGAGAATTTAGTATCTTCTGGCATAGCATCAACCTCCAGTAAACTCCAGAAGAACCTTATGTAAAACCTAACGCTAAAGATTGCCTCAAAATTTGGAACAATAAGTACAGTTCTTAGTTTCAGAGATGAGCCTGATCTCTTTTTTTCCCTCTTGTAAAGAATAATAACATCTCACTTAGAAGAACCTGTAATGTTTCTGGCCTGCGTTCATAGTATCTTGTACAGCTCAGGCACTGGATTTTACTAAGCAAGGAGACTTTTCTTAGCTTGGGAGTCATCCAGGGAAAAATAGGTATGCCGTGGAAGTATGCAGGAAAGGCAATAGGTGACTATGTTCTTTTGACTGTACTTCCCAGCCAAGGTCGTATCATATTTCTTGGATACGGAGGAACTTGGAACTGAGGAATTATCTGATGGATTTACAATTTGGAAATGTTTTACCTCAAAAATCCTGATGTGCCAAAAGCAAGTAGTTAAAAGGAAATGTCTTTGTTTTTAGAAAGATTCGGTTGGATGTGGGTGGACTCAGTTTCTGGAGAGCTCAGCCACCCGCGCTGGTCGTTAATGGGGACTTCCCCAGGGCATGGCCCCAGATCCTGCCAGCGTCCGGGTAGCCTCTTCTGAGAAGGACCTCCTGGTTAGGTTAACTCACAGTATTACTAATACCAAGAGCAATTTTGGTGTCAGAACTGCCCCAGAGCCAGGGAAAAAAGTAGACCTGGAAACTGCCGAGCAAAACGGGGACCAGAACTGCCACCCCTTGTGCTGTCCCCACCACTCATTTGTGAGCTCACGGGCAGCTGCTACCAGACCTCGGAGAACTTCTTGCAGTGCACAGATGATGATCTTTGTTTTTTCTAAATAAGGATTTTCAGCCTTTGATAGTTTAGGAGAAATTTTGAAAAAATGATCAATTCTGATTTGCAACAATAAAAAAACCCCACAACTTTCCAAATGACAAATTAAAAAAAAATAAATAGGAAGTACAACCAGCTACAGACGTAAATTCCATTACTTTACATATTTCTGTAGAGGCAGTAAAGAGTAAAGAGACAACAACCTTCGGTAGAGTAAAGGCGTTGTCTATTTGTGTGCAGAAAACAGCAGTTTCCTCAGTTTCGTTCTATTACCATACAGTTTCCGTGTGAATTATTAGTCGCATCTTGTTTCCATCCCAGAGAAAATGGTGTTTCAGTGGATGGTAAAGCCTGTGCCATGGGTGTATGCTGAGTATTAATTAGTTATTACTCATGAGGCTGCTGTTCCAGAGGAGACCAGGTTTGACTGTGGCTAGCGGAGACGTTCTCAAGGTGGTGTTGAACCAGCAAATTCTAATGCGAATAATGTCGTATAAAGGCATGCACCAGGACTCATTTTTATCTATTTTCAGAGGTGTCTGTACTCTGACAGCCACACACCGTGAGCTGAGAGGAGTCTGGCCAGCGCCAAACACGATCAGAAATAGAAATCCTGACCTTAGCCAGTAGTGACTGGAAGAGTTTGGGCTGGATGTTGCACAAAAAAAGGTTTTGTGTGGTCACAGGTTTGTGGTAGAAAAGTTTGCCAAGGCAAAAAAAAAAAACAAAAAACAAAAACAAAAACCAAACTCAAAAGGGCTCTCATGCTTATGTTGGGTTTTTTTGGTGTGTTGTTGTTGTTTCTTTGTATTTCTGGAAAAAAAAAGGAACTAATTTTTTCCAGATTAATAATGATAATAATAACAACAATAATAATAATACTAGCATATATAATAATATGTAAGTTTATAGATAATTTAACATATTTTATATATATACGCATATAATAATAATAATATCTATATATGTAATCATGTCACAGGGCCCTGTTCGAGAGAGACGTTCCTGGCTTCCCCACTGCTCAGAATGAGTTCAACCTGTGTGGCCTTGAGCAGAATGGCAGACAGGCATATTTTTTATTTCTGATTCCAACTCTCATAAATTCTTAACTTGCTTAGAATTCGCCAGATTAAATGAAAAGTTACCATAATTAGGGATTTATTAAAACATGAGTCCTTGACCCAATAGAATATAATAACTCATTTGTTTCAAATAAGACCCATTTAATTGTTCCATCACTGGCCTAAGCAGCCCGTGCTGAGGGTTGGAAGTCTATCAGGGCCGTGCACCGTCATGTGTATTCTCCAAATCCACTTGCAAGATGCAAAACGCTCTGTGAAATTTTTGATCCCCAAACCACCATGCAGGCAGAAGCCCTTAAAACAAAGATGTGTCATTTTAATTAAAAATTCGAGTGCTGAAAGCCCTTATTATTCTGCACTACAAAGCAAAGACTATTAAAATACTATTTTTATACATAGGGCTCTATTTTAATTTTTTTGTGAACAACCTTCCCACTCCATATCTTAAAAAACAATAGTTATTGATTTACAATCTTATAAATAAGACTGTAAAATCTTGTAACATGGAACTATAAATAGATATTTAAAAAAAAATACGAAAATTGCTCCCAAGTCGAGTCCATATATGGCGCTAGTCAGCAGAGAGCCATTTTGCAGAGGCATATAAACTGCAGAAAATAATTCCTATTGAAAATGCAAAGAAATTTGAAGCTACGCACTGCCACAAACAATGCAGCCATAATTAAGGAATTACCCATCCCTCCTCCCCGTCTTTGAAATAAGCCTTCTCTTTTTTTAATTGGTTGGTTATAGAAAACATATTACTATATTTGGGTCCTGTTTCCCTTGTATAAGAATAGTCCTACAAGGAATTCCCAGTAAAACAGTGTCGCAGTTCTACAGTATATTAAAAAAAAAAAATACCATAGGAAAGTGTTATCCAATGGGCAGATGTTAACTTAAAGTGCACATTGTTTGGAAAAGGAGTTAATTAACAACTTATTAATTGGATAGAAAGTCTGAAACTGTTGTACTTCTAGCAAATACATAATTTTCTTCAAGTATTATTAAAGCGTTTTTGTTGTACCTATTAAAGATTCTTGTCTCTAAGTTAATTTCATTATGCTAATAAGCTATCATCGTTACAGAACCTAAGCTTTGATCCATGTTAATTGTCGTGATCTTCAAAGACAAAGTCACCACTTACTTTAAATGAATTTTACATCTTTTTAAAGAATCACACGGAAATTAGGGGAAGTAATTAATTTTTTATTATGTGTCTCAATATTTTTAAGGGAGGAAGTCAATGGTATTGGCTAGAATTCATTTTAACATTTAACTAGGGAAAACAGCATGAGGCAAAAAAACGTTCAGATGCAAAAGATTAAAGAAAATTTGAAACTGGGACCTAATTTGTCTTGATAAACTTTGGTGTTTAATATGCTTCTTTTGTTCTCAGTGTGAAACTGCAGGGTTTTGATTTGTAAAAACTTTTTGAAGAATTAATTCTTTCTAATTTTTATTCCTTTCTTTGCTTCCCTTTTACTGTAAGACAGAGGAGTTGACCTTCAAACCATAACACTCTTAAATATCTATGAATATACAAGGTTAAATCTATTAATGGTCTGAGATTAGCTGTTATACACTTGCAAAGCGTGTACCTTCTGCAGCAAATTTTATCTTTTAGTGAATGATTACAAGCTTACATCAACCCTACGAGTTTTAAGCAAATAACAGTATGTGCGTAGTAAGTGATCTATTCCTCTTTCCTTTAAGTGTTGGTTATTTTAACCCTCTGATGTTATACAAAGCTGGGTTCTGAATCAATAGGACATTTTTCTATTTGAGATCAGGACCTAAACGTCAGCATTGTCGACACTGCTATGATTGCCAATTTATAGTTTCCACAAATTCTCCTTTATCATTTTCAGACTTCTCTCGTGAAAAATGCAGTATGAATGTTTTTAAATAAGAAAATAAAATTTAAAAACAAAAAAGAAAAAAGAAAACAGGAAAGGACAAAACTTGTACTCGATTTTCCTGACAAGGTTCACCATTTAAAGTCGTGCCATATTGAAACTGCTCTCTGCCATATTTACAAAGCGCAAGCCCCCCGTTGCACTTGCAATGAAAAATAGCGCCTTTTGAAAAGGCAACAGGCAAAAGTAATTTAAGGATAGTCATGGCGATTGAAATGAAAAGCCAGATTACCTACTTCATTCCTCCGCGGTTAGCAGCGTGCAAGTACTGGAAACGCAAGTAAACATCAAGTTTAAACTGAACCTACAGTGGGAGGATTTCTGCAGCAGACAGGTGGTGAGCTCATTGCGAGGATTTTTCAGCATTAATGCTGTACTCATTTAGCCTAACACCAGGCTTGAGTGACCCTCATCTGGATTTAACCTATGACCTGTCAATCCAGGGACATACTTTCAGATCTCAACATCAGTTTGGCTTTTTTTTTTTTTTGCCTTCTTTTTTTTTTTTTTTTTTTTTTAAGCATAGATGACTTTAATCATTAAGCAGCTTTCATAACTGGAACGTATACATGCGCGATTCTGTGCTCTTTGGTTTGTAATCTAGGTTTCTGCCCGTATAATCCCCAGCGCCTAAGTGAATTCAGCTGAAGTTCAGAATTCTTTGACTGAGCATGGAGCAGTGACCGGGCAAAGGATTGCGCTGCTTATCTGTGGGACTTTTCACTTTTTGTGGCAGGGTTTTTATTGTGCAAAAAGGTCTACAGACATGGGGGTTGTTTTATTACTATTATTATTATTATTAATAATATTAATATTATCAATATTATCTATATTATATTTGGACTTTAGTTTCATATCCAGCAGGCAATTTCTGGGCAAATGAAGATTTCGTTTGATTTTGATTTTTTTTTTTTTTTTTCAGATGCTAATTTTAATTGGGTTCAGATATAAAAATTCGCGCTTCAATTTGACAAGCTTTTGAAAAAGCACAGGTTATAGTGGGCACGGGGCATGACATGAAGGCGTAAGTAACCCCGTTGTAGAGAAGCAAGAGCTTCCTCACCACTTTGCTAAATGCAAGGAAGGTAGTGGCTTGCACGAGCAATTGAAAGGCACAATTCCCTCTGCCTCATCTTTTCTTAGTAATAATAACACCCCATAAATGTTTATGTAAATACACCATTCAAAAGTACTCATCCCAGCAGTACTGTGCTTGTCAAGTGAGTCATTTTTTCACCTGGCAATACGATGTTGTAAGACTCAGTTGTCTTAACTAATCCTGGCTAAAATGCAAAATTCTGTTTTGGAAGAAAATTTCTGGCCAGCTCTAATCTTAACCTCTTGCACGTCTGTAGCTTCTAAATCGATGTCACAGTTGTAATAGCTTTGAAAACCCATATGTTTGTAAACTAAATAAACCTTGATATTCAAAGGAGATGAAGACAAGAATTACATCTCTTGGCACCGGTGCTCTGAGCTCAGTTTCAGCTCATGTTGGCTCCTCATTTTTATGCCCGTAAACTACGCCAAATCTTCCTTATCTATGCAAACATATCAACACTGACTGTTTGCTGACGCTGTGATGTATCAGCCTCTTATCTTCACTTTTGACCCTAATGTTACCTAATAACTTTGAAACTACGTTTCTTGATAGTTGACTGGGACCGCCTTCGGTTTCTCAACTCTGTGCTGAGAGCTGCCTCTCCTAAACCGACTAAATTAGCTCCTCACTGCTCTCAGCCAGCTAAGGCAGAAAGGCTGCCAAGCAGTTTCCTGCTCAAAAAAATCTCTCTATCCCTTCTGTGTCATGGGCCATAACCTTGCAGCTCTAGCATTTTTTCCCAGGTATCTTTTCCCCGTTATTTTAAACTTACATGGTTTGGCTTTAGTGGTGCAACCCCAGATCTTCCCAAAGTTGCCCCAACCCCCTGCTCATCTCATTTTCTGCAGCCTGTCATTAGGCAGGCTTTAGCATCTTCTTAAAACAGATGTGTATTATAATAACATGTGAAAAACTTCTGCGCTAAACATAATCAAAACGGCACCCTAAATACTATGTATAAATACAGATAAGTGTTTCTAATACTGCCTACCAGGACTATTTATGCATAAAGAAGAAAATAAATATTTGTCATCAGTTCTATCTGGCCAAAAGTCTTCCTTTAGGAATAGCATAACATATTCCTTTACAGTATATAATTGCCTTAATTATTTTTTGGCCTATCCACAAAAGCGTAGTTCCATCTCTCTCCCCATAGTATGTGAAGAATATGCAAATTCTGTTAATTCCAGCTCTCAGAATAAAAAGCCTAAAAAGAATCTCCTTTAGCTATTTAGGAAAGGCTCAGAAAACTTTCCTAAGTGTGGCTGTTGTGCATGCCAAGAACTTTCTTATTCATGGAAGATGTCCTCAAGCTCTTTGCTATTGTTCTGAGGTCTTCCCCTCGCCCATGCTGGCTTCTCGGCATTCCTACGACAGCTCTGTTCCTCGCGACGCCCGAGAAGTCAGCGTCCCCCATCCCATCTACGGTCTGGAGCCTGCAAACATGGAAAACTGAGTCAAGCTCTTAAACCTTCCAGGCTCCCAGTTACGAAGCCAAAAGCATGAAATGTAGGAACTTTTAGGGGTTTTGTGCTCTTTACATTAAAGCCTCAAGCTGTGGCACAAAGGGATCGAAGGGCTTGTATCGCGTCTCCTGGCTGTAGGTGTCTGGTTTACAATCTCCAAGAAATCTCAGGAAAGCCACAGGGTGAAGGTGTTTGGGAGGCTGGCTTTCCCAAACTTTCTGTTTCCAACCTACCCTTAGTCTGATACAGCTGAAAAGGACCCCAGAAGCCCTGGACACCACAGCCAACGAGCCTACGTGGTATTTAGGATTGGTCTCGACCCTACTGCAAAATTTTCACGTTGCAACTTTTAAATTCTTTCTCTTTTTTCCTACCCGGCTATTAAAAATTCCACTTTTAATGTGAAGCAGAGACAGAGCTCTGTGACCACCCTATGAGCACAGCGATCTGTAACGCAGTTATAGGAAATCATTCCCTTTAAACTAGATACCGAGGATGTGATCCAAAACGGGATTTCCAGCATTCCACGACCTAGATGACAGCTAGATTGCTCTGCCTGTATAACGCTCCAAAACAAGACGGAAAATCACCCAATTTTCCAATTCGTTAGTGGGAGAATATAAATTAAATAGAGTGAAAGAGAAGCTTTAGGTGCTCGGCGAAGGTGGTTTGTGTAGATGTCGCTTGCTCAGCTTGATCTGACGTTCAGTCTGTGCAGGGGGTCTGTAAGGATTGCACATCCTGGGTGTTGTCCCAAAGGTACATCACGGTCACCTCCATGGCTGCACCTCGGCGAGACCTGGCACTTGTGGGCAGGCTCTTACACCGGACACATCCTTACCTAATTCCAGCATCTAGAGCTTGTAACTTTTCACCTTAAAAACTGTATAACCGGCTAACTGGGTATTGCTCCTTTTCAATATCTCAGAAAAGTTAATGGAATTCTGAGAAAAAGCTCTTCGATTTTCCTGTTTTCCAAAGCGGTTGCTTATGAAAAAGAAGTTCGACTCGAGACTTGCTGTGGGAATGTTATTCAAGCACTGGTTAAGTGCCAGAATGTGTTGGGAAGAAAGAGTTTCCAGAAAAATATCACCCTGATTAAAACCTGATTTTACTGAGTTTTCTTTATGCAAAGGGTTACCAGAATAGTAAGACAAAGTCATTAGTCAGATTTTCCTTCCCTTACTTGATCATTACCAGTGATGCTTTTATTGCTGTTATTTGAATGATTATTGTTACAACAACTCATCAGCGAGCTACTTAGGTACCGCTCTCCTCTAGTCTCACTTCTCACATGATATGTTAAATGTCCTGTTGATGCCTGTCCTTGTTTGGCAATTTTTCCACACCACCCTTTTATTCTTTATAATAAATTTAATTGGGTATACGAGGAAAAGATGGAAAGAAAGTCGTAATGCCAACGGGTTGTTTTTTTTTTTTTTCTCCCCATGTTATGTTCCTCATGAAGTCACCAGTGTAACTATCAACAGAAAACAGCCCGTCTACTGCTAAAGGACAAAATTAAACCATCAAACGGCAGAGGACAACAAAAAATACTGGTTTGATACTTGAAGGGATTATGTATAAATTTTCTTTTATAAGGTCATTTGTAAAGGTCGTATGTTTAGGTTGGTTCTTTTCAAAGATGAAGCTGTGGCCAATACACATTTGATACCGGCTTAGTAAGATCTTCAAAAATGGCCGTGGGTGCACAACTGCTCTCTAAATATTGGGCTGAACAAACATCCGCCCCGGGATTTCTGTGAAACATGCCTTGTTTTTCATCTTAGCCATGGCTGTGGTTAAAACGCCCTACTGTATTCTGCGAGTGCTGTACTACTCTTGGTAGGAGATCGTAAGATGTTGGGGTTAACTGTCAGATGCTTTACTCTTCTAAAGACCTTTGCCTTTTAACTAAATGCTTGCTTATCTTTCTAATTTAACATAGTCCCACATTCTTTTTGTAGTAATTTTGGACTATCTGATAACATATAATGGAAAACATGTTTATGTCTTCCACTAGTTCTTGTTGCATATTTCAAATGCTTAGAACAACAATTTTCAGAAGCTTTCATTAAGGTTAATTTAAAAACTACATTAAATACAAACAGATTTTCTCACAAACAAAATGCAATGTGTACTTAACAGACTTCTGTATGTTATATTTGATAAAGTACCTCATATAAATGCAAATTCTGACTTTCTGCCAGAACCAGGTGGTACGGAAAATATTTCTATTAAACAAATAATGCTGGGAGAGCAAACGTCAAGTTACGGTATGTTACACAGAGAAAGAAGATCTTTTCACTGAGGTCAGATATATATTTATGTTATTTCTTCTAAGTACTTTGCTGTTTCGGCACTAAAGACGATGCCGTATGGAAAAGTCAGGTACATGCACCGGATAAATATCCATTTTTCACCAATTTTTTTTTTTAATGTTATGTATGGCTACTGCTGACTGCTTTTGCTTTACAGAACGGCGGTACAGGACGGTGCCACGCTATGAGCTGAACTCTGAAACGGAGCCAGAAGGGTCGAGAGGAAGAGGAGCAGCCCCCAAACCTGGAATCTTTAGGTATGGTCTGAAAACGGAGCTTCGTGCACGTTTTGCTGGGTGCCAACTCATCACGCTGCAGTTGGATCATGTTCATTTGGAAAAGGCACATGAAAATTAACGCTGCCAGAGGCGACTCTAAAGAGCGTACGATGGAAACAAATTGAGTCACCACCAATGTGGCTAACATTGTTGGTGGAAACTGGGACACCCGCATGAGCCATTGTTCGCTGTACCTCGTCTGGTTTATGTAGCTCACTGGGTTGAAAGCTGGTTCTGCGTTAACCTTGTGATTCGAGGGGGATTCATGCAATGTGGTTTCAATTGTCCATGGATGCTTTCAGTTTGTACTGCGCGCTGCCAGTAACGATGGGTCCTACTGGTCTCCCACATTCACGGTGGTGTCTCAGCTCACCCTGATGAAGCTGTGGTGAGGGCTGTTTCCTGATGTGGTCACTGTTAGTGGGCTGCCGCTCTGCAAGTCTGCTAGGAGAGGAGTTTTTATTCACTCTTTCATCTGCCTCGATAACAGCTGCTGCATAAAAGTTTTTCCTGAATACATCGTGCCGTGGAAAAAGGCTTTTTTGTTTCTCTGGCTGGTTTCTGTCCTGACTTGGTCTGAAGCTGCCTTTGGTGCTATAGTGGAAGTATCTGAGGCCGCGATTTATTCTCTCGAGCTCAGCTCATTTGAAGGTTGCAGAGTGAGGCTTTTACTGGTTTTGCCACCTATTTCCACCCTACTGGTGTACGCGGCTCTTGTCTGTGAGAATTTTTCTGTGGGCATGGGGGTGATGGGACCTACTAAAATAGCGAGCAATCACTTCAACCGCCACCAAATTACAGCCATGCCTGAGGCAAATTACAACAGCTTTCTGACAGTGTCACCATGCTATCTTTGTGACAGAGATGGAGATAATGAGAATTAATTAATCAGTCTTTGATTAGAAAAAAGAGGAGGGGGAAATCTTTCTGCTGTGATTCCGCTACGAAATAACACGAAACTGGTGAGGCTTTTATTTGATGTTCCTTCTCCAATATGGGGCAGGCGTTTGTAATGCAGCGCTCAGGATTGCGTGGCCGCTGTCTTGGTTACCCCTCCAAACCCACTGTCGAAGGATGGAAGGGGTTAGTGGTCCTCATTTTATAGATAAATACATGTCGAACGCTAGCACCGTGAGGCTGATGCAAATGCCGTTGTTGTCACCATGCAAAAACTCCCACTTGTTTGAAGGTCTTGAGTAAAGTCCCAGGTACCTTCTCCTTGACTAGAGTCAACTGTTCCTTCTTTGCAATGTTGAGGTTGAAATTATGTGTTGCGCTCTTTAGACTGATGGCTAAATCTTAGAAATTGGTCCCTTATGATAAAACGTAAACTACGTGGTGCCAGTGTCTGACTGGAATTACAATTATCTAAGTAGATTCATTTGTATCCCTTTCATAGCAGCTTTTCTCTGGGCACAAGCTTTTTCTGTGGGGCATGGGAAGAACAAAATTAATCTTATAAAGAGGAAGGGGTTTACACTGAAATCGATAGTTACAGAATTAACCGAGTAAATGACTTTTTCTTAATTCTTTCTCTTCTCAGAAGATGCAGTTTTGATGGGTACACAAATCCAATGGCTGCCAAAAAGCTGATATTGCATGAAATATTTCATCTCAGCTGTGTTGAGCTAGTCTAGACTTTAGTATTAGTGAAAACTGAGAATGTAAAAAAAAGTCAGCATCGGAACTGAAAAAAACCCCTATTCTGATTATTAAATATGAGTAAATTAAAGGATAATAATGCAGTTATGTTCAAGAAAATGTTATCACTTTTAGAAAGGGTAGCATGGCTCTCCTGGGCAGCTTTTAAATATGAGCCAAATATGTAATTTTATAGCTTGGACTTAGATAATACGCAAACACCGTGTGTTTGCGTTATTGCAGAGAAACAGAGCGTTGGATTGCGCAGGCACCAGAAGTAGCTTTGCCACATCGCTGACATTTTTGACGCAGTCGCAGTGGCTGGATTGATCGGCAAACCCCAGGGCCCAATTCACAGGTCAAGTCCATTTCCCTTTGTGTACCTTCGGTGCTCAGGGCTCTCAGATTTTCGCTTTCAGCCAGGCTGAAGCAATCCTATCATTCCTTCTTAACCACCAACCTTTCAGCTTAAGTTCAGCTGTTCTTTGGCTGCATTTGGGGGATGAAACCCAGAAGATGCGGCAGCACCAGGGCGGGTTCCCAGCCCAGCCATAGCACTTCTCTCTAATGGCAGTGGTAAAACCTTCTGACATGCAGTTCACAGAAATGAATTGTACCAAGAGCAACTATAAAAGCCGCAGCATCCCTTTAAAGAGAGCATAATGTCATCATTTTTCAGTGGGTATCTTCTCTAAAGGCAAATAATCACTTTTCCCATTAATGATCTGTAAATGATGCGACTGGATCTTTTTCCTTCGTTCAGGTTTCAACAAAAGTTAGGAGCAGAACCTTTAAAATGCGCGTGGGGATGTTATAGCTTGAAAGGTTTGTCATATCTTCCTGCTGCAAATGTTGTAGGCAATGGAATATCTGACAAAAATCTTTCTTCTGTGTCCCGGGGACTATCATCATTTTTACTTTTCCCTTTCACCCATGTCTCCAGAAATTTGGCTGGTCCCCTAAAGTTTTTTGGTCTTCTACAGGCTTCTCAAACCCTCATCGCATCAGCTCCCTGTACATATTAGGTGCAGTGAATAATTTATACACCAAAACCAGTGGCAACACCAGAGTGTCCATCCTCTAAGTCGTGTTAACCATGTTAATTCAGCGGTACGGTACATGTATGCTGCTTTGATCAGGAAAAGAAATATTTCATCTTTATGTTAGTGCAAGACACAGGTTGCCAACTGAGCGGCTATGCATCAGGTGACAGCAGATGGCTTCCATTACGCTGCAGACAACGTTTGTGGCCTAGAAATTTTGGCAAAGGAGGGGAAGGGGAAGTTTTCTCTTACGAGAAGAACACAGGTAATGGAAAGAAAGCCTACCTTTATAAGCGTAAGCAAACCCTTTAATGCTGTTCTTTCAGTGTAAAACACACATGTTTTTCAAAGTCTGTGTACCCTATGGACTTACAGGATCATGGAAAATTAAATGATAAAAATAATATATATACGTTCATGCCAGCTACCAGCCTATGCAATTCTATAGCTAGCATGTTTAGCGTCATAAACTGTATATCAAACCACCGTAGGACTGATGTTCTGCTGAGTGGAATACGGATGCAGCATCAACACCTGGGTTACCACTAACTCCCATGGCAGGTACTTGGATTAACATCTGAGATACCACAACGTATGGGTAGGCTGTGTGGCCGTTTCCACCTTCCTTCAGAGGCTTCTCAATCTGAATATGTCGTGCCTTTTGCATTTGGGAACTTTTTCCTGGATTTCTTTTACTTGTTGACATAGGAATTTCAAACCATGGCATCTAAATTCCAGGTCAGTGTTAAGAATTTCATTTCCAAGCAGTTCCTTTGTGCTGTTTATTTGCAAAGACCAGGTCACGGCTATCGTAAATTCTTTTCTCCTTATATGTTTCCAAGGAGTAATCAAAATCAGAGTCTTGAAAACCCAAGATTATTTTATCGGGATGTCGGATGTTTCTCTCTAATTTGTCGTTGGCCTCTACCAATTAGCAGCAAGCTCCTGTGTCAGATACAGCTTGTATCCACCTAGTGACTGCACTGGAGAGCCTTCAGCATCTTGAAGAGCAAGGGCCAAGTTTTGAGTGTGCCGCTTCCTTTATGCTACCTGATAACAACTTCCAAAAGTTGGGAACATTTAAATGCATTTCCTTATTTTCAGGTTCATTATTTTCAGGTTTGTCATTTCGCTATAAATCTTCACCTTTAATATTTTCTGGCCTGTCCAGTAATTGTATTTGCGTACAAGTCTTGACCCCAAACCAAAGTTTTCATTTTAATTTTTTTATTTCTTTTAAAAAATAGCATCCTGCTTTTTATTGCCCTGTTCTGTAAAAACTAACTTGTGTGTAGTAGTCCTTGCTACAATTCAGCGTATTTATGAATGGTTCTACATAAAAGGAATGAAAATAACTAATTATAATAATACCACTAAATGCCATGGCTGGCTAGAAAGTGGAAATCCCTTCCCATTACATATTTTCTGTTTTTAGAATAGAAATTAATCCTACTCTTGGATGAAAATTTAAAACCACAACATTTTTCATACGAAAGGGATTTCCAAAAATATCCTATTTTTAGAAATTCACAGTGATTTTTCAAGTTGCTGATAAAAATGAAATTGATTAAAACTTTTTAACCAATTAACCAGAAAGCTGTATTTTAACAACACAGCAAGAACCAGCTCCTGTTTTCCCAACAATCTTTTCCTGGAAAGGATATTTCCTATTAGAAAAGCAATTTCAACAGAAAAGTTCTGATATGGTCTACTAATTAGAGCATCTGGTGCACCCAGCTGGCCTAAGGTAAGATCAGCTATGAGTATGTAGCAGCAGATATTTGCCCAACCCGTTGTTTCAGATCATACGTAGAAGAGCCGTCGGTGTCTCCAAGAAACCATTCCAGTGCCTGCCCTGAATGTCCTTGCCATGAGCCAGACCCTGTCCTTGTCCAGTCTGTGGCAAAAAGGGACGACTGGGACCTTCCTTTTGGCAGGCGCCCATGGATGAGAAAACAGCCCATTTTGCAGTTAACATCCAGCACAGAGACACCGTATCGTATGTCATTAGGACTTAGCGAGAGGTGAGACCAAGTGCTGTTTAATCACCAGAAAGAGGAAGACTAACCCAAGCATGCCCTGAGTTCTCTGGAGGAGGTCAACCGGTGGCAGTGAGGCATAAATGTCTAAGTCCCTTCCAGACGTCCTGCCTGTTTCTGCCTTGAGCCGCTAGGAACAAATGCAAGAGTTTTCTACTAAAAAAAAAGTATTTTCTAGCAATCAAAATGTTTGGGGGGAATATTTTGATGGGTAAATTTTGATTTCATCACTTTCAGTAAAGTTGTTTTGTTTTTTTTTTTTTTTCCAAGCGTTAAAAATCTACAGATCTGTGCTTTAAAAAAAATATTATTATTATATCTTAGCAACATGGGCCTGGCAGGGACCCTCTGAGCGCTGGGTTTCACACCCACATCTCATAATCCTATATGTGAATTGATCAAGCTCCATCTTAAACAGCCTCTGGGGCTGTTGTTTTCTTCCTTCCCCCGTCCCTGTGCCCTCACGGGACGGCCACTGGAGAGCTCGCACTCTCAGGTCCCTTCATCAAGCTTCTCCCGAAGCTCATTAACTGCCAGAAGATATCCATTCATACTTCTGTTAATAGCAAATCTTCTCCCCGCTTCTTTTAACCCCATTGGTTTATTTATAGACAGAAATTGCATCTCAGTCTTCGTTTTATTGGGCCGAGCGCGCCTAGCTATTTTAATCTCCTCTGATAATACAGGCTCTCCTCTCCTCACCTACAAGTCCTTCTTTGCAGATGTTCTCGTCTAAATTAATCTGAACTGATACCAGGCAAAGAAAGGTTAACCTGACACATGCTACCTTTAAGAAACCCATATGGCAACGTAGCTCATTTTGAATTTACTTCCACATCCATATTTATTCCTTCTTTCTGTTCTCATGCCCAGGCTTAAACACCGTTTATCCACCTAATGGGTTTGAACTTGCTTGAATCAATCTTTTCTCTTTCTTAAATGTGCCCCTGTAAATCCTCATAGGAAATGCCACACGGTGCATTTCCCCTACTCTAAATTTCACGGAGTTTCTAGTCCAAGAATGAGTTTGTCATAAAGAATCTATGAATCCAATACAGAGGCAAACAGACAAATACATATAAGAAAACACATATGTATATACACATAGAAATGAAGTACATCTTATACCTGTAAAAATACGTGTGTACCTATAAATATGTATATGTGTGGAAAGGACAGGTTTAAAGAAAGAAATAATAGAAAATAGAATAGAACTAGAAAAATAGAGATATAGAAAGAGAAAAAATAGAAATGAATTTTTCAAGGGAAAATATTGTCATAATGTTGCTGGGTCAAACTCGGGACATAATACTGTCAGAGTGGAGGGAGAATTTCTGGATCGGACTTCTCATTATAGGGAAATGGGAACAAGTGCAAAAGAGGAGATAGGGTTAATGATTCTTGGAATTTGCCCTTATCGACTGAAATAAATCTACTGTTTTGAGTCACACTTCTTGCACCTTTGTTTAGTTGAGACTTGCTGCAGTCCAGCAGTGATGGGTTTTACAAAGCCACTTTTTGCATTGTTAAGCAAATACACTCTTAATTTGAGAAAATAATATTCAAAGCTCAATAAACATTGGTAAGTATAGCATGTTATTTAGTCACATACATTCTTTTTTACATACTACTTTGATTCAATAGATAAAAATAATTCAGAATTAACTTGCTAGCCTCAGACCCTAAGTGCACGCACAGTTTCCATGGAAGTCAGCATGTTGTAGGGCAGAATTTAGTCTGTGTGTTTAATTCATCTTAATCACTATTATTAATTCATAAGTACTGTTTCCAGAAATGTATTCAGTTAGTTTTACATTAGTCAAAATCAATTGTATGTGATTTATTTTGATCATTCAAGATTACAATTTTGATGTATTTGCTCTCATCCTGCATGTCAAGGCAGGCGAAGAGAAAACGCACTGCTAAAGAAGAGCCACCTTCTATCTATTTGTGTTGTTCCTTATAACCCTTGATCGGGAATTCGCATATTCTGTGGGGCCAGCTCAGTTCTGGAGGGCTTTCACAGAGCAGGATGATGCAGTGAATGATGAAATGCCATCAAGATGTTTGGTTGGACCCGGAAGCACGATGTGGTGGTTGTGCTGGGCTGGGGGTCGTAGGTGGTACAGGTTCTCTCGGTTCACACCGTAGTTGGACACAAACATAGGCGATTTGGCCCAAAATCTGGCTCAAGCGCAATCACTTCTCAAAAGTGGTTCAAATTCAGATCTTGCTTCACCCAGACCGGCAGCTTTGTGGAGACTGGTTTCCAATAAAGGGTTTAGCTTCCTCTGGACCCCCGCCAATTGCCGCGCTGCAAGAACCACGATATCCTCGTGCAGATGGGGGGCTTGGGGCAGGCCTGTGATGTTTCAGACACGGAAATCGCTTGGGACCTGATCACAGCAAGTTTTTTGGCGTCTCCCGTGATTTCGGTGTGAGTACGCTTCTCGAAGCAGGGCCAGGCGAAAGGGCAATACATGCCACGAGGGAGACATGCCCCATCATTGGCATGGATGTAACACTCTGCACGTCGATTTGCCTTTTGAATTAGATCTGTAGAGTTTTCCAATTCACCAAACCGTGCCCTAGACATTCACCTTGTAGCGGCAGCAGCTCGTCCCCGGAGCTTGCCCCAAAGTTAAGAGCTGTAAGGTGCACCAGTTTCACTTGAGAACTGGAAAACAGTACAGCCAGAGACAGCTTTGCCTGGACCTCCCCCCCGGTTTTGGACACGTAAGGGGAGGGCTTAAATATATCTACATCTGTTGCTTGCTTCCAGCTTGCAGGAATGGTGACTATAACCATGCCTTACTTTTACAGGCAGCTTTGCTGGAGATTCGGGTGGGAATAGCTCGCAGAATGGGGCCCTCGGATTTACAAATGTAAGTGGCGACTTCAGGTCAGCACAGTGAATACGGGGTTTGTTTGGCTGTTTTTCTTTATCATTACGTTCAGCCCCACTCACGCTGTGTCTCCAGTTTGCACTTACTTGTGCTTGTTGCCAGCTGGAAACGCCACTAACGAATAACACTGGATGTTAAAGTCCATTCAGATTCCTACCGTGATTATATGCCTTCTGAAGATGCTCATTAGCTTCCCCGCATATCTTTGTCTTTCTCCCAGTCTTTCCAGTTAAGTATTACCATTTTGAAAAAAAGCACTCCCAGTTTTGTCTCTTTAATGGCATCTCCAGCTAGAGACAAGTCTCCGTGGTGGGAAGGAAAAAAAAAAAAAAAAAAATGAAAAAATAAAAATCATGGTGACAAAACCCCGGTCATTAAACCTGGGAGCCACTCGAGAGGAACCTCCCTCGCTTTGCACGGCGCAGGGCTGTTGTACGGCGAGCTCGGTTAAGATGAATTCATAAAGCTTTTGTGGAATTAAAACAGCATGCTCCGTACCAAGATGCCTTCACTTCCTGTGCCTTAATGTTAAATCCTATAGTACTGTGGAACTTATAAATGATTGAGTTATTTTTAAACCACTGGATGTCTTCCAGTCACTCTATTTCACACTGGATTAATTATGTAAGAATACTGACTTGTTCGTCACTAATGTTACAACTTTTAAAAACAACATGCTGTTTAAATTCAAGCTTGGCAACTCTTGCCTGAATCCCCTCAAATTTATGGCACCACACCCATAGCATAATAAAATCTTTAGTGGTCCTTTGTCTTTTAGCTTGCCTTCTATTTTTTCTCAAGGGTGTTTTATGCTGGAAGATGCATACAAAAGTTGTCCAGATGTTATTTGTATCAGAGCAGGGATTTCAGTCCAGCTATCTGTGGTTGCAAATGTTTATTTTAATGGGTTATTGTGCAATCCTTGCTGTGTGGACCTCAGTGGCCTTATATGTATGTTCTCAGCGATGCCAGCACATTGTTTTTAGATATATTATTTTGGTCCAATAGCGCTGTTACTGGTCGCTGGGGGTGGGGGTGAGGGGGGAGCAAAAAATGTAACACCTGTAGGTTGCAGAGACGGTATTTTTGCCAAGCTCGGCGCGGCGGCGGGGTGCGGAGCGCCGGGGCCGGTGGGCGGTGGGTGGGAGCGGGGACGCGTTTCCACGGGCTGAGACAAAGAGCTCGGCTTGGTCACCGCAGAATGCACCGGGAGAGTTTATTTTACCATAGCTGTTGCAACAAACAGAGAGGGGTGGGTTTATCCTACGTTATTTGGGAGCCTGCTAAAAGCTGAACCGATGTTTCCTTGATACTGCAGTAAATTGTTTATCTCGTAACTAAAAACACGCTATGTGTGCACCAATGAGGAGGGCGGATTTCAGCTCATTAAAATAAAGTTGAAATGCACGTTTCGTTACGGGCTGTAAAGACTGTGAGCAATCGCTGGAGGAAAATATCTGCCGAGCTCGGAGCCTTCCGTCGAGCCTGTAAACGGAGACAGGCGGCGCGTAGCACTGAAGGTCCATCTGCAGGCCCTGCTCTACCTGTGTGGGTCGTATCACAACAAAGGTCTTTCCGGGCAAGGAGTTTAAAGTTAAATTCTCATGCTAGAAGTGCCCAGACTTGCATTTTCAAGAAACATGGGCAAGCAAGGCGATGGCAATTAATGCAACGTGGTGACACTCATTGGACATGCAAAGAATCGAGCCCATTTAACCTTTAGGAGGAAGCAGTTATTATTTTAATGTTGTTTCGTGTATTAACAGTCACATATTATTTTAATGTGCTTAATTAATATAGATAAGCGTAAACCACTACAAGGTAGGTTAAACCCACATAATTTCCTTTTTGGAGGAATTTGTGTGTAATTCACACTGCTGTGTTCAGCTCCCAACGTTCCAAAATCGTGCTTAAAATAATTAGATTTCAAGAACACAATTGGAATTGTTCTTTGTCTTTCTATTTTTCAGCCTTAAACCTCACATTTTTAACTTCTCGATAATAAGGACCAGGGGCTGGTTTTTAAAAGCAAAAGTCAATGTTTTAAGCATCGTATGATTCCCGGAGCGTGCACTTTGGTTAGGTGGTATTAGTGAAATGGGTACCGTCAGCAACGCAGGCCCTGTTTCTAATTCTCCAGCCCCACTTGTTTTCAACACCGTTCAATTACACAGGGCTTTTCCACGAGGAAATTAGTCCAAATAACTATCTTATCCTCCAATTGAAGGTATCACGTCAAGTCGTGAGTGGCATCAATCCCACCATGGAAATAGCTTAATTGGGAACCAGTGAAAGCAGTTAACAGATGGCCTTTTATAAATCTGGGGCTGGGATGGATGTTAAATATTCGCGTTCATGAGATTATAGAGGGGGAAGAACACGGGATGTGGCCTTGCTGGCGAGACCCCACGTGCCCTGCGCGTGATGCATCTCCTGCAGTCGGTCCCGGTGCGTCCTCCCTTGTGCCGGTCCCCAGAACAAAAGGGCCAAATACTTAATCTTGGAGCTTCTCTATGTCAGGGAAATCCTGGGTGGAATAAAGACCAAATCCTTCCCGCGGAGCCCGGGGCAATTCATATCAATGAGATGCAGCTCTCCTTCGGCAGCGGGGTGAGAGCTGCAGACCCCGGTGCTCCAGCGGTTGCTCCACCTGTGGGTCGCGGGGCTTGAAACCCTACAGCAACGCCTGGGAAAAAACAAATCCCCATCTCAGGTCTTGGCAGCCAGCTAGGAAATCAATTGCTTCTCATTTATGTTCTGTAGAATGTAAATGTATTTGTAGATTTGAAAGCAGCTGCTGATGCTCAGCAGTAAACCGGTTTTGTTTTACAAAATCTTTGCTGTTTGGTCTTAAACTAGCGAAGTTTTCGCGTGTATCTAGCGCTCCTCTTTGCATTTCAGGGAAGATTTTGTCTAGCTGCCTCTGTGACATATGGTAATGCTTAGTGTGTGCTGTATGGCCTGGAGCCATACCACTGCAGCCTGTATGCTCCTCAGATCTCCCAGGCTAAGGGAATCGGGACGAGGCAGTGTTTGAATGCGAGGGACCTCCTAGAAAAAAAGTCAGAGTACAGCGCATTGTGCCGGTACAAGGACAAGATGTTCCTCCCTCCGGGCTGAAGCAATTCCCCATGCGGGGCTAAGGTGGCCGTGTGCTCTCCCAGCGTCAGCCTTTTGGATGACGTGGATTATAAAATAGACAACTAACGCACCGTAAAACATCTCGCAGATCTTAGCCACGGGAAAACAGCAAAGAATCCCACTTCCCAAGGTAACCCAGAGGAAGTGGCGGCGTAGAGGACAGCACCATGAGACCTCTTGTCCTTTTGTTTTGGGGGGGAGGACGTTCCCATTACCACCTTCCTTTACAGGGTGCAGTTAACCCTGCTGAGAAATCACTGCTTGTTTTTCACACGGACTGTTCCCAGCCTCCCTGGAAGCTGAGAGAGGTCCAGCGGCATGCCCCGTACAGCCCAGTGGGCACAGAAACCCACCCGTGTCGGGGTGGGAGAGGAGGGAAGGAGCGTGGCTTGAGGTGAGGGAGAGGGCTACGGGTCTGGCTTTGCAGCCTCTTCTTGGCGATGTTATTAATTTGTTCTGGGACCTTGGGAGACTCATTTAACCTCTCTTTGTCTCAGATTCAAACCTCTACAAGCAGTTATTATAACATTTGGCTGCATTATGGCTTTGTTGAAAGGCTTAATTAAATTAAGTGTTCCGAGATCTTTGAATGAAAGGTGCTATCCAAGTGAAAGCTTGTTGATGATGATGACTCTAAATTATGAGGCCAAGTCCTTCACAAGTTTTACTCAGCCCTTGGTTAGAGAAAGTTATTTTTAAACACTGGATTTGATGTAGCATTTAAAGTGTTTTGGGAGTGCCATGTGTATAGACGTGACATCTGACCTACAGTGGGAGTGTTTTGTCAATGGAGGGTTTTAGTGGTAGGAACCAACCACACATCATTTGCATACAGGCAAACACGTGCTGGTCACAAAGAGATTTTTTTTTTTTTTCCCAAGTTTATTTGAAAATCTTAGTTAGGAAGAATGGCTACAACTTTTAGTTACTTCAGGAGAAATGCTGTCTCAGGTGGAAAATAAGAAGGAACTATCTGACAAAAAAGTTTGCAGGCGTCATGGCCAAAAGATGTATAAACGAATGTCTTATGTCTTCAAACTTGTGAGTACATCGCTGGGCGGACAGCATGCAAAGTATGCTGGGGCTTCCACTAGTTGATATCTTACCAAGAGCAAGGATGCAAAATTCCGAAGTCCTCTTTTAATTTGTATTCCTTCATTACTTATGCAAAAACTCCTGTGCTTTGACAGGAGGGCTGTAGGCCTAAAACTCCTCTCCTTTCTTCTACCAAGCTTCTCTTCACCTGTTTCTTCAGCACAAGTTTCCCTCTACCAAAATCCCTGACACACCCTCAGCATTTTTTCTCATTTGGCGCCTTTTCTTCTGAATTTGAAAGACGTAGTTTTCCTAACTGCTTTTACTGGGAAGCATCATGCCCCAATATCGCCTTACCAGTAACCCCAACAGGCCGTTTCCCCCTATTTCTGTTGCCGTCTTGAGCAAGCTATCAACCCTTCCTAGCCTTTCCCACCAGCTTGTTTTCCTCTTTCAGGGTTTCCCTCTACTGCATAAAAAAAACTATCTCGTCAAAGTCATCAGAAACACAAGTGTAAGGCTTTATCGGGATATTTCGTATGGGATGAATTATTTTTTTTGGTGGGCACCATAGGTATAATACCACAGCTAGTTTTGGAGTCTGGGCTCGTTACAGGTCTGCTTTACAGCCTATGATATAATAAGTGGGAGCCTTTCAATAGACAGGAAGGATGGTATTTTGGTTAAAGCCTTCAGGAGATCAGGATTCAGCTTCTAGCTCTGCAGGCTTCCTGTGTGGTTTTGGGAAAGACACACTTTGTGCCATAATTCCCCATCTGCAAACTAAGGATGATATTACATCCTGTTTCTCACCTTCTCCCTGCAAGCTCTGTAAAGCTGCAGAGGCTGTAAGCACTGGAGAGCAAATACTGTCACTTTTACGTGCAGCGCTTCCCACAATAGCGTTTCGCTCTCAGCTGAAGCCTAACGACTCTTGTAGTGCTAATAATAAATAATAATTGTAATCGTACATAATACTTTTAGCCTTACTTGCACTTAAGGTTGATTCTTCCAGACTTCCTGGAAGTTTATCTTGGGACCAGCCCGAGCAAAGAATAATCGTGCCAAACTGTGCTAAATAAGGTGGATTTCTTTTCTCTTATATTTTCTATTTGCTGACGGAGAACGAACAGAGACTTAAGACCATCAAACTCATTTCACCTTTGTTATATTTAAACTAATTAGTCTCAGAGATGAAAAAAACATTTCTCAGATTCCAGATAATCTTAAACAAAACACTTCATGCTGATTTTATTCTGCTTCTATCTGTGCAAGGATTAAACAAAACCCACAGTTGGTTTCATCTGCCAGGCTCTAAAAAAAAAATAAAATAATCATGCCACAGAAAGAGAAGGGGGAAAATAAATCCAAGGCAAGGTTTGCAGTGCTATGAGTTTGCTCATCCTTAGTTTATCTTCTGCAAATGAGCATGTATAAAACAGTCCACCTACTGTTCTAGTTGCTACGATATAATGCAGTTCCACTGAATGATCCTGTTAACCTAACCTTCAATTTGCTGGGATTTGAACTCTGAATTACAGCTTACTAACATAGTTTAACAGCTGGTACAAGGGCTTCTTTTGAATTTTTAATCACATGAATTAAAGATTGCTGGAGATGCTTTTCAGACCTCCACTAGCAGCGATCCAATGTACAGAACGACAAGTATAGGTAGCCCCTGGAGGATTAAGAGCACAAAGGTACTATGGCTCGTGAAGCTATGCTGCACTCTTTGCTTGCCGAATTAGGAATACGAGTGCAAATCGTTCATATGAAGACAAATTCACATTACGGCTCCAAACGGACCCCGAGACATTCAGCTTGATTTTAAAATCCCCTTTTTCCGCTTGCATTTTCATACACAGCGTGCGGAGCGCAGGTTGGGAGGATAAAGCTGGGTTTAGCAAACTGTTTCTTTTGTTCCGTATATAAAGGGAACACACACACACACACACACACACGCACAAGCAAGAGTGAGAAAGAAATATATATAGACTGATTGCAACTGATATCTGGAATGCAATGAAAACAAACATGACCGTCTGTGGATGTTTCGGGGTGGATGTAATCATTTGTTGCCGTCGTACAGTGTGCGGAATGCGCCTGTTTAGATTCTGCACTCTTCGTGTCTCCTGTTATTTATTCCAAGAAGATCTTTCTTATTGAGGAGATTTCTCAGGGAAGGAAAAGAGGAAGAAAAAAAAAAAAAAAAAGAAAAAAAAAAAAAGGGAAAAATGTAGTTCAACTGGAAGCTTCTCTACCCTAACACGCCAGCTGATGAGTGCTGTGAGAACTTGGGAAAGCAGACCCTGCCTCCCAAGTTCACCAGCCCTGCGGGCCTGAAGATCAGCATAACAAAGTTGATGGAGTTATTTAAACAAAGTAAGTAGGGGGAGAAATTAAAAAAAAAAAAAAAAAAAAATTAGGGCAGCGCGAACAAGAAAGCATGTTGCTTCTTAATTACGCTGTGTTCCCTCTCTAATGGATTGGCCTCCCCACACGCTCTAAGTAAAGCAACTGGCATGTGGCATCTTCTGCAGAGAGAGGAGCGGTGGCAAGTGTACAGCTGTTCGTGCTGACACACAGGTGTTTGATTTTTGGATGCGTTAGCCAGACAGATTTTTAAGGGTGTACGGGGGAATCATCTGCAGTTGTTCCACCGAAAGCGAGTTGTCCAAGAATCCCGGAGTTAATTATGATGTAAATCCCACTCCACAGCCAAGGCTCGGTGCTGGAACGGGAATCGCGGCTCCCCCTGCTCCCTGCCAGCCCTGGGTCGCTTTCTGATTTCCTTGCTCTACCCTTTCCATTAAGCGCTGCCTGTGGGCTGGCAGCCGATGGACAACAGCGAGAGCAAAGGGGCAGGAAGGTCGAGCGGCGATGAGAGGCAGCGGCAGCCGGATCGTTGCCACCCTCCTCAGCGGGCACGAGACCCCTGGGAAGACAGAGGTGGCCATGCCGAGTCACCGAAGAGGTGATGCTCAAGCTACGGGGATGCTTTTCCCAGTCCTGGGGGAAAACCTTAAGATGAGCAGGTGGGGAGAAAGTTCAGAGGGAGCTTTGGCAGCTTGCTGTGCGTGTACGAGCAGCACTTGGAGTACTTAGAGTACCGGCAGGTACTGAGAGCTCTCGCCTGCATTAATAGTAGAGCAATGCAGTGGCTTTGGGCAGTGTGTGGTTGGGGTAGAGCGCGTTTGGCTGGAAACTGGGAATATCACCCCCTCCTACCAAATTCCCTCCACGGAGAGCCAGTGATTCATCCTTTTTCTTTGGCAAGCCTCTTAATGTAGCTGTGCCTCGGTTTCCCCAACTAAAAAGTTATTTAGTTTCATCAAGCGACAAATATTATCAAAATACAGGGGGGAGTGCTAAATTTCTTGTAAACTACTGATATATATAAGCCTTTATATTTTTAATGATCCATTCAGAGCTGTCAAATGAAGCAGAGGCGTCAAGAGTAACCAGGGGAACCTCAACGTGAAAGGTTTTGATGGGCTGCAGTGGACAGGCCAAATTCTCCTCCCCATTCCTTCAGGGTTCCTGGAGTGGATCAGAGGTTTGCTGAAGGGGCCGGTCTCCACCCGCACCCAACAGCTCAAGGGGGAAAAAATGCTAAAACTTCCTATTTCTCCAGTTTTTGGACACAATTTCACCTTGCAAGAGCTTAAGATTTGGTTTGTGTGGTCTGGGGCCCCCGGGGTTTCGGTCTTCTGTCAGAAGCCCCACCGGGTGTCCATGCCTCTGTGTCTGCTGCCACCACGGCAGGCGCTGACCTCTCCAGGTTGCGCGGCCCTGGTGACGGCTGGCCATCGCTCTGACGGGCAGCACCAGGGGAGCAGCAGGAGCAGCACGGCCAGCGTTAACACTCTCCTGTAATTCCGGTTTGAGTGATGAAACCGAAGAATGCGGAGCAGCTGGGAGCAGGTCTCAGAGTGCTGATAGTGGGCAAGCTGGGGAGTATCGCATTTCTCCCCTGGGAATAGGCCTTTTTCCTCCTAGAGTTAAGTCTTTTGTTTTGTTTGTGTGTTCTGCTCTTAGTTTTGCTCCTTTCCCCGTAGCTGGCAATGGGAAATAAATCAAATCCATCTCCTCTTGCTCGCAGTTTCCCAGGGAGGAGGAGAGGAGGAACACCTCAGCCCGTTCCCCCGTGACTCCCAGCCTTGCTCACTGATCTCGAAAGCGATGCTCTCCCTGGCCATGCCCGGCCCGGCATCGCTACCCAGTTCCCGGGGTCTGGATATTACCATCCATCACAGCAGCTCCGGTTCCAGCGCCTTGCTAAAACGTCTGAATTTCCCTGCTGGCTCAATGAACAGTTTTCAGCTTGTGGTACATTATATAGCTACCGGGTGAATGGGACTGAGCGTTCCCGTTTGGCTCCGAGCGCCGTGTTCACCTGAGCTCGCTGGCAGGATGAATGGTTCACCGCGGTTCTAGTGCTAACCCCCTTTGTGAACTAGCAGTGAGCCATGTACCTTATTACAAAGGCTGACAGCTCCCTGGAAACTTAAATCCACTCTTTCTCCTTTCCCTACCATAGGGAGCTATAAAAGAAAAGGACTTGGTTGGTAGGCATGTAATATAACAAAAAAACCTCTGTTGTGGCAAGATCCAGACTCCCCAGTAACAATGAGGATTATGCTCTCGCATCGAAAATGCAGTTGCTAGTTTTAACTGCGGTACCTTATTATGGATTCCTACGGTGTACGTTTATGTCAGGGGCTCGGATGTTTAACTTAAGTCAAGTCCGGGTAGAAAAGAGAGCTCGGCATCTTCTGGGTTTTTTGATACGGAGGGAAAAGATGCAGCTCGATGTCGTTTTGATGCTACCTTCCCCCAAACTACTTCTCAGAGAGCTTTAAATAGCCTGACATTGGCACTGGGCAGGAGCTGGCAGAAGACTAGATTTTTTCATCTGGTGGCTCGCCAAAGTTGTGTTCAAGAAGGAGAAGTAGAAGAAGAAGGGGAAAAAAACAACCCCCCCAAACCCCTTTTGCATGCCAGTCATTCATTGCCTGCCAGTTCCCATGGTCCTCCTATGGATGGTGGCCACATAACCGTTCAAAGTACAGTAAACACTGAGGAAAGTGAAAAGAAACTCACGAAGCAGAGAACAGCGAAGGGAAAGTGGTCGGATATGGGATATGTGGTACTAAGAGTCACTTGGGGACCATTTTAGGATGTACCACGAATGCTTACCTCATTGCCTGCTGGAGCAGCGCTGTAGAGACGACCTCAATTCTGCTGAGTGGGGAAACCAAGTGATGACACAGCAGCACCCATTGTGGGGGTCTGGAGGGGGACTGGAACACCTCTCTTATGGAGAAAGGCTGAGGGATTTGGGTCTCTTCAGTCTGGAAAAAAGACGGCTGAGGGGGGATCTTATCAACGCCTATAAATACTGAAAGGGGGGGTGTCAGGAGGATGGGGCCAGGCTCTTTTCAGTGGTGCCCAGCGACAGGACAAGAGGTAACGGGCACAAACTTGACCATGGGAAGTTCCACCTAAACATGAGGAGGAACTTCTTTACCCTGAGGGTGGCAGAGCCCTGGCACAGGCTGCCCAGAGAGGTGGTGGAGTCTCCGCCTCTGGAGACATTCCAAACCCACCTAGAGGCGTTCCTGTGCCACCTGCTGTGGGTGACCCTGCTCTGGCAGGGGGTTGGACTGGGTGATCTCCAGAGGTCCCTTCCAACCCCCGCCATTCTGTGATTCTGTGGTAGTGGGGAGGCAGCGACAACTTTCTGGGGTATCAAAGATGGAAAATAAGGGTGTCTACAAACGTTATTCAGCCACACTTGGGAGGAGTATGTATAGTCCTTTGCATCGACTGGTACTCCCAGGGGACTTGTGCCGTCACGCTGCTGTCTTCTTTTCTGCTCTTTCAGCATCTGGAGTAGCGTAAGTGGGTTTTTTGTTGTTGTTTGGGTTTTTTTTTAATTTTTTTTTTTTAATTATTAATTTTTTGGTTTTTTTGTTTCATAAGCCAGGGAAGGAACAGAAAAGAGAGGAGGTGAAGTGTTATAGTTCCCCCCGCCCACATACCTGATGCACTGGCATGAAATCATTTTTATTACCTGCAGGGTAAGGGAGCTGTAGGTAAAGATGCTCTTTTACGAGACCACTTGTTGCAAGGGAGATACACGTTGCCTTTGCTGTATGTAACATCTTTAGCCTCTGTGGGACAAGAGAGGCGGTGTACCAGAGAAAACACATTTATCTCAGTCAGAACAAGCTTTTTAGAGAGAGAGCGGGGGGTTATCATTATGGATTTTTCTGATACAATTAAGCCCAGGAGAAGTGCTTAGGCGGGTCAAAAACTTCCCTCCCTGTGAGTGGTACAATGAGTTTCCCATATCAGTTCCCCTTTAATACTTTCTTTAAGTAAAAACTACTTCTTTTTGACAAGTTGACTGAAACCCTACGGATTTATTTGTGAGTTACATTATGAATTTTTATTTTTATGAAATTTGTGGTTTGCGTTATGAATTACGCAAATAAAACCACACCGCATTGTACCTGAGGACAGCTTTTAGCTGACTCCGAAAGAGCGTACCCTGATTAAAAGGCAAAGTGAAGTCTCACTGCCCTGGGACAGTTCGGGGATGGCTCACTTCTCTCTTGAGCTCCTTGTGCCTAAGAAAGACACCTGGCTCCTTGCCATCACCGTACCTTTTTCTATTCTACCTGCTCTCCCTGGTGCCACGTGGAGACAGGGTCTCCCCTGCGTTCCTGTGCGCGACAGGTTGTCCCCTGCTTTTGCACTCTTGTGTAAAATGAAAATTCAAAAAGGCGTTATTTATTGTATCAAGTTAAGTCTTTATGTATTTGTTTAGGGGGAAAAAAAAAATCAACAACAACAACAAAAAAAACCAACAGCCTGAAGGAAGAGAAAGGTGCGCTTGGAGAAGAGGAGTCTGAAGACGAGCAATAGGAGCCTTTAGATGGCCGGAGGGATCGACTCTTTTGTGAAGATGAGAGGAACTGAAAGCCGTAGCGAAATGTTATACTTCCCTGCAGCCACAGAAACTCTTCGTACTCGAGCAGAGCAGCTTTACAAGCGACGTGTAAAAGGCGGCGATAAGCATCTGCATGTATCTGAGGACCGTTAGACTGTGAGGATCGTGGTGTTCCCCAGGAAGACGAGACCCTTGGTGCTGAGCGACGTTAGTCTGCGCGGTCAGAAGATGGATGCTGGGATGGCCGGGGGTCCACTCGGGTTTGCCTGGCCACGCGCTCTGTGTTTGTGTAAACAGGAGAAGAGGGTCCCAGGGAGATCGCGATTGTCTCACCAGCTCCCTCACCAGCTTCCAGACCCCTCTCTCGTGCAGCTGCAGCCATGATTCATCTCTGTTCCCAGGCTCTCCTCGCCAGTGAGAGTGCAGCAGGCACCTGGTGTGCTAAATAATCCTCGAGCAGTAGGCTCAGAGACCGTTAACTCTTCAGTCCCCATATTAGGGTATTTTGCTAAGCACATGCCTAGCCGTGGGACAGGATCCCCCAGGAAAGCGGTGGAAGCCCCAGCTTCTTATTGAAGAAGGTGGAATCGAGGAGCATAGTGTTGCAGATCTAAAGTACGCGGCAGACGATTTCAGAGAAATGGAAGGAAAGGAAAAAAAAAAGGCGGCCTTAAGCGTGTATGGGTCTTCTCAAAACACCTGCAAGTAATATTGGAGAGGACAGACGCAAGATGGAGATACGAAAGGCTGAAAGACTCTCAGTCCCCATCTCAGCTGTGGGAAGGTAGGGAGCATTGCCCTATCAGGGGAGTGTCTGGGGGAGCTCAGGCTGAACGCTGATAAGAAAAAGGAGGCTGAGGATTCCCTTTGAATCACTAAAACTGGAGATCAGTTCCAAGCAGGGTGCTCCCTGGGATGCTTCCAGTACTGAACATCAAAAGGCTGGGATGGGGAGTGACCGGCCGAGGAAGGAAGAACTCTCATCCGCTATGCACACCATGGCACCCCTCTGACCGTTCTCCCCCATCACAAGGATTCTGGTGGTTTAGAAGCTCCTGCCCTTTTCTAGACTCATTTTAAAGAGTTATATGACCTTGTACCACTGAAAAAAGGTACACGAGGGGAAGGAGAGTTGGCAATGCCTCTCTTTGGGCGTTCCTCTGGTTCTTTATGCTCCAGAAAACGAGGGAGCAGGAGGAATGTCCTTGACAAGAGCGTGTCCCCCTGTGACTCCACGCTTGTGCAGCGGGTTGTGCACCGGCCTGGTGACATGGAGCTTCCTCCGCTCCCCTGATTATTCTGAGGAGAATTTGCAGCAGGGAGTGCAGCTGAAGAAAATTTCCTCCCCGACAAAAGTGAATGCAGCGTGTGTCTAAGGAGACAGGCCTAGTGCCTTTTTTTTTAAAAAAAAACCAAAAAAACCCCACAAACAACACAAAACCCAACATCGTACATGCTGAGAAAAGAGATCTCTGGTCATCTGGGACCAAATCCCGACTTTGTTCCTGGGGTGATGAATAATTCAGAGGCCCAAACTGATACCCAGGCAGCAGAGCGTGGGTGTAGACCTCTTGCTTTGCAGTCCACCTACTGCAGATAAGCCATTGCTCTGGGTGACCGGTGCAATCCTAGCGACGCGAAGGGCTGGAGGAAAGGCAGGAAGTCTGTTTAAATACACACATGCACGAAAAGGAGATGAGTTAAGGTTATTTAAAGCTTAAAAGAATTCGGTAGAATGTCTCTTGCTGTCATCCGCTGCTTCTTTCCCCTTCCCTCTCCCAGTTTTCTGCCATGTTAGCGTGTGCGGAAGAGGTGGCCTTGTCAAGCTCTCAAAAGGCAGCATACTGAAAAGGTCAGAGTAGTATAGTATGACAGAGCATGTAAGTCATTATCATTCCAATATTGCCTTTGTAATGACAACGAGAGCAGAGCAAATTATTGTGAAATACGCTGTAAAACTTGGGAAAACATCATAGTTCTATTGCTGCCTAAGTTCTCATCGCTAGCTTTAATGACGAGGGGATTCTATGTGTGTCTTCATGAACGTGCTCTGTAGCTTGGAGGAGGCTGAAATAAAAAGATTTGTGGCAATTTCCATGGTAACTATTCCTTTTTTCCCCCCAACCACATAAAGAAAACTCGCATTACTGCAAGGTTGGGAGAAACTGAAGCTAACTAAAGAGCTTAGGGATTTTGTTTGTTTGTTTGTTTGTTTGTCTGATTGTTTGTTTGTTTTAATTTGAGGTCTGTCAAAACTTTGGCACTAATTCCTGCCATCTCGGTAGCATGAAACCGAGGATAAGGTGTCTTTATTACATCTGGACCCATTTCACTCATAAAAGTCCCATGCAGTATAGTCGTACTGCTAGCGATGCCAGGCTATTTACCTGAACTATTTGCAGGAGATGCTCCTTTTACAAAGATTTGGGTGACTGATAAGGAAGGACTAACTTTCAATCCCCTATAGGTCCCAGAGGATAAAACAGTAAAAAAATTGTGATATTCCCAGTTTGGAGCAGCAGCTGGTAGTAGAACATCTAGAAAAATAATGACCAGGTTGGAGAAGCATCTGTCATGCGGAGGTAAGACCCAGGGTAAGTCCTTCAGACCAGTATCCACCCCAGCAGTGGACAACTAGACCAAGAGGGTTCATTACAACCGGTGGCAACTAACAGAGACGCAAGGCCGTTTATGTCCTGTTGCTGTGTACTGTTTAATTTTGCTTCATGTTACCCTTCTATATTCTCATTAATATATGCATTTTATCTTACTCTGACAAACTACAGCCTTTTACACACTCAGAGATTTAAATAAAGTAGATTATGGGTTGATTTATGTAAACCATTGAAAACTCCACTTGAATGGGTTTACAAGCTGGCTTTTGTCATTTTGCTTTTCTTTGATATCTGAGATTGCAAATTAAAATACGAAATGAAATGAAAGTTACACCGAATGTGCAATATGTCATTTATAGCGAGGAAGCTGGCATTTCAGAGGAGTGAACTGTACACAATTTATGGCTTTGATCTTCAGGTGGAAGAAGCTGCAGGCAGAAAGCGGGCATGGTTTTTTCGAAAACAAGTAGCGATTACAGGAAACCACCTCTGATATGTTCCAGCTCGGGTAACTCGGGGAGACAGAGGGAAATAGGCTCCTTGCCAGGCCATTGGTAAGATCCAGGTCAGGTAATAATGCTGCCATGGCACTATTACTCATGGAGCTTTGTGTCTTTGGGGACGTGTTTTGTTCATTTTTTGGAGTCTTCAGTGGACCCTATGAAGCATATGAACCCTCCACACATGCATAGGCATAGCAGAGTGGCTGTTCTGAGCTGGACTAAGGGTCTGTGGTGGTTGGACTGAAGGTCCCTCAATGGCATTGCAACCTCTGGCAGTGTCCATGAAACCAGAGGAAGGTACGTTTCCTTGGATTTTTTTTGAAACACTTCTCTGGAAAACAGTGATTCGAGATGGCTTTTGAACTTACATTGGGAACCTCTGTGATTTTGTTTCAGGCTCAACTGTAGTGAATGTGAGAAAAAGTATATCTTCGTGGTGAATTTTTAGCTTAGGTGACAACATTTAATGAGGCTGGTAAAATGTTTAAAAGATGGCACATACCTAAGCGTTTGTGACTCCTCACCTGGTGAATGATATGCTTTAACCAGGACACGCACTTGCTTCATGTGAAAGGACTGGAGTCCTGCAGGACACCAGAAACCCCTTGATCTCAAGGGTTTGATCTGTTCGGCCTTGGCAGGTTGCACAGGTATAGAGACGGTGTGAGAATCTGTGGACTCCTTGGCTTTTGGAGGGGTGGCTGAGGGTCCCGGGACACCCACCCTCATCCTCTGCCTCACCTTGGCAGGTAGCTGCAGTCTTCCACAAAGTCTTTATTCAAAGAGCATGAAACACAGGACTTGTCTCATAGCCAGGTCATGGCCTTCAGAGGGAAAATTTGAATTGAAGAGTCTGTCATCCCAGATAACTATTTCCCCTCATACAAATTTGACTAGATAAGTTCTCAGTACTTCAAAATATCAGGCTAGCCATGCATCAAACGTCCAATGAAAAGTGCGTGGTGGTGAAAGGGTTAACTGTAGCATCATTAGTTTTCTGAGAAAGCAGTGGGGGGAAGAAATCTGGACCCAAATTCCAAATTCTGGTTCCAGCTAAGCTTCACAGGGTGAGTTTGAATATTCTCTTTAAAAGGCAAAAACAATACGGTGCCCCAATTATTCTTTTATTTTGCAAAATGTCAAACTGCATGTGATCCATTTAATTTCTACAAGTGTTCCAAATGGGAGAGCTGTCTAGATGTTCCTTTAATTGAGCAATACCCTGCATAGCAAATATAGATTCAACATTCCCTAAAAAAAGCTGCTGTAGACCTAATACACACATGCAGAGCTTCAGCTTGAAACCTGCTCTAAACTCATTTTTGGAGTTAAAACTCTATTTAACCTTTAGTGGTAACTCCTTATTGAACTCTCCTCGTCTATTTTTCCTTCAATCTGGCTTAGGAAAATTATGGCCTTTTTTTTTTTTTCTTTTTTTCTTTTTTTTTGTAAAGTTGTCCATAAGATCTTCGTGTCGTGATGGATCTGTGCTACGCGTTCACCTCCCAGAGCTGAGAAAAGGTCACTGGCAGTTCACTCTCTCCTTAAAATTTGAGAGACTGAGTTGCTCTTTAGGACTAAAGTTACACATATAGAAGCTGTGAGACGTAAAAACGATATTATGCCAGCTTGTCAGAAATTTGCCAAGCAGCTGTCCCTCAGGTTTCTCATGTATGTGTATTATGCATTTATATAATGTTTTCCAAACTATAAAAGGTCTGCAATGCAACTAAAACAACTAATGGCAGTTTACTCACTGAGCAGAGGGCACGGCTAGAAGAGTGAAAACCTTGGTGTTTCGGTTTTTTCTTTTTCCCCCCTTTTCTTCTTTTTTTTTTTTTTCTTTCTCCTTGGCAAGAATGTGAACTTGGTTTGTCATCTTGTGGGCCTACCTATACCAGTCAAAAGGTGAAATGCCTGAATATTAAGCCATAATCCATCATTGTACACACACTAATTACTTTCTGTCCTCCCCTTCTCTTGTCACCGTGGTCCAAAGCAGGTTTTCTGAGACTGAGTACATTCATCTGAGCTGTTAGCTGCTACGCTCCACCGCATCCTTGTATGATCTGCCTGGTCTCAGTCCCCCAGAGGAAATTTGTGCATGCATACTGTATGTGAACTTTAGATAAATAAATAAACACGAGAAACAGCTTCCAGATAATTGAAAGCGAGTGAAGGAGGGAGCAAAAAGAAAACAATTTCTCAGGGGAGAAGCAGGCTGAGGTGGCAGGTATGATTAAAATCCATATGATTTATGAGTAGGTGCATTACTAACGTGACAGCCCCTTACCGTTTGTTTGTTTTGTTGCATTCGACGATAAAGTTTCTTTTGTCGCCCACTTTTTTTTTCTTCTTTTTTTTTTTCTTCTTTTCCCCCTTCTCTTCTCCTTGCTTCCTCTCTTTCCTCCCCCCCCGCCCCCCCCCCCCGCCTCCTCCTCGTCTCCTTGCTGCAGGTTTTGCTCAGGAGTTAGCCACTCAGGAATTCCTAGTGCCTGACTGAGCAGTAATTTAGCAAGCTCTCTTGTGCTCTTTTCCTGTCAGCATTAACATGTCAATTCATTTTAATAGTCTGGGCATGCGCAGAGGGGCTGCGTTTTTCTCGGTAGGTATCCCATGAGCCCACCCCGCGGTGCAGAAATGTGTTATAGCTTGTCTCAGGCCACCGAGACTTCGGCAGGTTTATTTTCATTATGGCCCAGCGTTATTTGTTAAGACAAAGCATGAACAAGGAAAAAAAAAAAAAAAAAGAAAAAAAAAGAGAATACGCGGAACGAGACTTTAAAATATTAAATGGGACCTACGTGTCTGATTGGTAATTTATGACCTAGGCACGGAATGGGTTATAAAGGCTTTCTTTGCATGATATTATTACATGGCATGGTTTCAAAAACATGCGCGCTGTCACTTCCCCTGTTTTTTTGGGGAAATTAAATGATATCATGCCACATTGGGAATTAATCTGTAATCATGATTAATAGTTGAATTGGCTTTTATATTAAACCAGAATTTACTTGCCATCTTTCTTATTAAAGAGCCTTCAGATAGATTTGTATCTAATGTTTTGCCTCAAGTATATAAACCCACGGAGTATGCAGTCCAAGAGCCAGTCCTTTGATGACAATATTATCTTTCTATCTGAAATAAAAAAGTCGAATTTTTATATGCTTTAAAACTCCTGAGTAGAAATTGTAGATTTACGAGACGAGAGAAGGAAAATATTAGAAAGCTACCTCTTGGCATCTAAAACGACATCTTTCCAGATGCAACCTAAATTAAGTCGAGGTATTTTGGTTGTACGGCACCTTAGCGTAATTAAATATTTAAGCGCGCTGGGCTGTGGTATCACCATCCGTATGGTACCGATACTTTTTCAGCCCGGCTGGACTCAGCTACGTTATCTGAGTGACCTGAAGAAGGTAGGATCATTGTTTATTTTTAAAGGATCTCCTTCATCTGAGGAAAATACGCTTTTGTGGCGGGTTCTGCCTTTCCTACTCTCCGCGGGTCGCCGCTCTCCGTAGGCGCGTGGAAGACGCAACGGCCTCGAAGTGTGTGGGAACGTGCTTGTGCTGGGGCACAACTGCAGTTGAGTAGGTGGAGAATTATGTCAGGAATCTGAAGTTTGGCCTGGGGATTCCCTCTCCTTCCACCGTAATAGGAACAAAATTAGTTACTCAAAAAAGGAATCCACAAAAGGACCTTTTTAAGGAACAGGCTCCGCTCAACGCTGGTCAGCAGCGCGATTCCCGAAAGTAGCTGGCACAGGACCTCGAATGACAAGCCATTATGTCAGAGCGCTGTAGAAAAGCAAAACATACCCATGCTTTGAGGCTGAGTTATATATGTCCGCTGGTCGGATGGTCGCTCTTTACGGCCTGAATAAGCGAGTAGAGTGAGAGAGGAAATACCGAGCCTAAAGGAGCACCGCAGCTACCGAGAAGCAGCACATCTGTTAAAAGTACGAGCGGTGACGTGCTTCGTGCTCAACGTCTGGAGGATAATACAGGAAACCTAAAATTGGTTTCTGGTGAGCCATTCTTACGGCAGCAAAAGCGGAGCTCAGATAAAGTAAACTCTGAGACTGTGCCGACCACCGTGAGAAAAAATGCTATCGGTAAGGAAACGTCAAAAGGTATCTGCTCCTCGGTGAGAGCCTACGACTTTGTCAGTGGCACGAGGAAAATGTCCTGGGTAGTTGTGCATGTGTGTCACCAAACCACCCATGGCCACAGCCCATAGACCCTCCCGCTCCGGGGAGGGTTATTTTGTCAGTGGAACATTTGTGGCTGGTGGGCCTTAAAGAGGTCCATCTCCGGTGCTTTTAGGAATTTGGGTGCCTGTGGTGCACAGCTGAGAGCTTGCTGTCACTGATGCTTAAGGGTAAACTTGTGGAGAGCTTCCAACTCATCCATACCACCTTTCGGAGTCCCTATGCTTAAAAGCCCTGTAACCGCAGAAAAAAAGTGAAGAGCATACCTTCAGAGAAGGTATTTCACTTTTCAGGGTAAGATCTAGATAGGCCAAGAGAAGACCAACCCAAGGTGTCTGTTGGCATATATTTGGTGACACGTGAAAACTATCTGAGCACATTTTCAGGTGTCTTTTCTAGGAGGCGATGTGCATGAGGTGAGGTTGTCTATGCATGCGCGTGGTTATACGATCCAGTAATTAAACTCAAATTTTACTCCAATTTGACCAGTGGCCGGCAGACACAACCAGTTTCAGTAAGTAATAAATTAGGTAGAGAGGTTTGAATTAACGTCCTCACACAGCAGCATTCTGTGCTTCTTATTAGGTACCTGAGAGTCCATTTCTGGAAGCAGGAGGCAAGAGAAAGACGCGTTAGAAATTGCCCACCAGTAATAAAATCCTTAATTCAAGCGTCTGTGTGGCTTCTCCTAAGTCGAACAAGTCACAGGGACAAACTCTGCTCCGTGTGGGAGCTTTTTCTACTAATCACAGTCCAGGGAAGGATGCGTAGCCGGCTCTAGATATGTGTGATAAGCAGAGGATTAGGTTTGAGAGCCTGGTCCCACGTAACCATCTTTTCCCATGGAGGCTGAGGGTTCACGCAAGGAGGTGCATCCGCCTGTTTCAGACTTTACAAACACACACCCTCAGCCTGCAAGTTTTACTGCCACGTTGCTCTACCCTAAATCACTTGCAAGTAGGGTTTGAACTGTAATTCACGTTGGATCCTGGCAAAACTGGGAATAAAGATGGAAGAAGTACAAGGATTTGGTTCCTGAGAGAAACGGCAGGGGAGGGCGGAGGCCGGGTTGGGGGTGGGGGGGGGAGGTGTAGCACTTTAAAGCCACATGACGGTTTCACCATGCGGGAAAAATGCCTTCCGAACTCTAAATAACAAATTGCAAAATCCCTGAGCGTTTCAGGAAGATCAGGCGTAGCGAAAGAGCAACGCAGGAGGCGGGGGAAGGAAAATCTGAGGCTTTAGGAGCAAAAGAGAGGCAAAGCAGGGGCGCTGCTTAAGGGACGGGGTACCCAGGAGGGCAGGAACCCCCCAGTTTCTCAATCAGCAATAGGAGGCTAAAAGCTGCAAAGGAATCTCCCAGCCCAAGCGGGCAGGAGGATCCCGGCATCTCTTCCCATCCACCACACAGCCAAGTGAGGAGGAAAGTAATTGCTTTGGATAGGAGGCACAATAAGACATGAAATACAAGCATGTCCTTCGTAGAATTTGTAAGCCATAAAAAGTATTTTAATAACATCTGGTGCAGGGGCGTGTTGAAGCTTAATTAATTAATCCTTGCAAAGGGCTCAGAAATTCTGGGATCAAAGGTGTTGCAGAAGTGCAAAATGCCATTATTATACCTATAAACGTGTGCTTGTTAACTTAAATGCTGTTTATTTATTGCCACTATATACTTGTATGGCAGTATATATCAAGTATATTACGCACATTTTAAAAGTACGCTTTTTCATCACATAAAGCTGTCCCCGTCTCCGTCCCCCTGCGCGCGCCGGCGGTGGCAGTGCGGCGGTGGTTAGCAGGTGCCGCTGATAACGAATCTCAGAAACACGTAATTGACTCCAAGAACACCTCTGGGTTTTTTGGGGGGTTTTTTGTTTTTTTTTTTTTGTTGTGGTTTGTGTGGGTTGTTTTTTTTTTTTTTTGGTGTGTCTGTAGTGTTTTCCACACCGCAATATTGACATGGACGCTGCTGCACAAGAAGCAGAGATTCCGCACAGTGGCCCACAGCCACGACTGAAGCCTGAAAAATTAACTTCAGGGTTCGTTACAGCTTGGTACGTGGTGGCAGTTTTCTGTTTCTTTCCCTTTCTATTCTAACATCTGTCCCCCACAATAAAAAAACCAAAAAACCTAAGGTTAGGTGGGTCTATGCTGTTCGTATTTTGACTAGATTCATTGAATTGAGGTCTCCTGTCTGCCTGGAGTATTTTTGCTTTTTGTTTGTTTGTTCCTCGCTTTGTAGCCGTTTATAAATAATAGAAATCGTAAGCAATGCTGTGTTCCCACTAATTCAAAATTTAGCATCAGTGGTTGTTTACAAATCAGAGGAGCAAAACATATGCATCTTCGGCAGTCAGCTAGAATCCAGGGTCTTTTTTTTTATCCTGTATTGGAGTATACAGTAAAATTATTCTTTTTCTAAGATTTATTTCAGCTTTTGTCAAACATTTGGCTTTACGGCTTCGCATAGTTATATGTAATCTTCTTCTGACTTACACCGGAAAAAAAAAAAAAGTTTAGAAATGCACTTTGTGTGATTCACAGCACCGTTATTTAGACTAAATTTGTAAATCCTGTGCAGATGACAATAACATCTTTGTAGTTCTTTTTAAATATAGATGAAATATGAGTTTTCTTTCAAGGTACAAAATGTCATTAAGGGCTCAGGTGGTTAAAATCAACATGAAAAATACATGCTGCATTTTCCCCTCCTTAAATGCAATAATGTAATCAGATTTCAAGTCATCTTACCTACCTCACTTACAGCTTTATGGAGATTAATTAGTTTTTAGCCCCCAGTCACATGATCTTTTCTGACTGCCATTTAGCTACATTTGCTATCTGACTTGAACCTGCGAGCTGTCTCCAGCCCCAGAGGACAGATTAGATTTTAGTATTGGTTGCCTTCTTCCTTTGATTTAAAGGTAGATAGTTAGAGCCATAGTTCAATTATTCTTTGTTGTTAATTAGCCGTGCGTTGTCGTCATTTCTTCGGAAAAGGCACGTGTTTGAAGAAGGAGGAGAAAAATGGCTCGAAAGTGGGAGACAACTTCTTTAGCGATGCTGAGCTAAAAAGGTTTTTCCTGGTCAGGTGCAGAGCCATAAAACTGCTTTTAATTCACATCTCCATCACCTCTCGCTGCTTTGTGTATGCCTGGCTTTTATGCGCTGCTAATCGATGAGGTTACCTTCTCCTTTCAGTAAAACAAGTGGATCAGAAAGGAGGAGGGGGAATATTTCAGCTCCTCTCCCTCCAGCGGGAGAGGTGCGAGACCGTGTGTGGCTGCGGCTTGGCTTTTGTTTTCTAAATTTTCTCCGTAAATTAACTGAAACACTTATTCTATAACGTGATTTTATGGAAAGGGAATGTTTTATTCCTTGTTGAGAATGATTTCCGAGGCCATTTAATATCTAAATAAATTCCTGTCTCCTCTCCTAAGTGTCTTAGATACGATAAACGTACAGTGGATGAAACAGTGTGCAGGCAAAATCCTGCCCTTAATTCTGGGTATCCTGTTTACTTCAGTGAAATCCTCCTTTCTCGAGTAAGAAGAGTACGTTTTGGCCCATACTGTGAAAAGACAAGAAGCAGATAAGCTCCAGGGGGAAAATAGACGGATATTTTTTTTTTGGTGCTGTTTGTGATTAAAAATAAAGAAGTAAATAATAAAGGGATTTGACTGGTATTGTTGCTTGGGATGGTGTTAGACTGGGCTCCTCGGCGGCATATAACAAAAGATCAAAGGGATCTCTGTTTCCCATAAGTAAACGAGTTCTTGGAGCAGAGGCACAGGCCGCGTGGTTTTTCCTTGGGTGAGAACTGGGAGCGAGTGGAGATAATGGAAGTGTTGTCTGTTACATGTTGAGAAAGCGTCGGAGCCAAAACCGTCGAAGCCTTTATACGGACATTACGCGTGGCTGCCTATTTGCCATTTGTTTCCTAAATTTTCTGTAATTTGCTCTGCAGCAAACATTCACCTTGGTTAAATAGGGCTCCGCTCAGCAATATTCAGCAGAACCGCGGCGTTTCCTGGCTCCGGCCATGAAGGCTCCGCAGGATTTTCACTGCTCAGGTGTTGCAAAGCCTAATCCTTATTCAGGAACCAAAACGATCCACTTTCCTTGCCTGCGGTGCTTGGATCCCTGCCTTTGGCAGTAGCCCCAGACTCCTGCAGAAGATGAAGACATCCCTCCATGCCTATAGATGGAAAGGCGCCAACATGGATGCCATCAGAAGGACGCAGCTGAGCATATGCTGAGAAAATTGTGGCATCCATACTGTACATGGGGAAGGGCTGACTGAACACACCAGTTTGTTGAAGCTTATGGCCCTGAAAAGGAAACATAGGTTTCCTGTAAATGTCATTCAGGGATATGCTAACTGTTATTTCCTGGCGCTGGATCATGATGCTTTCAACACATTCTGTTCATCTACCTCTGCTGCCTGCCTGCCTGGCTGTGCACAGCGATAGCTCTCCTGTCTTCTCACCTTTCCCTCCTCCCCGCGCGAGGCTAAGGTAAGAGAGACTCAGGCAAAGTGGAAAAAAAATGGCTTGGGGATGGAGCACCACGGGAAAAAGAAATTAAAAAAGGGAAGGTTCAGTGTTGCGTGCCTTCCCATAGCTTCCGCCGTTGCAGGACGAGTGCATAACTGGAGTGTTTGGGCTGCGTTACTTTGACTCCATTAGGAGTGAACCGGCCCCCTGGTGCCATTCTGCCGTGGCATTTCATTTGTACAGGTTGCTTTCAGCCCTAGCGCCCACGCCGTGGCCGCTCCCCTACATAGTCTTAAAAGGCTTCCCTAAGTACCTTCTGCGATATGAGTTGTCTCTTCGGCTGTCTGCATCCCTCGTCTCCCACCCTTCCTCCATCCTTCAGGTACTGGGTTTTGGAGTGGAAGTGTCAGCAAGCGGGACGGTGCATCAAGGAGAAGCGGAGCCCTGCCTCCGCGGAAGCGCCGGCGGCTCAGCATCCCACCGTCCATCTTGGCTTGGTACCTGGGCCTCGCTGCACCATCCCTCCTGCGCAAAGCAATTAAAGGAAAAGAGGTAAACGCTTACAAATGCATCACTTTAGGCTGCTGAGGGCATTATTCCAAGCCAGGAGCATAGACCCTGAGCTTTTGTTCTGGTGATAAAGGGGATATGTTATCTCTATTCCGGCTCCGAGCTGTATAATGCCCCGATGAAAAGCAAGTTTCTCTGCCTAGTGAATAAGGATCATTGTTTCGGGGATAATGAGGCTCCACTCCCTTTTGGCTCTCTCTGAAAGACCACAGCACTGGCGAAGAAACAGTGCCGCGGGTCCGCCAAGTGTCTGCTGAATGCAGTGGTGACAGGCGCGATTTTCACAGTTAGCATTAAAATGGCATGTGAGTGGCTCTGTGCGCCATGTTATACTGTATCAACCCACGATAAACAAGCAACTGGCTACAGGACGGCAACCTCCTACCATCCACCCTTTGCCATAAAGCTATTGTGTTTGCTTGATTAGATTTTTATTTTTTTTTTCCCCACCCCTCCCTGCACAAGTGAAGAAAAGAAAGAAAAGAAAAAAATGGTATATTATACACACAAATAAAAACAGAGGGGAAAAAAAGTAGATTACAGTTGGGTAGCGGTAGGCCAGCTTATTTTGCACAATTGGGATAAGTAAGGCTTTTATTAACACGATAAGGAAGTCATGATAGCATAAAACTAAGCAGATGCTCAGATCACATCAGGATAGTCTGGAAAACTCTAGTCAAAGCTCCATCTGAAATCCAGGGAAGCTGTGGTGTCTTTGAAGATCTAGCTTCTCTTTTTTACCAGCCTTAGTATAAATATAAGTACTTTTATTTAGTGCTATCTGTGTTTGGAAAGCTCAGACCTGATTGCTAACACATCACATTCAGTAAGAATAACTTTTAGGAATTATTTAGTAGTTTTGGTAGTAACTTGGCAGTGCTAGGTTAATGGTTAGACTTGATGATTTCAAAGGTCTCTTCCAACCGTAACGGTTCTTTTAGTCTATAACAAGGAATCTTTTTATCGTGATTACTTTCACGAGGTGTTTTCATGAGCAAAAAACCTCATGGGTTTTATGAGATTTGAACTAGAAATATCAGATTTAAAATAGCAAGTGTCACCCGGAAGGCTGCAGGAAGACCCCTGCGGTGCTGGGCAGGAGGTGGGGAGCGAGGCGAGCGTCTCATTTGGGATGGTCGTTCTCTGGACCTGCCAAGCAGAGAAGATAGTGGAAATGCGTGAAAAAAGATACAGTTAAGGAAAGCAATAGCAGTACTGATTTCTGTGGCGAGCATAAGCCCAAGGGATGCCAGGGGGTTTGCTGAGGTCCGGTGGCCCACAGGGGCTCATTGGTGGCCATCCCCAGGGGTGCATGACCCACTGGGGACAAACCACATGCGTGTATTCCCTGATTTACTGTGGAGTTTGGGGTGACAACTTTTGGGTTACCTTAGCCATCCTCCTATTTCTCCTTTGAGGCTAGATGCTCAGCAATTTTTGCAGACTGGGCCTCTTTGAAGTATCCCCTTTCTCCCGTTGTCAGGAACGCAAACAAATAGGCAAGAAGCCAAAGAAAGCAAGATTTAAACCAAATGGATCTACTTTACAACAGGCCCTGAGGGTGACCAGGTTTGCTTGGAGGGGAATCATCTCTGAGGCAAATGGCAACGCTGAATGCAAGGAGCCAAAAGAATCGTTGCCGTAAGGATGCCTCTTCCAGCCATTTCTAGACGCAGGAAAAAAAGCACATTATTCCCTGCGTCGCCCGCTAGGAATGATTGCTCGTGTAGGAGGCATTATTTGATACCTGTTATTTACTAACGCAGTTGAACTAAAGACCTAGGCACTACTGGACCCAGTTCACGAATATTTATTGCACCAAATCCAATCTATAATATAGTGTCAGCCTTGTACCAAAGCAGGAGACAGTAGTATTTATGATTATTAGTACAATATTGAATCATCCTGAACCAATTACTGGTCCAATTACTGTGTCATTATTATCTTCTGAATAGGGCTTGATTTGTCTGTGATAAATATGATGCAATTAAACTACCTTTTTACATAATAAAACACTGCAGGTGTTTATTCTTAAGGGTTTACGGATACCAACAACCAATAGATTTAATTAAAAAAATCCTTGAAATAAATGTGAATTTCATTGAATTGTTCTAGCACTGGTGAATGCTTTAAGACTACCTACCAAAAGATTCTCCCTCTATAATCTGTCTTAAAAGCTATGCTAAGTGCACAAAAACAATGACTTCAGCTTTTTAATGTTTCAATAATTAATAACATTTCTTTAAAGAATGTATAATTGGTCTGTAATAGTATAACTTAAGAAACAAAAAAGTTACGTGGGTCAAATTGCTATTACTGTTGTGTCAATGTGAGGGATAAATGCATGCTGGCTTCACGAAGAAATCTTATTACATTCAGATTTTCTGCTCAATAATTTTAAATGCAATCTTAACATTTTTCGCACTACACCCATAAACATAATATTGATTTAACTCCAGTTTGGTACTAGCGATAGATACCGAACTACAGCGTGCTGGCTTTATTTTACAAAAAGAAAAGGTCATTAATGTGAAACCCTACCTGGAATTATTTTGCCTTTCAGTACAGTGGATACATAGCTTTAGCTTTAGCTATAAACCAGCCTCAGTCAATACAGTATGAATGTGTATGAAAGCCATTGCTGGGCTTATGCTGGTTTTCAGAAAGGCAAATTCCCTTCCCCAGCTTTGCCCCGCTGTGCAGGGTTCAAAGGAATGGTGGTGCCAGTATTGCCTTTCTCCATCCTCCCTCCCGGGGCAGTACTCGGTGCTCTCCCATCGATGCAGAGTCTAAATTGGGTTTGTCTTTTCTTTTTTCTACGTGGACCGCGGTCGTGTACAATATCAGGAGAAATAGTAAGGCTTGCGGAAACAGGCCAGATATTTGGTACTGGAATTTTTTCTTGTGTTGGGGCAGAAAAGGCTCAAGGTTTCTTTTAAGAGCGTATCCACCTAATTCCAGGACAGGTAGGAGCTCGTAATCCAGTTTCACAAGCATGGTTAGGGAGGGAGGAAGCAGAGTTGAGTGGGAGCTCCAGAGGCACGGTGATGCCGACTTCCACCAAACTGGACCCATGGCTCCGCAGTGGCCAAACTCCCAGGGCTCCAGGCTCACACGCTGCCCCGAAATAACGCGTGCAGTTGCAGAGGCTTTCCTTTTTTATCTCAATCTTATTTGATCGTTATCAGCTAGGTACTTTTACGCATACGTACAGTTATCTGTATTCTTTTAACTGAATGCATTGTTAAGGAGTAGCCGTGAGATGCTTTAGGCCATGGGATCCCTCTTGACTGCCCAGTACTGCACAGGAGGGCTCATGGCTGTGTTGGATGGCATTTCCCTACGGCTCCTGTCCCTGGCAGCAGGGCAGGACGAGCACCCCGGCCGCCCACCCTGCACCCCTTCCCTCCCATCCATCTTCCCTACAGCACGGGGCAGGCTGAATGCTAAAATAAAGCTTTCGTAAAAGGTTTATTAAGCAAGACGCAAGGTCAGGCTTTTAGTTGCAAGGCTGGAAAGGAAAGGTTACAAGCAAAACAAATATAAACACAGTCCCCGTCTAAGCTTAAACAACTGGATTCCTTTTCGGTTGCTTAGTCCGGATTCTCAGATCCTGCAGACATACTACAGCTGTCGGGATTTGAAGCATCCTAACTTCTGCCCTAAATCCTGATCCTACGGTCAGTCACAGGAGTTGGCAGCTTGGCTTCCCTCCTTCTGCTCCTCTCAGGCACGTTCACGCTCTTTTGGTGTGTGACAAGACCTGTTTTTTTGTGAAGTGACCCTGCTGTAGACACAGCACGTAGGAGCCTCCTCCTCCCCCTCACCTCTTTGGTCTCCTTCCCTGCTTTTCCCCAGCCCCAGAGCAGATCTGGGTGTCCCCGCCTTGGCTTTGAGATGCTCATAAAGGCGTTGGGGGATGCTGGTGCCTTCAATCCCGCTTCTATTCCTCGTTCCCATCTCAGAGGTTGCCCACTGACCGCCCTCACCCACCCTTGCTCCCTAACTTCCAGGTGAGGAGTAATTCCTACGGCATTGCTCTTGCTGTGTAGGACCCACCCGGAGTTACCAGCACCACGCTCTGCCATCCCCCTTAGGGGTTTTGGCACAAAAACCGTGAGAAGGGATGAAGTTTAATAACATTTTTGACTCGTTTTCAAACTAAAATCAAGACTCATTAGGCCAGAAACTTCTGATGATAGGAGCGATTAAATATCCAAGGTCAGCTTTGTGCCTAGTGTAAACGGAGGACATTGCACTCTCTTTGATGATGGGGCTCTGATTTATATTAGTCGCGGCCCTGCACCAAAGCATAGATCAGTAAACACTGAAACAGGAACACATTGAGAAGGAGAGTTAAATTATGGGGGGCAAAAAAAGAAATAAACCCCCAGTGAAATGACAGTCTAACAGCAGCATCCCGGAGAGCTAATTCTGATAATTATTTCAAAGCAGGCAACGCGTTTGGGTTTCTACTGTGGTCTCTCTGCCTTTAGGAGCAGGGGCTTGCACTGGCATTCAGCGTCGGTTTCTGCAGACTTTATCCCTGAGACGCCTTGTGTCTGCCACACGGCACAGGGCAGCCTAGCAGGTCTCCGAGAAAAAAAAAAAAAGTATTAATGGATGGATAATTGCCCACCTTGTAAAAATTTACTAGGAACCTGATACTTTTATCATTTGTCACAAAAAACTCCACGGTGTAATAACGTAGGAAGTATCATCGGTGCTATAAAAAAAGTGATGGTGCAAATTACACTTCTCTTTTGCTGAATGGTGCTAAATAGCAGGGAGTTCCCATTTTTTTTTTTATTGCTAGGATTTCAATAATTGTAGATGTGCATTTGAAGGGATCAATTGATAATTTGGAACACATGCCATCAATATTTCAATTTCTCTATATTTTTAAATGAAAGAAAGAAACCCAATTTCACAGTGGCAAGATTAAAAAAAAAAATCTCATTTTGTTTTCCTGTCTACTGTTAAGGAAGAAAGCTCATTTCTTGCAGCATAAAGGGATATTAATGAATGCAAACAGCATTTTCCATATTGCAGAATAAAATTTACTGTTCTAACCAAAGATATTTTATATAAATTAAGAGTTTGTTTAAAAAAATCGAAAATGGGAACTCAATTCTAGACAATGCTTAATTTAAACTAAGTGTTAAAATAAAAGCAATAACACTGAGAATAAATTAATGAACTACAATTAACTATATTTACAATAAGTGGTTTGGTTGGAAACACCTATTCCCTACACTGATAAAATAAAACCTGCATTCCGCAAAAGCTGAAATAAGTTAAATGAAGATGCTTTTAACAAGGTTATTACTTAAGCAGTGACAGGTTTACAGATTTTAGCACCATTGGGTTTTCACAGGAGCTACAGCAAGTGCTAAAATAACACACACCTTCAGGTTCATTAAATTCACCAGTGTGATGAAATAACTGATATTTTTCTATATTACTATAGTGCCTCAAAGAACTGACTATAAATAAGATACACTAATAACAACTGTTTGCGGTGCTAAAACAATAAAATAATTCTTCCAGGCTTATATGCAAAGGAAGAAATAAGTGTAAGGCAGACAGTTAGCATAGTTATATCTGGTGGCTTTTATTCTATTGGTGCCATGCCTTCAGCCATTTATTTATCACAGAAAAATGCCCTGTAAAATGTTCTATCATTCATTGCGACAGGAAGAAACTTGTTAAAAGGGTACGTGAAGAGGGGGCTCCCATCGCAAAATATTTACTTTTTGATCTGGTGCTGAAGCATTTCTGAAGACTGGCTTATGCAAAGAACTGGTTTTTAAAAACGAGTGTTCCAGATGATGGTAAATCCCACATTATACTCTGTTTTGGAAAGAACCAACGCTGGAAAAAGCAGATTTCTAATAAATCAATGGAGTATGGCCTTTGGAGACCTGGGAGACATATGGGCAGTAATAGAGTATCTCAGGTTATTTCGTGAACGATTCCATCTGGATGAGGGCTCGGTGTTATTCGCAGCCTCCTTCTCCCCTAAAACACCTTCAATCTTACCCGCAGCCCCTATCTCAAATGTCAGACCACCTGGGATCCGCAGCTGTCGGGCTGAAAGCGGAGCTGCCGGGGCGGCCCCGGCTGCGAGCCGCCAGCAGCCACAGCCCCGCTGCCGCCGGGTGAAAATCAAGCGAGTTTGGGTGTGGGGCTTGCACCAGGCGTGGTATTTAATGCTTCGTTCCCTTTTATGTAAATATATATTTTTAATATATGTATTTTAGATATATATGTGTGTGTGCCTGCATACGCGCATGCAAACATATCTATACGCAATTTAAGAGTTGGAATAACTATTTCCAGTCTGCTTGGGGTCTTGGGTCTCCCGTTGGGTCTCCCATTGGGTCCCCCGTTGGGTCCCCCTTGATGCAGGGGTAAAGCACGAGTCATTCCGCAGCAGTTAGAGGATGCAAAACCCATGTAAATGGGAGGAATCGACCCTGAGATGTTACAAGCTTGCCTAAATTTTGCAATGCTATGTCCTTCCTCTGGGTGATTCGCTGTTTCGGTCTCTGGAAGCAGCAAACTGTGTTTCAGCAATACACGTAGTATCGAAGCGTGTTTACACTGATTTAAAGATTTGGGTTCAGGGGTTGTAAGCGAGGTTTGGGTGACAGTGATTGTGTTGCAACGCGTGAAGCCCAGCCGCAGGGTTTGATCCATCCCGCCACAAAGCTGGTGCGTTTGTGCGGGGAGCCTGGGAGCACGGGGCAGGAGCACAGCAAAGCTGCCACTGCTCCCTCATGCCACGGGGATTTTGGAGGATGAGTCCTATCTATCCCTATTTCCCAGAGCTCTGATGGTGCATGCATAGTGTCCAGCCTCTCTGAGCTACCACCTGAGATCCCCGCAGCACCGAATATCTAAAATTACAAGGAGAAAAACTCCCATTTGAGGATTCTCTAACAATGGCTCCATCCTTTCTTGTCAACCCAAACTGTTCGTTGTGTCTGCTATCATCAAAAACCCCACAAAATATCTGCATTCTGTTGTTTTGCTCATACAACAGGGACAAGCGTGGAGCCCGCCGTGCTCCGGAGGCACCGCTGAGCGAAGGGACTCCTGGAGGGATATTTCAGATAAGTGGGACGCTAACAATGCATTGCGCCTGGGCAAAACCCTTTTAATTTCTCCACATACTTCATAAACCCCTTGTAACATCTCTCTGAGAAGAGCAATATGACCATTTTATTGGTGAATAAACAGAGTCGCAGCAATATTAAATGACTTCTTTGGCCTTAGGCACAAAAAAGCTGCAACTGGCCCGTAAATGAAAAAAAATGTTTTTCATTAGAAGTTCTTTATCTCAGGAATTCCCCTCCCACCTTGATTTTACACTTACCGATCTTTTGAGGAAAATGTCAGAGTTATTAGTTTATTTAGATTTTTTTTGTAAACTGTGTGAAACTTGGGGGAGCGAGTTGGTTTTGAGTGTGTGCTGGTTAATAATTCATGCTTCGTGTGAAAAGAAAATTGATCAGAAGCATCCTGGAGAGACCAATCCATGCTGCCTCTGCCATCAGCTGAGACACAAACTAAACACGAGGCATGAACTGAAAGACGTTGCTGAGAAAAACCGCACAGACCCATCCCAAGCGAAGCGGCGTGGCTGGCGAGGGGCGTCAAAGGGAAGAGCAGCACGGTGTCCTTTGAAGCCCGGTCATGGAGACAAGGATGTGGGAAAAGATCCTGCAGCGCAAAGTGGTCAAAAGTTCTTACGAGGAGGACGAGAGCAGCTCCGTTTCCTGAAGGCAGCGCTCCAGATCAAACAGGCCTTTGTGGAAATGTTCAAAAAAAAAAAACAGACCCCCACCACCTCATCCTGGGATGAGGATGAGCCTCAGCACCTGGGGCTGGATGGGAGGTCAAAGGAGGAGCACTGGGGGACGTCTGTAGATGCTGAGGCTGAAGCTGTGCCGGCGCCGATGAGATGGAAATGTTCTGTCAAATGTAAGAGCTTATGTTTTCTGCTAAAAAAAAAAAAACGTTCAGAAATGTTTCCCAAATGGAATTTTGGAAGTGTTTGCTGAGCTTTAATTCCATCCTGGATCCATCGATTCATCCTTTGTTTTGCTACGCTGTTCTTCCGTTTAAAGTTACATTAGAAATGACACATATCTGACCCAGAAAGACAAGAATTTCAGTCTCTAAGGAAGGTTTTCTGGAGCCTAAACCTTCTCTCAGCTTTTCAGCTGGGAATGGAGCCTCCTGTCCACGTGCTCACCACAGAGGGAGCCCAGGAGAAGGACGAAGGACCGGTGTGAAGGAGTGTGCGCAGGGGTCACTGCAGGCACCCGCCATTTCTGGAAGAGTTTCTGGTTGGAGGCACGTGCTCAGTTTGGATAGGTGAGCCATCACGTACTAGTAGAATTTTTTTTCCTCAGCTTTCTACAAATCTTAATTGCTACACATGAATAAGCACATAAATTAATGCTAGATGTACTTCTTGTCTGTGTAAGTGTAAGCTATATAGATATATACATGGGCAAATTTACGTGTAGTTATCAGTCTTGGTATCCCACTTGTTAAGGTAATTGTGTCGTCTAAATTCTGTCACACTTGGTTCAGGACAGATTCATTAACTGTCCCTATTACCCTGGCATCTGAGCACCTATTTCATCGAGGTAAATCCAGAATAAATCCCTTAATTTCCCAGGTTCTTTTGCCATTTTTCCTTGGAAATAATGAGAGATGCTTATACTCAAAGAAAAATGAGGTGTCTGACACTGAAAAATACAGTAGGGCTAATTATTATGGTATACTGAGGTAGAATAATTGAATTAGCATGCGTGTACAAATTATTTTCTGTGTTGGCGTAAGAACGGATGTTTACAAGATTCCATGAATATTGCTATTATAATCTTTAGCATTATATATACATATTCACTCACGTATATACATATTCTATATGTATATATGCTTCCAATATATCAGTCTCTCCGAGGGAGGACATCTCTAATAGCAGTATCAGGTTGCACATTTCTCTCCTCCAATGCCAGGTAGAGTGGGAGGAGGAAAGGAAGGAAATATGGATGCTCCACCTAACAACCTCTCTTTCTATATCTATGAATTTATGCATCCAAGTTAACACAAGGAAAAACCCCTGTGTGGTAACGTTCCCCTAGACATTACTGAGCAGCTGAACATCATGAGATGTTTGAGAACCTTTCTGATAGCTGTAAGGGAGATGTCATCTTGTTAACTAGGCAAAGAGAGACCGCATTGTATAGAGTTCATCTGCTTCTTAATATCACTCTTATCTTTGTGATATCTGTGTACTGTATCCTGTAGTTTATATAACTTAGTTCTTCTTACCCTACCCCCGTATCTGCTTTTAAATAGTGGACTGTGATGTACAAAAACTAGGCCAAAAATCAACTTTAAGTTTCCTTGTCTCAGCACAGAAGTCCATTGACATCCTGAATCAAATATTCCCCTGCATTATTGGGGAGTCTTCGCCTATTTGGGGAGAACAATTTCCCTCTGACCGTGTACTGGATTCACTCCAGAGACCAGTTTTTCTCTGCTTTGAGCTGGAGCACATCTTTTAGGGCACACATTGATGCCACGTGTGATCAGGGCTAATCCCATAGTGGCCCATTGCGGTCCAAAACCTTTACTGCTCTGCTCCGTAATACACAATGGCTTGGCGTAAAACAAGTCAGTTGCTTACACCCCACAAGCACTATATGCTATTGTTTTGCTCTTCACCCACCTGTGTGAAGCACCGATGCGGGTCACTGCAGCCCATATCTACCTCTCTGTCCCCAGGACGTCGGACCACACGGAGCAAACACAGCCTGGGTACAGATGACTTGTCAGAGCAATAAAGTACCGCCATGGTTGGTCGATCCTTGCCCAGTCTGTTGAGATATTAGACGGGGTGCCAGGTTTAAAGCTGTTTCTAATGATTTGTCACTTCTTTGCTGCTGAAAACTGAAGTAAGAGCGCAAACGTGTCTGCTCTGGCCAACCAGTAACCAGTGCTTGAAGACTAGAAGCACGGAAGTACTTTTTGGCCACTGTTGGTTCGTTTCCTGTAAATTCCAAGGCGGGGGGTGTGTGCGTGTATTACTTTTTTCTTATTTTTTCCTTGCAGATTCAGCAGCTTTTGCAGAGTGCCATGCCTACAGGCTGGTTTAGCAAAGGCCACTGCTCTGTGTGAAGCTCCCATGAAGCCCACACGAAAGGCAGGAGTCCGGGCAGAAGCAGAGCCAAGGTTTGTAATTTATCGTTCCTTTACAGCATCGGGGGGCTAGGGCTGCTGGCGTTTTCAGACACCTTTGCATTGTGTGTCATTGAATCCTGGAAAAATATGCAGAGACCTTCTCCACTCCCAGGTTTCAATTGTTTCCATGACGGTTCATCCTATCTCTGTACACCCAATGTTCAAATATCCTCCAGGAAGGGAACCCCAACCCCTGGTTGAGAGCGTGGCGGTCTCTGCGGTGGTTTTTGCACAAGTTGTCTGGAAAAGGGACAAAGTTTCCCGGACGAGGATTTGTGGGATGAAGGTCTGAGTAAGAGGAACAGTCCTTTCCCTTGCGTTGCTCTGCCTCGCGGTTCAGCTGGGAGCTTTCGCGCATCTCATAGACTGCTCCGAGCCTGTGCAGTTCGCAAAGTGGAAAAAAGGAACTGAAGAAGCAAAAATAAATATTAAAGCACGCAAGAATTAAATATCACCTATTCAAATAGCAATTATGCCGTTGAAAACAAGATCACCACACCTGTACAAGAAAAGACAAGCAAGCCCAAAACATCTGTTTGGATCCACCTGCCAAGCACCTGTTTCGCAGTTTCAATGCCATTTGATTGCTGGAGATGTAGAGGCTCTTGTGAGGTAATGAGTGATTTTACATTATGCATGATTGAAAACAGGTGTTCTAATGCTGTACAATTCTATGCATGAATAATTCAGTTTGTTTAGAGCAAGATCTTTAAAAGAAGTGTGGTCTTTATTTTTTTATAAATATTAAGGTTATTCTCTGCAATGTATGGTGGCTGGTCTTTTCAGCAGGCTCACTGATGACCATTTTTGTATAATTTTATGGGAAGGAAATAACACTGTGAAAGGTAAAAAAAAAAAAAAAATAATTATACCTAAAGCACATAAGCAATGAAATTGAAAGGTTTCTTTAGCAAGGAAGGGGAAAAAACCTGTCACACTTTTAAGGGAGAAAGCCAGATGACTTTTGGCAAAGCCTGCTTCTCAACACTAACAAAACAGCCCAAGAGCTTAATTATATACTGGGGTGAATGTGCCTTAGGGATAAGTAAGAGCTAGTCCATCTCTTGGTCCGAATTCCAGCTGAGTCTGAATATGTTTAAGAATTTGGGTTGATTTTTTCTCTCTCTTTTTCCGCATGATTATGAAAAGGGTTCTTGCGCAGTTGTACGCCTTGTGCTGATGGAAGATGCTGCAGACCAGTTTCCATGCTGGAAACTACGGTATGAATCAGCTCATGCTCCTCACCGCGGTGGATGCAGTGGCTGTTTGGGATCATCTCCCGAAGACGAGGAAGGTGTGGTAGTCCAAACTAAAAGATGCAGCTAAGCCTGTAGCACCCCCTCTGCTTCTTCCCAAGGTAAGCAACGCAGCTGGCATGGCCTTGTGGCTTCAGGCCAGGAGAGTTTTGAGGTGAGGTGAGGTGAGGTGAGGTGAGGTGAGGTGAGGTGAGGTGAGGTGAGGTGAGGTGAGGTGAGGTGAAAGAAGGGAGATTTATATTAGATATTGGGAAGAAATTGTTTGCTGTGAGGGTGGCGAGCCCCTGGCCCAGGTTGCCCAGAGAAGCTGTGGCTGCCCCATCCCTGGAGGGGTTCAAGGCCAGGTTGGACGGGGCTTGGAGCAACCTGGGCTGGTGGGAGGTGTCCCTGCCCAGGGCAGGGGGGTGGAGCGAGGTGGTCTTCAAGGTCCCTTCAAACTCGAACCATTCTGTGATTCTATGAATTAAAGAGCTGAAGGTTTTCCTGCCACAGCATATGTCATATCCCTCCTTGCTTCCTCAGCTAGGGCTGTAATTTAGTTTAGTAACAGGGTTTGTAATTAGCGTCAGTTGTGGTGTTAGGTTTTATTATGGGAAGCTTCCTCTGGGAGCAGCGCTGAGATCTCCCAGGCACTTCCCAGGGAAAGTTAGTCCCATTGGTCTGTTCCCCCCTCGCTTCCCATTGCAGCCGCTCCAGCAGCTTCAGGGCTCCACGGCTGATTTGATGCCTGGCTTGAAACAAAGTGCTCAGAGAGTATTTTATACCTGGCATGCCAGATCCTGCACCTCCCAGGACAGGCAAAAGCAGATGAAGAGGATGCCAGCCCTGCCAAGATGTTGTGGTGGACAAAGTAAAATCTTGGTGAGGATGAAGAGAGTGGAGAAAGTGAGAGTGAACAGAAGCTTTCAGGTCTTCCCAATGGTCATGTCCTGCCCACGGCCATTGATGAGGCAATGAAGCAGGAAAAGAGTAAAAGAGAAGAAAGGGAGTGATATTACTGATTTGAAAGGAGGAATGAACAAAGACAAGAGGCTGAAAGCAATTATTAAAGCACGCTGCAGTACCCTGTGCTAATTAAAAAATGCACCATGGTGCTGGAACACCAGTGTTGAGAGCTGCTGATACATAATCTAGGCAGGTTTGGATCCAGTGGCTGTAGAGTCTGGTGGAGTGTGGACTTCAGCACGTTGTATGGGGTCAGGCAACAGAAGGAGGAAAATTCAAGAATCCAAAATAGACAAGTGCGAGCCAGGACCTCACTGGGTAAACAGGGGTAGCTCAAAGGTGGTGGCCACACTGCTCAGGAGACGTCAGGTCAGGGTTCCTGCAGGACTTAAAAGCAATGAGTCTGTGACCAAACCTGGCTAAGCATGCAAACCTTTAGGGGTTTAACTGAAGTGAATCTGTAATCTTTCAGTATTTTATATACAGTGTGCTACCGGAGACGGTAAATTAGAGTTCATAATATCCTATCCATTCAGCTACTGACAAAGTATCTAAGGTAATCTGACCTGCTTCACGGACCATGAGAAAAATCCTCATGTAAAGTGAAAAAGATGAATTACAGCATTTTACAGAGAGGTAGGGGAATTTGTCTCAACTCAGATCTTGGGTTAATTCCCACGACAGGTGAAAGAATGTTTCAGCACGCTTTACACAAATAAAGTTGGGGAGGTTTAATAGATGCAGCCCTACAGGCCAAGGGATAAACTCTGCTCCCTTTAATGCATTGGAGCCAATGCCCGTGCCGTCAGCAACAGGGGTAGTAATCAAAGTGAAGGAAATAAGGGAAGAGATCTCTGAGGGAAGGCAAACAGCAAGGAAAACAAAAAAAAGTAAAATGCCTGAAGCGTGGGGAAAAGGTGTGGGTTTTTTTTTTTCTCTGATGATTAGGAAGAGGAAAGCATCCTGGTACTCTGAGTCTCTGCAATAAGGAAAGCACCTTATTTTCACTGGGAGCTGCTGTTCCTCCCTGTCATAAGCAGAAAATAAATGGATCCTCATAATTATAGCGTGCTGGATGGGGGTTTGGGAATTAAAAAGGATGATGTGGCATCTCTTGGAGGTGCTGCTGCCTGGCCTGCTGAGGGGTTATCCGTCCTGGTGCAGATGGTGGAAACTCACAGTTCCCACCGAGCATCTGGGAGAAAGGCAGCCCATTTCTGCTCCTTCCTGATGCCTTCTCCCTAGTTCATAGCCCGTAACAGCAACTGGAGGCTTCCTCCAGGTTGGTGGAAGAATTTCCTATGCAGCTACAACTCTTTTTTCTTTATTTTTCCTTTCCCAGTAACAGCTGGTTTATAAATCTCCTTATCTGATTGTTTTAAATTTATGTTAGGCGTTACTTTCTGTCTCCTACTTTAAGTCCAGCTGAGCTCCCAGAGGCGCATCCTTCTCTTACCTCTTCAGAGCCTTCTCAGCAGCAGGGAGAGAAGGCACCAGTACCTCCTCTACCACATTTCTGACTATTTCCATTCCCTTTCTAGGTACTGAGATGACACGTTTGTTCTTGCAGTTGAATCCTGCAAGGGGAAAGTGTGTGCTTTGGTCATATTGCGTTGGGCATTGATCTGTGGGCCAGGTCAGGTGCCTGCAGACAGGAAAGAAGGTTTGGCTTTCTGCCTTCCTTCCTTTGCGTCACACCCGTACTGCACGGCGTCTGAAGGAAATGCAGTTTTCCAGAAAAACAGCCCAAAGAAAATCTTCAGAGTTTCTCATTTGCAGCCATACCTGTGTGATCCAGGACTTTTAGGAGGTTGCCAGTGGAGGGAAAGATGAATATGGACCTCTCTGATATTGATGCTGGGTGTGAAAATATTTAGCTTCTGAAACCTTTCAAAGGACTCAAATGGAAGTTGTTCCATAAATCAAAAGTGTGAATTTACCTTTTTTTTTATATATATACTTCCTGTGGTTTATTAGGGAACTGTTCCCTCTCATCTTTACCCTCCAACTTAATTGTCTTTGGTTTCCTTTCAAGAATTAACCAGGATCTGATGAACTTACAGGAAATCTTCCGTTGCTGACTGGGAGATATTTTTCCCTGATATCTCTGTCACTACAGCAGAGGAGACATAACAAGGTACCTTTTCTAGGTACCAGTAGTCCCGTTTCCTAAACCAGTGGTGCACTCCTCCTTATTCGCCGTTAGAATAGTGTTGAAACTGTCATGTGTTGTTTCCACCTCTTTCATTTTCTTCTCGAACGAAATCCTTCACTTCTTTGTATGCAGAGGCTGCTGTGGCCTGGATCTCATCTTGTCTTCTAGTAACATCTTCCAGATTTGTTTTAAACTGATTAGACACTGCTGAAGAATCAGCTTCTCTCCCCCGGACAGTACAAAGCCAAGTGTTGACAGAGCTGGCTCCTGGCCATCAGCTACGTGATGACGCAGCATCGCATCTTTTGACAGCCCCGACTTCGTTTGGGGCACTCTGAAACGTTCACACACCCTGACGAATTAAAATAAAATAAATTACAGGGTGACAGGAGGCTGCAATTAAAAAAAGAAGTGTCAGCTTGACCAGAGAGTTGCTTTAATTAAAGGACTGATTCTATACGCTGGCGCAAAGTAATCTGAAAGTTATTTCTGCCCTTCTCATGTGGCTGCATTTTCCCTCTGAATTTTGATTTTGAAAAACAGAAAATGATCCTTTTTATTGGGCTACTGAGAGAAATTATGGGGAATGAGCTGAGTGAATTTAAAATTCTCTCAGTAGGAGTAGGAAAGTCCTTCCATAACTAAATAGCTTCCAGTGCAGTTTAGACACAAAGGCATTGATTTTTGGTACCCACCTGAACACAGGGATGCATTTAACCCACGAGGATTGCACACTTTGCAACCACCTAGATTCTTCGCTGGATGGACATCATACTCTCTTTAAGCGTGGGGAGGAAATACAGAAGGTTATGATACCAAATACTATTTCTGAGGTTCATTTGTCCCTAAAGGTTAATAAAGCTCATCAGGAAATACACTGAAGTGAAGCAAAGTCAGCTTTAGTATTTGAGTCTTCCCATCACAGACTCCTAAGAGATGTCCTGTGGTTTGACACATAATTAATATGTTTATTTATTTTAGCTTGATTTTTTTTTTTTAATGGCCATCACCATAATAGCCAAATATAAACATTTCATCCTGTTTCATAAAGAGCCTGTGGTCCGTTTTTATTGCAACACTGTTCGTTTCCCAGATCCCGGCAGTGACATGGAGTAGATGCCTGAAAAAAAAAAACCAAAAAAAACCACAAAAAAACCTCCAAAATTTTCTCACCATTTTTGCGTGAAGTTGCGTTATGTTTACAAACTTGTGCAAAATGTGCCTCTCGTGCCTCCTTGGAGTGTCATGGGAACACAAACTGAGGTCTGATCCGGTAGCGCTCTGCGATGCTGCCTGGTGCTTCTCGGGGGTCCCATAATCCACCCACGAGGTTGTTTCATTGTGTGGCGTAAAGTTGCACGCTGTTCGCCAGCGTCCAAGATCCCAAACACATGGACAATTAGGCTGGCTCAAGTATTAAAAGCTGACAATTTTTCAGACAAACATAACTAATATTTTCGTTATTTATTCATGTTAAAACATTAAAATGTCCTCGTTACTCTAAATTACGTCACTTTTAACTTATGGGATGCTCAAGGAATATTTGTTAGAATTATTGGCTTTCGCTTATGCTGTTTATAACTCACTTTTTATAGACTTGACTGGTCAGGTAATTTCCACAGTATTGTTTTTGGCTCCTTAACTGGATCCCATCCAAGCTTACAAAGTGCTTCTACAGAGATAACGGAGCACAATCCAGCGTCCTGTGAAATGTCAGCTATATATCTAGTGTTAGATGGGTAGCGATAACCTGGGTAGAGCTGCCAGATGCTGTAATTTCTTGCTCGGGAGTACCAAACACCCTAAAGATACCAAGACAATTCTGCCGAAAGAAGGAAGGAAGGAGGAAAGGAAAAAAAAAAAAAAAAAAAAGAAGAGTGAGCAAGAGGCACCCTTCTTTTCAGTGGTGCCCAGTGATGGGACAAGGGGTAACGGGCACAAACTTGAGCATAGGAAGTTCCACCTAAACATGAGGAGGAACTTCTTTACCCTGAGGGTGGCAGAGCCCTGGCACAGGCTGCCCAGAGACGTGGTGGAGTCTCCTTCTCTGGAGACATTCCAACCCCACCTGGACGCGTTCCTGTGCCACCTGCCCTGGGTGACCCTGCTCTGGCAGGGGCTTGGACTAGATGATCTCCAGAGGGCCCTTCCAACCCTGTCATTCTATGATTCTAAGAGAGAGAAAGTGTCCAAGCACTCCTGTTTGTTGCTGCTGAGCCCCATGCTTACAATGTGGTCTTTACCCCTGTTTCCTTGTAAGAAAAGTGAATGCAACACTATTAATTTACACCAAAGAATGGTAAGTTAGTTGATGTCATTAACAAACTTTCATTGTAAAAAGTGCTAAATCATTTTTTGAGGAAATATATATATCCAGTATTAACAAAAAAAAAAGAAAAAAGAGGAATACAAATGTAACTCTTATCTGAGTCCAATCATCTGAGAAAAGCACGCTGATAAAGTAAGATTTAGAAGAAGCATAAATTGAAAATGGCAAAAAAATACTTTTTTAAAAGGGGCCTACTGGAATAAGTAGGTCTCGGAGGCATTTGATTTGGAATATGTAATCTTATCCTTTGAGGATATTTGTGGAAGTTATTCCTGAATGTTCAGAGGTTCCTCTGCTTTTCATTATCTTCTCTCTCTCTCTTTTTTTTTTTTTTTTTTTTTTTTAACAAGGGCCAGAACTGTATGCATGATTTTCTGTGATATATTCACATGGGAGGTATTCTTGGACTGGCCAAGGACACATCGTTTACAAGAAGGACCTGTCAAGCATCCAAATGCCTTTGCTGAAGCTTCCATTTGAGATCACCCCACAGAATGTGAGAAAGATTTCTTCTAGGGGAATGGCATCTTCTGGTCAGAGTTATGTCCAGAAAGTCTGCTGTGCTTAACCAGTCACTGAAATGCCCAGTGCAAATGAATTTAAGGGTGGAGGTAGGAATGACGTATTCATGTTTTCTCAAGAAAGATGCCAGGAGAGGACTCAAGCCCTTGCTCTGATTTTTTTCTACGCGCAGAACTACCTCTCCAGTAAACAGGATTTCTGAGAAGGTCGGTTGGGTGTTTGGGCTTCACATCCTGGAGAAATCAGAAGAATTTGGGTCATCTTTCTCTCTTGACTTAAAAATAGCTCCAGTTAATGGCATTTGGAAAGCGTATCTCTTTGAATACAGCCTTCCATTTTTGAAGGGGGCAAAGTTTATAATTTTGGGTGGAAACCATGTGAAAGTTAGCTGGTTCATCGAGGTTTTGTTTTGACTTTTTTGGATTCGTTCAAACTTGAAAGTCAAAGTGAAACTCGGGGGATGTGAACCCGCTTGAATCAAAACCAAGAAAGTGATGTGCCAGATCTCCCATGAACCGAAAACCACTGGGTTCTCACAGTTCTCATCCAAACAAAAATGCACAAATATAAATCAAATACCGAACCAAATATCCTCTTTTGCTCCTTGTAGTTTTCATGGAAACAACGCAGAATATTAAAAAGATCTGCTCGGTTTTGCAGCAGCAACTACCAAAATATCCTGTGATCATTTGATAGCTGGCAGTTAATATCCTGATCTATTCTCTTTAGTCAGTAATCCAATCCTTTCCAACTAACGCTCTACGTTGGCATGCACAGCATAACCCCTCGGCGTCTTCCTTGGTTGTACAAGACACCGCGTGCAATTCACAGTCCTTTGCTTTCTTGCTCGAAGGAGCCAAGGAGGGAGATGGAGTTGCAGTTATGTGAAAACTGCAAGCAGCGTGATCAGTACAAAGACAGGACGCTTAGCCAGTGTATGACGAGCTGGAGTACCGAGAAAACATTGAATGATATTTTCCCCCGTGCTTTACCTTGTTTGAGACCATACCATGGCTCAGAAATGAGAGAAGGAAGAAAAAAAAGGATAATTAAATTCACTGTTTTGCAGTACCATCACTCATCATGTTCCAAACAGTTTCTAAAGCCATAAAAAAGCGCTGGTCATGGAAGAACAGCAAAGGTTTCATTTGTAACTAAGACACACTTGTTTGTAATAACACGTGTGCTTTTAAATGTTGCCAAGTCGCTGAGGCTATCTCTGTTATATACAATCTTTAAATATGTAAGTGTTAAAAAAAACAAGGTAATGTTAAAGAAATGTTAAAAAAAAAAGTTTGATCAGATGGTTAAAATCCAGTCAAACCAAAGACAACCTGTTTATGACCTTTCTATGCTAAAAGCTAAAAATGTCATTTTTTTTTTTTTCCACAAGATTAATTACCATCACTTTGGGAGTAGTGAGCTGGACATTATTATATGATGTCAATTAATGATTAAAAAAAAGGTGGTTTGCAAATGTAGCACCATAGTCCCTGGTGCATTACATCATTTCTGAAAGATCTTAACACGTGATAAGCAAAGAACATTTTAACCTAAAAGTCTGAGTGTTACAACCTCCTTTTTGTTGTAACACCCTACACACAACCTTTTGGCCTTGAAGTCACTCGCAATAAAATTAAGAAGTCAAAAAGAAAAGGAAAAATAACCTCTTAGAAGGAGAAGACACCCTCCTGTTCTGCTAAGTGTTAATACAACAAAATGAGTCACTACATACGTTGGGAAACTTGGTGTTGATCTGAGCGTGTGCGCTGCTCTCAGCAAGATCCGTCATAAAAAATCTCATCCTTCGGAGTCGTAAGGTTGCCGTGATTCAGGTATTATAAACTGGATAATGCAGTTATCTCTGTGAGAGTGCCTCGAAAATTTCATACGCTGAGCGCAATTACTACCGCGCTTGCCCAGGCTCTGCTTTCCCAGCTGGGGTGACAATGATCATTGATGTGCCTTATTGAATTCACTGAAATATTTAGAAAGGGTTCTACCTATATTTTACATCTCCTTCTGCTATAGCCTGTTTTTGCAGTAAGTTTGATTTCTTTGTCAATAACGTACATAACCCGATCCATTTTCCTAGGAGCTCTTCACTTTCGGTATCGAAACACTGCGGAGGTTCCTTTGTAAATGAACGATATGCATTTAAAATACCTTTGTAATAATAAATACCACATGAACATATGTATCAAGCAAAGGATTTCAATTTTGATGACACTTGCTTCTCAAGAACAGACATTCTGGAAGAAAAAAACGTTGCCAGCCCCAAATTGATTGACATTTGTTTACTTAACTCTCTCTTCTTGAAAGTCTGCACACCTATTTCAACCTTGAACAGTTTCCAACTGTGGTATACTGGAACATTTTTTCATTTATTAAGTTCAGTGTTGCCAACCCAAACAAAGAGTAATCAGTGATGATCCAAGCAGACCAAGCTGTCTAGCACCATACAATGTATCTGCATGCTAATTTTCAAATTCCCTCACATTTCCAGAGAACTAATGGGATCATTTTCATTCTGTTACAGCAACTCAACAGTTACTGAATCACCATCTGTGTTTTCGTTAACCTGAATCAGATATGAATTCTGTTATTGCAAGGTAGAGCAGCTTGTTTAATGATTCTTAATCTTTTCTTTAATTAAATCATGCAGCCAACCTGAAAAATCTATCTTAATGCAAATTAGGAGCTTTTTTGGCATTCGCTTACAGTAATGCACTAATAAGGTTAATTTATGAAGGTTCTCTTCCAGTCTGTACAGATGATATTTGTTCCCTGCATATTTTTAGCATATTGTCCCTTTTTGTAATATTTTAAAAAAATAATAATAAAAAATGGTTATTTTCACTCGCACAAAAGGGGGAGGCTGTGATCTGCTTATTGTTTATTAGAAAGTTTGAGCACAGAAAATGAAAATCAGTCTCTTCCCTTCCGCAAGTATCAGGCTATGCGGATGCAAAGGCACAATTCGAGGGCCTATTGAATTAAAGGGCCTCAGACGAGCACCCTCCTGCCTTTGGCTGCCGGAGAAAATCAGGCCTCTGTTCAGATAATCAGCTTCAAGATATCAGGGGAGATAGAGGGTTTCTCTGAAACCCCCCCCCTTTTTTTTTTTCTTCTTTTTTTTTTTTTTTTTGTCCTTGTAGGTGTGAATTGCTAGTTTAAAGAGTAAATAATTCTTGTGAAATAAGCCTGAATACATTTCTCAGTTGCACAATTGCTTCAGCTCTGGGCTCTGATGATCTCAGTCAAGAAAATCTCTGTCTTTGTGAACATTCCTCCCAACTACAAAATGAGTTGAAATCTGTTCAAGTTGCTGAGTAGAGAGTAAACTTTTTTTTTTTTTTTTAAAAGGTTATTTTTCAACACCCACAAGTAAAAATGGGGACGGAGACTGTGAATTTCGACACACGGTCTTTGCTATTTAATTAAAATCACAGAGGCTGGCTGGAAAGTTTTCAGCAAAGCGATTTTTTGCATTGGGAGACTACAGATTCCTGAAATCGGGAGTTCTTTTCATAGAAATTCCCCTGTTTGGACCAGGAATGATTTTTTTTTTTTTTTTCTTCAGTTCTAGGAAAGGACTCCTGATCTTAGCTAGCAACTGCAAAAGATCATTCCTCCTTTGCAAGAAGATTGCCCAACGAGGGCAGGCTCGTGGGAAGGGGGACACCCAGCTCATCCCCTTCCTTAACCCGCTCTCGGAGGCGGCTGTGCCTTCTCCTACCTCTTTCTTTTCCCTTTCTCTCTTCCCAGTTGGACTCACTCCATGGCTGACTCTATTAACTATTTGTGTGGCCCAAGACCGAAGCTTTTTGCCCAAGGACGAGGGAACTTACCTGAGCTGTGAATCCCTGTGTTTAATTAAAGCGAATAGCGGCGTGGAACGGCTTGGGGATGGATAATCGAGAGAAACCTTCGTTCGAGTTCCCTGTAGCCTGGGACTGGAAACAATATCTCACTCTATCCGTGCAGTGATTCCTGGCTTGTTAAGTATTCTGGAGTGGCTGTTTTCCTCTGGTTTTAGGAATTTTGCTTTGCCCACTTCCACATGGGTGTTTGCATCCATGGAGATGGGAATGTGGGAGGTTTTCACCTTCCTTTTTCCCTCTCCAGTTTAGAAAACTGTTTTCCGGCCCGTGGTAGTCCGTCCTGTGTAATCTTAGCACAGCGAGAATGAAAAGTAATTGTTTTCCTTCCCGTTTAATTGTACCTATGTGTTCTTAAGTATATTACATGCTTCACTTCATGCTTCACCCACTTTTAAAATACGCAGATAAATGAGTATCAGCATAAGACTATTTTAATACAAACCTGTGGTTTTGTACACTGTCTTTTCTAAAAGCTATCTATATCAAAAAGTAAAAGAAAAAACAAAACCAAAACAAAAAAAATCAAAACAAAAAAAGCCCTAAACCAACAAAAACCTAAAAGAAAATTACTGATACCAAATTTTGGGCTCTTACCTGGGAAAATAAGTGTCTAATATAGACAGTTCACTTTTTCTCCCCCCATTACCAGCACTTAAAAATACCTGACACACCCTTTATTTCCTTTTAGCAGTGAGAGAAAATGAGTCCTTGACATTTTCATCCTAAAAAGCTTTATTGAGGTGATCTTCAGTGTCTTTTTCTTACCTGGTTTTGTTTTAATTTTCATTGTTTTGCCTGTCTTTCATGGAACGGTGACCAATCTCTAGGGGACAGGCCGATACTTGACAGTGACAGTGTTTTCTTTACCTCACGCTACAGCATATTCTCAGGTATAAGGGAGAGCAGCACGGCGCTCAAGTGACAGGAGTTATCAAACTAACCCCTAATGAAGGTACTCCATAAGGAACCCCCAAAATCAGAAACTGAGCTTCTGAATCATGAAGACCTTTGCTGTAAGGCCACCATGAGAAAAATAAGGATGAAGGCTGTACTATCCGATGGAGACTTGTCCACCACATGGGAGGTAAGGGAAAGAACATGATCACATTTGACGCCAAAAATCTTGCTGGGTTAATTACCACCTCACTAAGCAGAGAAATTAAGGCAGGGAGGGCATTTTCATGATGACAACCTTTACCCAGTAGCAAGCTTTGCATTTTCCCAAGGCTGAAGACAATTTAGCCCTGACAAATCCAATCAGTGATATGCAGGCATAACCTCCGGAGATAAGCTCAAATTTTTTAGGATGCACAGGGCAAAAGATGGACTGCAGTAGGTCACTATTAAAATATTTACAACATAGCTTGGCCAGTGCCGAAATGGCACAGTTGGCCTGAAGTCGCATCAAGGTCTCCTGGCATTTGCCTATTTCCCCAATGGCTTTGTGCAGTAAAGTGTTAAGTTCTCCTGAGCGTTTTATATATTTAAGGCAGTAACTTTAAAATAAAGAATTGCAACCTTAGAGCAAAGCTGCTATTTTGAGAATTTTAAACCATTATTGACTCCTGTCAGATCAGTTTCTGGACTTATTGACTCAAGAAGTAAATATAGACTGAAAGAAAGCGAGGTCAAGTCAATATTTATCTTGCAGATCAATACATTTTGATACTAACCAAAAATTAAGCTCAATAAATGCATATATTATATGCAGCAAGGTTAGGAGAGATCCATTCAGAAAATTTGTCAATTTGGAATTTCCCCACGGATTCCAACCTTTCGGATTAAATTTCCATTAGAAAGTCTGTCCCTTTAAGGATGCTTAAGTGACAGTGATCATGATCCCCCATCACCCAGTCGGGTTTTCATGTGATAGCTGAGTAGCAGAGAAAGAATAAAAGGGAAGAAAAACGAAGTGAGAAGAAGTTGGTCATGGGAGCTCGGTTCCGCTGTTGGGAGGAAGCAGATGAGTTATGGAGGTTGCATGGAGACTAAAGCAAATATGTAATGTGATAAATGTAATGTCATATTATAATGCAAATATGAAGAATGGATGGAATAATGTAGAGGTGGACTTGCAGTAAGGTATCAGCATCTCAATAGAGGCCTCAGGAGTTTTTGAATTGCAGCAAATGGGATGCGGCGCTGGTGCACGTTCTCACACCTTGGTTCTCAAACACTGTAGGAGGTTTGCAGTCGTTCCTGATGCAGCCTGGCAGCATGTGGCACCGGCGTTCCTGCAGCTGGAAAATACTGCTTGCCTTTTCCATGTGTCACCATGTCGCTTGTTGGGATCCCCACCTGTCACGTCAAAACTGCCCTTCTGCCCATGCTCTGGCTATGAACAGATGACAGATGGTCTTCAGGTGCTTGGTGGCCCCATGGCTAGGGTGGCCAGTGCTGAATGCATTGTCTGGCCCTGTTGGGACAGTACAGCTCAGCTTCATGGGCTCAGGCCAGTTTTGAAGGTTTAGTATAAGAGCAGAAGCACAAGTGTAGACAGAGAAAGGGATCATCTGTATAAGAGACGGAGGAGGTTGGCCATGGGCGGCCCTGCCTGTTGCAGGGTGGTGGTATGACCGCTGGTTCTTCCCTTGTCCCCCTTGTCGCTGTACCCACGGGGCCTCAGCTGCCCCACGCTGGGGCAGGCAGCGTGGCAGAGGAGTGGGCTCTGTGCTACTCACCTGCCTGGGGCCAGCCGCAATCTGTCCCCGCTCCTTCCTTCCAGAGTGCTTCCTCTTTGGAGGACGTTTTCCTGAACATCTTTTAAGCTATGAATCTACCCTTTGGGGAAGACACATGCTCTAGTGAAATGAATTTCAAACGTGTGTCAGGGTATATGTGAAACATTTTCAAGAGATCTTTCTCTTTTTATTTTTTCTTCTTTTTTTTTTCTTTTTTTTCCCTTTTGTTCCTTCTCTTTTATTTTTTCTTCTTGTTTTCTTTTTCCTTCTTTTTTGTGTTTTTTCTTCTCTTCTGTTTTTTCTTCTTTTCTCTTTCTTTTTTCCTTCTTTTGTCCGTCTTCTTTTTCCTTCTGTCTTATTTTTTCCTCCTTTTTTTTTTCCTTCCCTCTTTTTTTCCTTCTTTTTTTTTTTTTTTTTCTTTTTTCCCCTAAGCTTCTGAGCACGGCACCGGATGCATTTACACCCCGGATAACGGCGGTGACCTCCCATTTACATAGCGCCTCTCACCCCAAAGGATCTCCCAACGCTTCACGAACTTAGCACAAGCTGCTCTCCACGCTCGAAAATCCCTTCACCTACGTCTGGAGCCCAGCCAGCCCCCGCCAAGAGGAGCACAGCACCTGATTAACAGCGCACACAACCCCACGCAACGACTCGGGGCAGTACCTTCTCCAAATGAAACTCCAGGAAGAGTTTAAGCAGGCTGAATGTAATTACCCGAACTGGAATTTGGCCAGAGCACTGCAGGTATGGTGGATACTTTCCCTGGAAAAGCTGGGAGCGCACGATCAGAAGGAAAGGGCATAAAAATGATTGAATGTTTCTTGCCTTTTCAGAAAACACTGTTCTTCTCTTGTGGCTCATCTGGAAAAAATACGTTGGTAAAAATAAAACTTAAGGGGCTATGCAAAAGCCTTCCTTACAGATAGTTTTGAAGCGCATGAAGAGGATAAAATGATATACTAATTGGTAAAATATGATTTCATTTGAAATAAAGTGGAGAATCTCACCAAATTTAGCTCCGCAAATGTAGCAAAGTATATTCCTCATCCAGCATAAAAAGGTGCCATTTGTTTGATATCAGTTTGATGAATTATTAATTTTATCACAGCTAAGACGACAGCTAATATTAGAACATTGAATTATTAATTTTCAAATGTGGCAATGAAAAAAAAAGCAGAACAAACACAAATTGAGACACTTTTTAGGTGTGAGTTGGCTTGCTTACATGATCTGCTTGAGAAAACACAACAGCAGAGACAGGGGTTTAGATCTTACCGAGCAACTGCTTTTACCTTCCAATCTCAGGTTTGATTTTCAGCCTTACTTTAGAGATAGTGTTCCCCGACTACTCCGCTGAACTATGTTTATTGGATATCATGCACCTCCTGTGCCTGTCAGCCCAAACAGGGTCTCTATGTCATTTTTTTGGCCGTGGATATAGTTTTTTGGGTACTCAGGCCAAGGAATAATAAGGAAGCACGTGTAACTTAGGTAGGGCAGTCATGGTTTTTTTAGGATGAGCAGGTTGAAAAATACAAGTTATTTGTAGGGAGCGGTATTTGGTTTAGTCTTTTACTCCTCTTCATTCCTGCTGTTTTTTTCACTGCTGCTTGTTATGTGGCACAGGGTAAATAAGCACTTCAGGGCTTGTTTCCTTAAAACTGTTTCTGTGAGGTTTTGGCCTTAAGAGCCAGCACAGGATTTGTCTGGCTCCACTCCTGCCCTACAGGCTAATACTGATTTTCCTGTCAAATGTCTCCTTTGCAAATATTCTTCCTTCCCAACTCTCCAAATGAAGATGGGAGCTTCGAAGTCTTTCTTATTCTGTGGCAAAATGGTCAATAAAACATTTCCAAATGTCATACTATTTTTTTTTTTTTTTTTTTTGGAGAAGCAGACGCTAGTGCAGTGCTGCCCCAGAATGTGAACATTGGTCTGAAAATGAGCACAACTTGCATGCGTCAGGGATGCTGACCGGTATAGGTGGATTTTTGAGGGCAATATTCCCAGGCCAAAGAAGAGAAACAGCTGTCTGTCCCCAAGCTTCATTGGGAATTAATCCAGCTCAAAGCTGGATTAACTTCTATTTAAAAAAAAAAAAAAAAAGGCCACAAACTTGTATTCCACTGCCACATATGGCGATTATTTAGACTACAAATATTAGGCAGGGCTAGCTGGTTGGGTACTAAAGAGACACTCATTTAAATCACTTATTTTTATCCTGCTGACAAAATGGGGTGGGGGAGAAAAAGCATCTGTCACCCATCTGAGTTTGGAGAAGAGACCGCGTTACACCGAGAAGTGCGGGAGGGCGCAAGAATGTCGCTAATGAGTTACGCCGCGGTGCTGAGCCGCTGACGAAGCACGGTCCATGAAGTGCTGCAAGGCAGGAGGTCAGCAGCCCAGCGGTGGTCGGGATGGGTCTGCTCAAGACCCTACGGCGAGGCATGGGCACACCTGGCTGCCTGGAAAAGGGATGAAAGATGAGCCGAGATGGGAAAGGAAGGGATGCTGCACACTGAAGGAAACTCATTAGTCCTCTGATCTCTTTGCTTTGATTATTGCTGTGCTTAAAGTTAAGCAGCTGGTTAAAGCGGGAGGTGATGACTCCGAGCTAGAATACAGGTAGCCTTTAAATTACAGCTTGCGTGAGAGGGACAAAATGCATAAAATAAAACTCCCTCGGATGGAGGGAGTCTGTTTTGTGCTTGGATGAATGGTGACTTACTGTGAGTTCATCAGAGAGCTATTGAAGGGACCAGTACATTGTAAATATTCAGATGCTTTGCAGGTACAGTTCTTACCTACACTGCGGGTACGATGTGAGTTAAAGATAGCGTCTGGTACTGGTGTGTGAATACTCACGGCAAAATTCAAAACATTGGCAGATTTTGCTGTAAATACAGACTTGGATCAAGAGGAGAAGGAAGTTCTTATTGCTGCTCTCCCAAGGAATGGGGTATGTTGGCCAATGTCCCTCCTGCGGGGAGGTAGAGATGCAGCTCCTTTCTGAGGTTCGCTTTTCCGTCCACCTCTACTGCGTTCTGTTAAGTGTGGAAAAAACCCATATTTGCTGTTCTGTTTTATTTTTTTTTCCATTTCAGTGGTGCATTCGGTGGTCATGCATCTGCCATGGGAAGAGAAGTAAGCCACGGTTGTGTTTCATTCATTCTCGGTTTACAGGCTTATGGACAAGAAACTCTTTCCCCCCCTCCCCCCCCCCCCCCCCCATGTAAAATCAGTAGAGTTTGTAATAAGTAAAAAAAACCCAAAACACAGCTGGTCATATCAGACTGAGTTTCAGGATTTGCCTGCCTGCGCTCAGCCAAAACCCCAGGCAGCTCCGCTCTGGGTTTGTACACTCTGGTGGGCGCTAGATTACCCAAAATACCAATATCTACCATCAAGTAACTGTTTCCCTAATGGACCCCAAAATCTTTTTGAGGGTTCTCCTCTCCCTGACCTATGCTAACAGGAAGAGCCGGAAAGAATTAAAAGATAGCCCACTCTCGCCACCTTTTAAAGGTGATTCTTAGTATGCGGTTTTGAATTTCTCTGGTTTCACACATTGCTGGTTATGTTGCCTATTATAAAGGATTCAGTAAGACACACTTTCTCCCAGTGGTATTTTATTTTGACACATCTCAAATGAAAATACAGCTCATTATTTTTATACGGAATTCAAATATGTTGTCACCTGGTTTTCATGCATTAAAATACGATTCGCTTTTGCTGTAGGTATACGGAAAAGGAGAATGAGTCCGTAATAAGCCCATTTAGTAATTTATTTATGTATTTTTGGTCATCCAGAAATGGGGCAAAAGTCAGGCTTTGTCTTCTTTTAAAACGTCTTTGTGTTCAGAATGCAAGTGCTCTCTTGTCTGGTCCCGTTGTATTCTTTTTCTTCATGGTTTGGCTCTCCAGAGGCATATTTAAATTGTCATAAATGTAGTAAAACTTTTCAGGAAAAAACACTCAGAGACCTTGTTTATTTGAGTTTTAAAAATATTATTTATCATACCCTGTAAAATATCATATATCAACCCTCTAGGGACAGGGTAGCCTTTTCAAATCAGTCACGAGCTGAAACCTGGTACAGGATGCAAATTAGGAGCTTGATCAAAAGAAAACTAATGTTAAGACTGTTTCTGGTGAAGTTTCTGTAGGCACAGCAGCAATTAATGTGGGGCCAGCTAAGCAAATCTGTTGTGAACATTTTTGCTGTTTCACTTTCTGCAATATATACACATAAAGCATGAAATTTTGGCCCAGGTGGGGGTGCCAGTCTGTTGAGATTACCTGATCCAGAAGGTGTTTTAAATTATGGAAACCACAAGAGATCAATACTTCTCAAAACGTCTCTGGCACATTGAAAAGATTTTTTTTCGAGATTTTTTTTTTTTTCTTTTGCGAGGTTTCAACAGTATCCAATCCACATCTGAAAAAAGGAGTCCATTTAAGCTTTTGATTAACCAGAACCAACATTGGAGAGGTGGCCTCTGATCTGCACGCTTAAATTTCAGTCTTGGAACAGGCTGCAGAGGCTGGATTTAAAGTTCGAATTTTGTTTCGTTTGCAGTAGAACGGAAGAGCTGGCAAGCTTAGATACTACCAGTGCTTTGTGGAAGCCGACATATGAATTTGTTCTACAAATGTGCCAGGGACACACCGATCCAACAGTTAGATCACTTCCAGAAGACACAGAGTTAGATCTCTGAGCTTACTTCCAATTCTTTCTTATTACTACCCATTAAAAGAAAAAAATCTGCATAAAGCAACCCAGGTAATTAATTACAGCACTGAGTGATATCCCAAGAAGAGCTCCTATCTTCAAATGTATAAAAATAAATTAATAAAGAAGCTAAAATATCCAGATCCTTCAAACAAAGAAGGTCACACTCTTCTCATCGGCTCTGGGGACTTGAGGTTGCAGATGGGTTTTGGGTTTGTGTGCCTGACTGAGGTGGGACAGAAGTAACTGAGATGAGTTTTGGTTGCATGAAGGCAGAGAAGATGCGTCTATGGGAAGGACGGAAGGGACAACAGGTGGAAAGTGCTACGTGGGTATGTTAACTTCTGAGAATAACTAAGGCAGAAAAACTCTTGAGAGTTGTGGTGAGTAATCCATACAGATTTATTTCACGGAAGAAACTTTTTAGTTGTTTTTGTCTTTTTTTTATATTTTTTAAAAAAGGCTTAATCCTCACGTATCATGACCCACAGTTCCTTTTTTGCACTTCTCTTAATGACAGATAACTTTAAGGTTTGGTGTCTTAACTATGTTTCTGCTCCTGAACCTAAGCTGTTGATAGCAGAACATGTCGTTGGAAAAAGAGGTCCCAAGGAAGGACATCATGATAAAGGAAATATATAAATAGTAAGGAAATATACCAGTAACAGTGATGACCAGCAGGTCAAGGGGGGCTGATGCCATCATAGGACCTACTGTATCCTACTGTAACCTCCAGTGACCCTGGGCCATTGCAACACCAGGATGCTATATGGTCTTTCTTGGCCACCCCGGCATTAGCTTTTGGGGTCATGTTTGCAGGATGGGTTGCTGGTATGCGTGGGAATTGTTGAGTAAAAGAGCTAGGCTCTGCTGAGCATCAACTGAGTGGATTTTCTCCTGTCTCTTCTTTTTTCCTTTACCACTGACGGTAAACTTGAGTAGTCATGGACAAGGAATGGCTGGAAGCTGTCCCACTGCTGGGAGCTGTAGGAGCTCAGGGGACAAGGTAACCATTTCCTTAACAGCCTGTCTCTCCAAGGACAATGAAAGCAACAGAAGCGGCAGAGAGGATGAACAAATTTTCCTCTCCTTCATGTAAATTTGTTCTCTCTTTTTTTTTTTTTTTTTTTTCTTTCTTTTTTCCTTTCTTTTGCAGTTGCAAATGTTTTGAGAATTCATCATCTTCCCAGGTTGATGGCAAGACCCTCGTGACCCAGCTGTGAGTCATGATTCCCAGCTGGGTGCCTGTTCAGAGAGACAAAGAGCTTGGATGTGCCCCTGATCACCCACCAGCATGGGCCAGGAACATCTGTCTGCTCCTTCCCTGTCTTCAGAAGGTCCCGAGGAGGTGGGTGGCAGGCAAGGAATATGAAAGGAATATGAAAGGCAAAGGATCAACTGGCCGTGTTATATTAGCCAACTTAAACAATTCTTCTTGGCTGTGGAAACAGCCGTCCCATCCAAAGCTGGGGTTTTTTTCTTTCCTTCTTTTTTTCCCCCCCTTTCTTTTTTTTTTCTTTTTTTCCCCCCAAACATGAACGGTTGGTTTCCATTTTTGGCCAGGTTTCTTGGCCAAGGGCCAGCTCTCCCCATTGCCTCTCCCATGCCACTTCCCGGCACCCCTCCCTCCCCACCCAACTGACCTTACAAAGTGCCACAGGGACCCAACTTTACTGAATAGCCAAATCAAAGTATGCAAATCGAGCTGGGATTATTACATATATAATCATGAAAACGTTTTTTCCTGCGCTATTGCCTGTGCCCGGCTTCCTGCCCTACTGCTCTGAGTGCTTCAGCGCTGTCTATAGCTGTTGAGCTGAAGCACCCGAGGATGGCTCTGAAGCAGGAAGGGAGTTCAATCTGCAGGCTGGTTTTCCAGACACTTTCTTTCTCATCCTCCACAAGATAGTTCATATTCCTCCGGATTTCACTGCTATTATTTGGGTGTCTCTACTTCAGCGCCAAGGGTAGATGAATGCCTCGTTCAGCCTCTTCAGTCCACTCTAGTTCTATTTTGGTTTGAGAAGGCTGCGTTACTTCGATAGATGGGAGCAATTCATGCCAATAACTCAATCTTTCTGTAAAGTTTAGGCATCTCAGGCTGAAAAATAAGGAAAAGGTAAAGCTGCATGACGCAGTGCAGGGAGCCGAGTCCTGCAGTCAGGTCTAGGTGATAAAAAGTATAGATCCTGATGGGCACCTTCCTTCAGACGGGAAGTAGTGAGGTTTAATTGGGCATTTTAATGAACGAAAGGATGCACCCTGAGTCAGGAAATCCTACCCACCTTAGCAGTTTGAAGTCTGAACTCTCTGCATAGCCAGTGAGAAAAAGTATGGGATCCTGATGATGGATGTGGAGGAAGGCTTATCTGAAGACATCTACTTTTTATTGAGATGTAAACCTCATTTTTTATTTATTTATTTTTAAAGAAATGCAGTAAAAAAAAAATACTCTATGCAGTATTTTGAGACACGTAGAATTAGCAAAAACTCTATCATTAAAAACAATATTTTCCATAAAAAAAATCCATTTTTAATCTGTAAGGAAAAAACTTCACTTCAGCAATTAATTGAGTTTTGCACCTCAATTAATTGCACCAAAACTGCACCTCAATTTGCACCAAAAAATTTGCAGTTTTTTTATATAGTCTCGCCGAATGATTGATTTGCATAGCAAGTCCTCTGTCTAAGCCTGAACAAAATCACTCCCTGCGCCATCCCGGCGAGGCGCGAGGCGGAAGCGTGCTGCGGGCTGCCGAGCGAGTGGTGAGGAATTGTCATCTGCAATATCCGAACAATGAACAGAGCACCTCGCCACAAAGTCAATTACCCTTTCAAAGCAGCCATCGTACATGCTCAGGAGCCAGATGTTGGCATTGTGATACCGTGATGCTAGTCTAATGGGAAGGTTGAGTTTTTATTTCATTTTTTTTTTTTAGATGTTAGCTTTCTAAGGATTTAGTAGGATATTTTCAGTGTAGTTGAAAGATGAGAGCTACATCCCCAAAACCCAAATCTTCTCGTTTCTTCTTTGGTTCAAACTCAGTCATTTCTCTCTGGATGGAACATGAAATGGAAAGCCCACTATGAACTTCAGAATATTGTATTTCAGGTAAAGTACCACTTCGGCTGATCTTTTAAAAAATATATATGCATCTTTTCAGCCGTTGCAGCCATGAAGCCTATGTCTATTTCTTTTCCTGATAAAGACACACTAGTAATTAAATAATCAAGTTTGGTAAGTAAAATTCAGGTGACCGTTGTTTAGAAAAACGAAGCATAGATTCCTTTTTATCTCCTGTATCACACGTTTAAATCTGGTCTGGTCTCCAACGGCCAAAACTCCTGCTGCCTCCTCGCTGCTCTATGCAGATTGACCTGAGACTCTCGACTTCGCCCCTCGCTGGTACGTGTCCTCATCCCCAGTGCCGAAACAAACCCTTCCCCGCTGTGTTTTCCTGTGAGCAAGGCTGGTACAGAGGCCAAGGGCTGACAACCTTTCTCTTAACCCTAAAACCCTCTGCTCCAGTAGGGGAGAAGGACAACGACTGAGAAAACTTTTGCTATGGTTCGGTTGTCTAGTCATATGGGAAAGCGGACTGCCAAGCCGGCATCCCAGCAGCCCTAACTCGCTGTGTAAATTTGGGCGGAAAAGGAAGACAGAAAGAGCTTTTAAAAATTATTAGGATTATTGAACACCTTTCTCATATATGCCTTTCGCTTAAACTAATGTTTGATAACTGTACCCAGCACTGCACTCACCCAGCCACGTTTCTTATTTATCCAGTTGGACGTACTAATTTACTTTTATCATACTTGAGAAATAATTGTCTTATCTCTCCTAGCACGTGCTACAGGGCTTATTCTCCCCCTGCTATCTAAGTAGTTATATTCATAAATCCTGATGCATTGAGAGCAGAATAGACTTCATATGCCTAGCAATTTCTTATGATTTCTAAGCTATTATCCCCAAATCCCAATTAACCACTATTAAAAATAATGTGGCCTTTCTAGAGTGTGAGACACAGCAACGGGATAAGATACTATGTGAAAGTCCCAAGTATCATATAACGTAATGTTGTTGCTTTACTTTTCCTCTTTTATTAGAGATTTCTAACATAACACTGCATTTTCATTCAAAGTGACAGGATTCAGTGGTATATATTTTGCAAACTGCCAAAACAGAGTCACTGGATTTAGTTTTCTAATAATCAAACAAGCGTATAACGTGCCTGTACATGTCAGAAACTGAAGAAAGCAGATTTATACACAACAACGTGTATTTCGTGGATAGCGATAACCCACCCAAATCTAATTTAATCAAATATTTAAAGAGGTAATAATTAATTTTTAAAGAATTGAAGTGAACCGTAACTAGGAAAAAATGTTATTGTTTATTTTTAATGCCAGAACGGTATTCCTGATGCATTTTTAATATTTCATTAAGGCAGTAACTTTCATACTATATTTTTTCTAGTTTTTGTATCTCACTGATACTTTTTCCCCCCCCAGGCCCAGCAAAGGTGAAATATTGTAGGCAAACTTACGGCTTGAACTGATACATTCTTTGAGGATCTTTTGTCATAACTAATTAAACACAACCAGAAGTATTTTTAAACAAGCCAAGACACAGCACCTGGTTGGGAGCTGGGCAAGTGCTGCTTCTTTTAGCCTGCGAATGTGTCCTTCCCATCAGATATTACTCTCTGTCGTCTCTTCGGAGCTATCACTCATCATTCTTACTTTTTAGGAGAGGTATTTGCAAGAAAGGTTTTAGAGCCCACCGCTCCCTGTGCCTTTCGAACCTAGGAACTGCTCTGTCTTGGTCTTTTGTTTTTTTGTTTTTTTTTTTTTTTTTGATGAAGTGTCTCTCACGTTTTGAGCCTTTTATACTCAAAAAAAACGGTGGGAGCCTGTTTATTGCACTCCGGCTCCAGCCCTAGTTAAAGGTGTGAACTACCAAAGTGGAAGGGGGCACATGCACATTAACACTGCTGTGCAAAACATCGCCTGACAGATGGATGCATGTTAAATGGATGTTTGAAGAAAGCTGTTTGCAATAAAAACCTTGAGTATGGCAGCAGAGGAAGACCACACACAAATTTCCAGCTTTATTTCTGTACTATATAAGGGTCAAGCTTGTTACAGTCCCCGTGATTTTTAACGTCACGTGCTTTTCTCGGTTACTCCCAACAGCTTCGATAGGAACATGAAGTATTAGGGTTCAAATGCCACATGTAAATAGGTATATATGAATGCATACATACACAGTCATATCTGATATTTCACAGTCATATTTCATATATTAATATTTCTGCATTTACATTGAAAGGCTGGCTCTTGCCAAGGGTCTACTCCGGCGCATGAGGATCTGAGAATCTGTGGTACGAATTGTCACTTGGTTCAGGGAATGGGTATCAAAATGGTCCGAGGATAAGCTGAGTTTCTCCAGTGTCGGTTACCGGTTCTTGATCTTTGGGGGATAAAGGAGGTGCTCCTATCCCAAGATGTGCAGGTCTTCCCTTGTTTGTGAAAATCTGCCTCTAAACAAGTGTTTAAAGTGTATCCAGGATTAGGTACAGCCAAATTCAATGGAAACAGGCACCTGGGATTTCCCTGACACTCTGCTGCTTAGAAACTTGGTTACAAAAATTCTTTTTTATTTTCTTTCTTTCCTTCCCACCCCGCCCCGGCCCCCGCAATGTATTTTTGTAAAACACTTAGTACCTGTAGATTTTTCTTTCCCATTTCTAGACCTCTCCTAGCCGAGCGTGCGAGAAATCATTGCGGGTGCGTGGCAGGAAAGAGGAGGTTTAGACAAGAACCTCTCTCCTTCAGTGATACTCAGTTGATGGAGCCCTGAGCTGTTCCTTGGACAGATAATAGGACTTTCCAGGCAGAGCACGGTATCATCTATATTTTTGCCCTTTTCCCAAAATATTTCTGGCTCAATCATCTCCTGCCCACAGAGGGAAATTTTGCACCCCCCCGTCTTAGCTGAATTGTTTTTTCTTAATGAATGGATTATTATTTTTTTATTTTTCCCCTGAGTTCGTAATCGCTATTTCTATTTGCTTCTTTGCATTTTTCAAATATCTAGTCCAGGAATCCTTCCACCTGAGATTATCAAAAAAAAAAAAAACCCCAAACGACGTGAATAACAACTACATACAGCTTACAACTGGTAGATTCAAATTTGTTTGCGTAAATTTGCAAACATGAAAGGATATGTGAGAAGATTTTGCAGGCAGAGAAGGCACCCAAATTGTCAGGTAATTTATACGCCGTAACCAGTTTACTCAGCGTGATGGAGACCTCCTTATAAATGGTTCTTCTGCTATGCCAATATTGTTTGTAGATTCTTAAAATGCCCTGACTTGACGGAAAAGAGGGCAAATTCTTCCTTCGCAAATAACGTTTGACTTCGGAAGGAGCACTTGAAGCCACAAAACTGGAATACGAACATTCACACCCACTGTTCAAATGGTTCAAAAATCCTGTCTTCTCCCTCAGGCCCAGCTCCAGCAAGCACTTACACACATGCTTAACTTTATGCACACGAGTAATCCCATTGATTTAATGGGATTATTCCCATATGTGTAGTTACACACACATAAGTGTTTGCAGGATTGGGGTCTATTTCTCTCGCAATGGTTTGAAACCTATGGAAGAAAATACCGTATGCAAGTTAGATATTATTTAATGGCCACGCATTAAGCCTGAGTGTTTCTGCTGAAATCCGTGGGGCTGTGCCAGTTTGCACGGGCTGAGAAACTGGCCTCTTCTGCGTGGAGTGTACAGCCTCTAGATGCAACACGTTTGTGGCTCTCAAAGCATAGAAAGGGGAATGGAAAGATAATTAGTAGTAAAAATATCAAAAGAGAAATCTCTCCGTGTCTAGAGGTTGCTGTATTCCAAATCTTGATTTATAACTGAACGACGTTTAGAAAATGTTCGAGATATGCTCCTCAATAATGTAATAATTTGTAGCTTTTTCATCTCCGTAGAAAAGATTTACCTTTTAAATATGTAAATATTGAAATCTTTATACACACAGATGTACAGGAGAAACGCATTTCCGAGCATCAGAAAACCATATATAAATATGGGTGCGTGCATGCACGCAAACTTACATGCACAGGATGAGCACTACAAAAAAACCCCAACCGACTTTGGTAAAAATAACTGAACTTAAAGTTGCCTCTGACTTGGATAGTTTGCTTTTAATTTGAAATTCTGCAGCCAGGATATTTTTTAAATATTTAAGGCAAGTAACCATCTGCCATAAATGATAGAAATGGAATATAAATAAAATAGTACTTGTAGTATTCTGATGGAAATCACATGCCAAACGTATCCACAGTTTAAGCAGCAGGAACACTTTCAGATGTCAGGAACAAAAGCAGAGAAAAGAGTTGGTTTGGCCAGGACATGCTTTGCTGTGTGTGGTGTATCTTGTTGGCTGTCCTGAATAACAACATTATTAAGCAATTTGGGCTGGAGCATCATTATGGCCCATGAAGAATTTAAGGAAGATCTTGACTTGAGCGTGTTACAAGAGGAGTCATGCTGTGCCATTTAGTACAAAACTATAATCAGTCTTATGCCACTGGCACATTCGAACACCTAGTGGGATATGCCGGGCATCAATGTTCAAGGTTTTATATAAGGTAACAGCTGCTTTGGTCAGGCAGTTAATTAAATGTGTTAATTTTCCATACAACCAACAGTAGTGACAACAGATCAGAGTGGGATTTTATGACATTTCAGGGTTCCCTTATGTGATCACAACAATGGATTGCACCCACATCATCTTTCACATCCCTTCGCTGAATGACGCTGCCTTTCCCCTTTGGAAATGGCTTCAGTCTTTGACTCTACAAATAGCACAATGGTAATGCTTTGGTACCACTTACCGAATATTGCCAGTTGTCTCAACTCCAGTCTTGAAAAGCTGTTTGGGCTTATTCCCACACCGATATTGGTTTAGTCAGAAGATGCAGCAATTCATTTACAAGACAAAAGTATTCCCTATTTTTGCCATCCTATCTTACATTCTTTATTAGAAATGTTTAATGAGTGGATATGTAGAGTGGAGATAAAACGGTGTGATCACAGAATCATAGAGAACCAGGTTGGAAGGGACCTCAAGGATCATCTGGTCTAACCTTTCTTGGCAAAAGCACGGTCTAGACAAGATGGCCCAGCACCCTGTGCAGCTGAATCCTAAAGGTGTCCAATGATGGGGAATCCACCACTTCTCCGGGGAGATTATTCCAATGGCTGATTTTTCTCACTGTGAAAAATTGTCCTCTTGTGTCAAATCAGAACGTCCCCAGAAGAAACTTGTACCCATTACCCCTCATCTTTTCCACGTGACTCCTTGTAAAAAGGCAGTCTCCATCTTCTTTGTAGCCACCCTTTAAATACTGGAACATGGTGATAAGGTCTCCTCTAAGCCTTCTTTTCTCAAGGCTGAACAAACCCAATTCTCTCAGCCTTTCCTCACATGGCAGGCTTCACAGTCTTTTGGTCGTCTCGGTGGCCCTTCTCTGGAACCTCTCCAGCCTGTCCACATCTTTTCTGTATAGCAGGGACCAAAACTGAACACAGTCTTCCAGGTGAGGCCTGACAAGCCCTAAGTAGAAAGGATAATGACTTCTTTATCTCTGCCAGTGATGCTTTTGTAGGTGCAACCCAGCATCCTGCCGGCCTGCTTTGCGGCAGCAGCACACTGTTCACTCGTATTGAGCTTGTTGTCCGCCGGGACCCGCAGGTCCCTTTCCACAGAGCTGCTCCCCAGCTGGGTAGATCCCAGCCTGTGCTGCACTCCTGGATTATGTTTCCCCATGTACAAGACCTTACAGTTGTCCTTGTTGAAACTCATAAAGTTCTTGTTAGCCCACCCCTCCAGACTATCCAGGTCTTCCTGCAGGGTGGCTCTCCCTTCCCAAATACCCACATCCCCACTCATTTGGTATCATCAGCAAACTTTGTCAGGGTACGTTTGATCCCATCATCCAGATCACTTATGAAGACACTAAACAGCAGCTGGGTGTCAGTCCCTGGGGGAGCCCACTTGTGACAGGTTGCCAGTTTGAAAAGGAACTATTGACCAACATCTTCTGGGTGCTACCTGTCAGCCGGTTCCCCGTCCACCGCACAGACCACTTGTCTAGACTCTAATGCATCAGTTTCTCTAGGAGGAGGCTGTGGGGAACCATGTTGAAAACCTTGGAGAAACCCAAGTAGACAATGTCCACCTCTCACCCGACATCAACCGAGCAGGTAACTTTGTAGAAGGCGATCAGGTTTGTCAAGCATGATTTGCCCTTGGTGAATCCATGCTGGCTTTTCCCAGTCATGGGAAAATGATTGGGAAATGATTGGTATTTTGATCATATCACTTGCATATTCATAGAGAAAATTATTTCCTTGTTCTTGATAATTTGGCTTCTTGTACACTGTTGCAAGATGCCAAATTTAAACCTTTGTGATGTATGTTGTTGCTTTCATAACATGATAATAACTCAAATGCATCCAGAAAGAGAAGGTAAATGTGGAAGGATTCATGAAAAGGACTAGAAGAACATATTTAGAAGTAACGGACTAACAAATGTGCAGGCTGCATAGTATAAGTGAACTGAACAAGTTTCCTGCCCACCAAATGGGTAATACAGCATGAAGAAACGTGGAAGAAATGTAAAACACCAAGTTAGGCATGTAAGGACTGACCAAAAATGAGTCACACTCCCACACATTTGGCTCACAATTTGTAATATTTGTTTTTAGTTGATTGGGTAGCCACTAAAAGTATATGGTAAGCTTTGTTTGAATTTAATCTGTCACTTTTTTTTTGATGGGTGACAATGATTTTATGACATATGTCACATTGTGTCACATCATTCAAAACACGTTAAGTCGTGCTCTATCCCATCATTTCTGAAGGCAATAATGCTATTCAACATGACGTGACATGACGAGATATAACGCAACCCAACAGCTGAAAAAATAAAGCAAAAGTGTTATAGGTGTGACATGGACCCCCAAAATTACATTGCAATGAATCTTAAGAAGAACTTAGAAGCTAAGTTTTCAAAAGGAGTCAGGTGAATGATGTGTTTTTAGGAAGGTGGGCTCCGAGTTACACTACATAGAGAGGTGATGAGAAGATATCATAATCATGATAGGAGTCTGTCATTAAGCTCTGCGATGAAAGCGAGTTCTTCAAGAAAAACTTGCTGGAAAGGTGGGTCTTATGCCTGAAATATGACTGGAACCGTCTCTGACCAGAAAGGCTGCATGTCTGTAGGTGGTTTAGAGCATTTAAAATTTCTGAAACCTCAGGAGATGTCCTAAGCAGAAACCATTACAGGAAGCCCAGCTTTTTCTTGTTTTGGTCTTCTAACATATTTAAAACGAAGTTGACTGCAATCTTTACAAGCTCGGCTCTTTTTTCCTGGAGATTATCTTCTTTGCTGCCTTTTGACTATCAGGAGTATAGTGGTTTTGTTGTATACAATGTTATTTATTCTTATGGACTGCAGTGAAGCTATGCCTATTTGTACACACAAAGGACCTTCATCTGGATCACCGACGGGATTATCTCCATTTAAACACAGCACCTAAGCACAAAATGTGAAGTCCGCTGATCATCTGAAGCTTTCACTGAAAGATCCCAAATTCCATAGCCACCAGGATCACACGAGATTTTTTTCCGGTAGATTAGATTAAAATTCTTTAGTCACGTGCCTAATCAAATATCATATGCTTGCTAACGTTATACGATTCCATAGCTACACTTGGCTAATCAGTCTCATTAATCATTAGGTTTCTTACACCATTTTGGCACTAGGAGCCTATGACCACAGCTTATCTGAAAGCGCCAGATACTGCAAAATCAGAGATGGTAACTGAAGACTACCTGTACTGAAATCCTTCCTTACCCACCTAACTAATATCACTGACCTGAATTTAAGCCTCCCATTTCCTAGGATAACTCCCGAGAAGGTACTCTATGCCTCATTTCTCCTTCCTTGAAGCTGAGCCTTTTTTACTACTTTAAAACATTAATTTGAAATGATACCCCAGTGAACCTGACACAGCTTCAGTAGGAGAAGCTGGGTCAGAACAGCCCGAGGCACAGGCTGGGGAATTAGGGCCCTCCTGCTTGTCGGAAGTGGGTAAGGAGGCCCATGGATTTCAGCCATCAGCTTTTAGATGGGTTTCTAGCCGCAGGACATCATTGTAAACGAGGCCACCAGCTTGACATTGATGATGTCCAAAAGACTGCATGTTGTTCTGAAGCTAAACAGAAAGATGGACTTAGTTTTTCAGAACTTATGCACCATGCTTTTTACAGAATTTCCTGTTAATGAGCTTCTTGGATATTCTCTGTTGTTCTTTAGGCCTGATTTTCCCTGTTAATTGTCTTGGAAGGCATCCTTGATGTCTGGAGTTTCCATTATATGCTAGGGCAGCTGAGAACTGAGCCGAGTAACACCCATCCCCCCTTTCTTTGGTGACACTTTCCCACCAAAAAACCCCCCTGCAGTTCTCTACCTTTCTTTTCGAAATGCTGTTAGGTAATTTACAGGCTGAATATCTTGAGATTCTTCCACCTTTGCTGCATATACCAAAGAGAAACTTGTGTAAATTCTCACTTTATTACCACACCTGTTAGAAATCACTGCTACAAGTTAGGTGTGAAAAAATGTGGCTGTACTATTACCTAGTAAGAAATACATATGTACCAGCCTCAGTGTAAGTGCATCACCACTGCTATAAAACAGACACAACTACTTTGGTGACATTCACTGTTACTGTACGTTGACAAGTTCCCATTTAATTTACTACATATGGTTCCACGTCTCCATAGCTACTCTCGTGAATTCATTATTCATTAAATAAGTGATGAATTTACTCAAATATTGCAGCCACATGGCCGACACAAATGCATTCTAATATTATTAACACGTTGCCAACTTGCAACTCTTCGAAGTCTGAGTAAATGTTTTGACAAGAAGAGGCAGCAAGAACAAATAAGTAGTAGCAGCCTAGATGAAGTTCAGCCATAGTTCTAACAGCTTTAAAGTCTTAACAGTGTTTTCACTGGGGCAGTACCAGATAAATTGCTCTTATGTGTGCATACAAGAGACTAAAATTCCTTTGAAAGTTTATAATTTCTCATGGGAAAACACAACATAAAAGTTACTTTTACTCATAGAAAAACAACACCATATTTCCCTGTCAACCTTTGCTGTTGGGAATTTCAAACTTTTTGCATTTTTTCCCTGTGATTCTTTGTCGACCCAAGGGACAGGCGTTTACAACATAATTTACTTTCGGCGTGTCTCTGTAAATCATTGTAATACTTTCTATGGCTAGCGAAAAAAAAAAAAGGAAAAAGAAAGCAGCACTCTCAAGCTGGACTGACAAACCACTTCTTTTCCAAGACTTCAACAATGAAGCAAAAACCCCCTGTTTCAGGAGGGCAACGCTGACAGGGAGAGATACACAAAAGAAATGTATTTTACAAGGGCTCCATATAAATGTTTGTATTTACAGGTTGCAGTGTTTGTCGGGAAATATTCATTTGACTGTATTTGCTGGCAGTAACATACACAGACCATGTGGAGCATAAAACGTGTCTCGGTGGGCAGGCTTCTGGGCGCGAAGGGAAAAACACTGACATTTCGTTGTTGGAGAAGGCAGTGGGGTTTTTTTTCTGACTCTTCTTAAGGCCTGTTGTTGTCAGTGTTGTTGTACAGGCTTAACAGCGTTGTCTCAGATTAGGTGCTTTAAGCGTAGCCTGCCATGAAAAAAAAGGCTGGAAACCTGTAGAGCCTTTCAGCCTCACTTTTTGAGGCTGCTGCTAATATCAAGGCTCATTCAGTTTTACATTAGAACTTGATGACTTGCACATTGGTTGAACCTTCACCTTTTACAACCTTAATGGGGATTTATTAGCTATTTCACAGTGTGTAAATTTGAATCTAGGTCAGATGAGGAAGAAAAATAGGGCAAATCTGGGCCTTAAGTATAACCTGCATATAATATATCAGGATAAAAAAAAAGGTGCAAAATTAAACAGATGATTAAAAGTGTCTAGAGCAGTCAGAGTTTGAAAAAAGAGCTTGATAAATTAGGGGTGTATGTAGGGGTTTTTTTTGAGTTCAAATTCAGGTGACTGGTGAAAGTCTGGTTTCCACACAAATTCAGCAGATTAAGGAGTTAAAATAGCTTGTTAACCTGTTTCTGCTAACTGCTCGCAAGAGGAAATGTAACACAGGTGTGTTTGATATTCACAAGATTAAAGCTTTTGTCTACCATCAAATGTTCACCACATTAAAGCCGTTTTAATGAGGTATTGGAAGATAATGAATGTAAGCCTCTAATTCACTGCAGAAGAGACAGCTTGACCCTGCTTTGACCCCGCTGCAGCCAGGTACCTAAACCAACATATTAGTCACACTTAGACCGAAAGATGTGTGCGTAATGAAATAGCCACTACCTGCTGCCGGTCTCATCCGCCGAAAATGTATCTGGTTCAGGTGCCTCAACTTTTCTGCTCGGCACCCGGCAAGTCTGACGTCAGATATTCCCCGTAGGATGGTCCCCATCCCATTCCCAGCTCTTTTGGGAAGACTGTCCGGAGGGAAAAGACCACAGTGTGCGTGCGTGGGGAACGGGTAGGGGAAAAAATGTGTACGAATTAGTGTTGTTGCTCACTTTTATCATTCATCCTGCTACTTAGGGATGCTCAGAAAGTCAATAGCGGGAGTGAATAAAGGTTGGAAAGGTCTTTCTGGTTCACCTAGTTTTGTACTTGCTGTTCGACGGATCCACCCTCCCACTAAGCCAAGGTACACTGCCTGTTTAGTTATTCTTAATAGAATAAGCTCCAAATAAAAATAAAATAAAGATCCTGAAAGGTTCTCCAAACCAGATTTATTTTGGCATGCATATGCAGGAAACTATGTACTGTAGCAAGTTTTAAATACTGTATTTGGACACTAATTCTCAACTGCCGTCATCAGTTTGCTGACAGCCATCTGCTTGGACCCTGCTCCTTCCTCCCGTTCAGCACCGTTGAAGTAAAATATTGACAGAAACAACTTCTGCAGCAAAAGTGGAAAAGTTAATAACACAACTGAAGTCACACAGGATTTTTCTCTAATGTTCTGGAGCTCTCCTACAATTTTGTTTTACTCATGCCTTAATTTAGAAGTGTCCCACCCGGCTTAAAAATAGATGGTTGTGTAGCCAGCTATCTTTAGATGACACAGGTTACCGAGGAGGAATCTATAGCCGTAAGTGCCTACTGGATGGTTCACGGGGCTTCATTCTGGTCCTGGAGAAGCTGGCACACCGGGAGGTGTGCTGTCAGTCAGAGCAGGGGAAAGAAGTCAGCACAGCAAGGTTGTGGCTGTGGCTGCCGAAAGCTGCAACGGCGCACGCAACGCATTGCTATAATTCAAGTTTACCTGCAGAAACACTTTGAAGAGTGATGTGGGGAGCCCATGCACTCCCTTCCCACGAGCTCATTGCACAGTGGTAGCGCAGCACTCCCAGGGGTGCCTCGGCACTTCCAGGGAGACCCCGAGCCTCCTTGAACCGAGATTTTTTTCTTTTTTTTTTTTTTTTTTTTCGGTCGAGTACACGGCTTGTGATGTTCCCCACCTTAATGAGTCTGAGCTGCTCCAGTTCGATGCAAAGCAAGCTCTACCTTCGGCTCTTTGCATGAAATGTCATTAAAGCCCTTGCCCAGGTCACAGGGCAACGCACGGTAGAAGACTTTGCCACTAATTATTTCAAAAAAGAAAAGTGAACACGCGCTCCTGCACACACACACATTGAGATATACGTTCACATAAATAATTTATTTATCATATCTATTTATAACACATGAATCTTTTATATTTTATGGTGATACCATTGCTGTTTGCAGATTTACATCTCTTATTAAATTCCCCACGCAACAAAACACAATGCTATAGAAATATATAGCCCTGCAAACTGATTCAAGACTTCCAATCCAAGTGGTCTTACTGTCTGCAATATTCCTTTCTAAATTGTGCCATCGCATCCCACAAATTGACTTGCAATGAAAGGTAATTTCTTTTTATTCTCTTACAGCTTTGCGGGAGAAAGGAAGAAAGAATCTAGCCCATAAAGAGCAACACAACAGTTTCCAAGCTGAACTCACGAACGTATACAACTGTGTCTGCTGCACAGCAGATACGTACACCTCAAAACTGAAGTCAGCCCTGTGAGAAGATGGCTATGTTTACTACGTCGAAGAGATCAGCAGTAGATTTAGTGGAGGAAGTAAAGCCTTTGGGCAGATGAAAAAAAAAAAATCTAAAAAGTCTAGTTCCCAAGCAGAAAATTTGACTAGTGATGCAGAGAGCACCGCAGAAGCTACAAATTGTTTACATGCGAAGAAAATGCCTCATCGGCCAACCCAACACTTGAAAATAGGAACATTACATTTTTTTGAGAAATATTTTCCGTATTTGACCTGGGGTTTTTTTTGTTGTTTTTTTTCTTGACATAGAACAAAATTAAATAAATCCGTTCCGTCACCCTGAGAGAGTGCATTGACTCCCGGCTCTTGCCTGATGCACAGCCCGGCAGGTCAGCGTGTGGGGAGGGAGGTGAGCACCCTCCGCACTGGGCAGGGTGGTGAGTGGCTTCCTCTCCGCTCCTGCTCGCTTCCGCTTTCCCCGTACATGCTGCTTCCTCCCTAACTTTGGACTAGTCTTCCCAAACCTTGTTTAAAGCCCGCTGTGACAGTCCTCCAAGCGATCAGCACCTCCACCTCTCTTCAAAGGCCCTGAGGCTATGCTTGTCCCCCGACACAGCAAAGCTGGCTCCTCTCATCTCAGCTGAACCACACAGCTGGAAAACCCCACTCTGGACTACCTTAAGCACAAAAGCAAGAGTTTTCTTCCTTAAATATTTCTTAGAATTAAAGGTAAGAGTTCGCTAAAGAAAATATAAGTTATTTTAAACAGCCTGCCACATGTGTGGTGAGGATGGCTTACCAGCTTTATCGGTCTACCTTGCAGGTTCTCCTTTATGGTCTACAGCTGGAGGTGCTGAGGCATCCTCAGAAAGCCACGGGCTTAAGCCACATAAAGAGATTAAAGATGTGATTGGGAGAGGCAGGAGGAAGCACTGCTGTTCATCTTCTTGTGCGTGTTCTTCTGCAGGTCCAGCCAGCAGGATCGCCTGCACAGGTCCAGAAGGACCTTTAGAAGTTTCTGAGTATTTTCCAAAAGCAAAAGCGCCGGCAAACCCAAAGCATGGAAAAATACCCAAAGAAACAAAATCAAGCACGACAGAAAAACTATGCAGAGACATTGCTGTTGCTCCACAGTCAGACGTGTTTCCTGCTGTTTGTCTATACGGGAGAAGTACAAGACGCCGAACATGACTTTGCTGCCTCTTTGCACATTGGTGCAATTAAAATCCTTGTTAAATCTTTTTGCGTTTAGCTCCACGTGTGGAAGAAGGTATTTTCTTCTCTGGCTGGTATTCTCGCTACCTTTGCCTGGTTCAGCGCTGTGCAGCTCCATGGAGCCAAGAGGTGATTTTCTTCAAAGTCCAGCCATTTAGAACATTTAGACCTTCTAGAAGCTATAGCTATTTCTAAGACACGTTAGAAAGAAGACGGCATTTGTTGGTTTGAACTTAACACTGTATTTTAACTTGCGAAGAAATGCAGAAATGGGACTTTAGTGATCAAAGAGTCATAGGAGTGATGAATGCCACATTGCAAATCATTTTTCTTTTGCAACACCTTTAATGCAAATGATGAACTATAAGGTTCCCTACGATTTTAATTCTTGACATAAGAGAATGTATTTATTAAAGTGTTTACAGGACACCAGTAAACTTTCAGAATGGGGTTAGAAGCCCTATTTATTTCCTACAGCTAAATAACACAATAAAGAAATAAAATGTCATACATTTTACATATCAAGGCCAGGCTGGGCAGGGCTTTGAGCAACCTGATCTAGTGTGAGGTGTCCCTGCCCATGGCAGGGGGTTGAAAGTAGACGATTTTCAAGGCACCCTTCCAACCCAAACCATTCTATGATTCTATGATGTTGGATATTAAAGGAAGAAAAATCTTTTGAGCATCTTATACACAAGTCCAGCTGTAGAAGACTTCATTGCCTGTTGTGATGTGGTGACATCAGAGAGGTTTGGACACTTGTCCATCATTAAGAGCCGGTCACCAGAGGTGCAGAATATGAATCTCCAGGTGATCCCACCAGCACAGCACGCTGCCGGCACCATGTCCATCAGAGTGTCTCCCATGCGGCAAAAGGCGCCAATGTCCAATTGCACCCAATGCCTGCTGAGGGAATTCCTTGCTGCAAAGCTCTGGCCATGAGTCCAATCAAAAAGCTGCAAAAGAGGAGGAAAATTGGCAAAGGACTTTTCTGTGTATACCCCCCACTGAAGAGTAATATTGTAATACAGACTGCTTCTTGGTTTAGCATCTTCAATCCCAACATTTGTGTCAGCTGAGTCTTCAAAGCCGACAATTGCCCTCACTGAAAAAGCTACAAGATTTCTACTAGTGAAGTCTCACAAAAGAGAACATCTATTTTCCCAACAAACCAAATTCTTCTCCCTGACTAGCATATGATATAAATGCAAACGCTGCTCTGCATAGCCATATCTAATTGTAAGGTCACACATTTCTTTAATGAGTTTCCTAAAAGTTTATAGCAAGTTTCCTTAGCGACACAGGTAGGGTTTCATTGATCTCCAGCCGAGGCTGTCATTATAAGAGGATGGGGTTCCAATTTCTGATTAATGAAAATTATAATTATGTACAGATAACAGAGAGAGATGTTTCCATGTTACTTTAAACAAAGAAGAGTTAAGGCCTTATCTTAACTATGCATTGGCACTGCAATGCGAAATGGTCATGCAAAATTAATTTTTAATGTGTTCAATTTATATTAAAAATTTCTGCAAGTGTGTGAATTTTTTTTTCTAATGCTGGAGTGCTACTTCATTTACAATATTCCCTGAAGGTGTTTTTTTTTTAAAGAGACTCTTAAACTGAAGCCATTTTAAGGGTTTTATGAGACATTATGTGAGCTTTCATATGCAAGTTAGTCGTTAAGTACCAGATATTATATTCTGTAATATGCTTAAGTGATATTAGAGGCTGTATATAGCCTGCAGTAATGGCTATTGCTGCTTTTTTAATTTATCAAGAAAACGTTGCTTAAATAAGGAGCAAATCAGTGCTTGGGTGTAGAAAATATAAATGTAAAAGAAGTGACAATATTGTTGTGACATACTTTGCACTCTCAGCTTCACTGGGGACCAAAACCAAGGTCTACTTTCCTCTACTCCTCTTGACACATGTGGCAAGTCCTGTATATGCGGTGCTGGAGATACGTAAAAAGAGAAATTCCTCTGAGTCTTCGTAAACAGTGTATGACCATTGCTCCTCCAGATTTCGTGAGAATTAATATTATGCCCCCAGTAACCGGATTTTTTTTTTTTTTTTTGTATGATTCCTGGCTTTGGACTTAAACGAGTGAAGCCTTTGAATGTTCAGCCTACAAAGGGAAGTGTTTTTGTTAAGCTGGATTCACTGGTCAAGCTATAAAAGCTAGGATAAATAAAAAAAACAACAACAAATCCTCACATGGTGAACAAACTTGCTATTTTTTTCCTCCTCCCCCCATTAAGAGCCAGAGGGGGAAAAAAAAAAGAAAAAGAAACCTTTAAGCTGATAAGTTCATAGAAATATAAAAGCCACTTGACTTTCCTTTCAAATGTGCCTCTTGCTCCATGTCCTGACACAGAAATAAAGTACTTTTCTGTAATTGTGCTGGCGACGCTGGCGAGCGTTACGCTGACAACCCTGAGCAATGACACCTTATTTTGGCCACAGAGGCCTCCCCACCAGCCCCGACCTCTGCGTGGAGCCCCAGCTGATGGCAGAGCTCGTTCTGGTTAAAACGCTCCTTCTCTAACCACAGACCGTTCTTCTGTGCCCAGCTGCAAACTCCCACTTCCATGCGCAGTTATGATTGAAGACACGTATTTCAAATGAAAAATAATCTTTTCCATTTTCTTTCCCTCTCCCAGCTGCTGATTCCCACCCTGATTCCTGTTCCGGAGCTGTGATTAATATTTAAAAAAAAAAAATAAAAAAAAATAAAAAAAAATCACATCATCTTTCTCTCTCCGTCCCTGCCTCTCCTCCCCCTCCTCTTCCCGGTTCTCCTCACAGCTGTGGATCCTCACTCCTCCTTCCAGTCGCCATCACCGTCGTCCCCGCTCTCCTCCCTCCCCTGGCTGCTTAAATATTTCACAGAAAAGTAATCCAGCTTCATCCAGGCTTTATGATATTGCCTCTCCTCTTGCCTGCACTTATCCTCACTTGCTGCCTTTGGGAGGAACGAGGCCCTCGGCACCCTGGAACCCGCCTTTTTAATGAACCTGCTTGCAAACGAGCATCAAGTTAGGTACCAAATCGGCAATATGGACCTCAGCAAGCCCTAGCAGAGGGATTTGAGGACTCCCCGTCGAAGAGCAGTTCTGCAGGGAACACATGGGCTCTCCAAAGTGACGCAGCAAAAGCCCAGGATAAACATCTCCAGGCTCCCTCTGCCTGGTCTCCGCCTGCTCGATGACCTCATGCAGAGCGCCTGAAATCTGGTTAATGCAAAAAATCAGTGGCCCAGAGGGACCTTCCTGGCAAGGAGGAGTTGGCCAGTGAGCAGCAGGTCTGTGCTCCAAGAGAGGGGAGGTCAGGACAGGGTTAGCCACGCTCCCTTGCAGGATAAAGCCTCCCTTGGCCATTTTTTTTTTCACGGTTTACGACTACTCTGAATTCTCTTCATGGACCAGGAAACTTGGCCCCAGCATCCCAAGTCTACAGTAGCTATCAAGAGAACTATATATTCCCCAGATGACAAAATGTTCCTCCTTTCATCACAAAATTCTCATTGATGGCTCCCAAGTCTAAGGATGAGGAAAACGCAGTAGTCTCCAAGGGAAACGTGGTAGATTTTGGTGTCTACAGCCCATGCATGGTGATTTCTTGTGGTCAGAGGACAAGCTGCTGCTATCTGCCCGTCACCCCTTTGCTGAGGTGGCTTTTACTTTTCTCTGGGGATGTCATAGAATCATAGAACAGAATCATAGAATGGCTTGGGTTGGAAGGGACCTTAAAGATCATCCAGTTCCAATCCCCCCCTTCCATGGGCAGGGATACCTTCCACTAGACCAGGTTGCTCAAAGCCCCGTCAAAGCCCCTGTAGTGCGTTCCCACCTTGTCTGGCTGAACAAGTCTCAGTGCTGCCAAGCGTACTCAGGTTTGACGCTTTCTAGGGCAAATTCACAGGCAGCTTGGACTGGAGACTAACAGAAGAAACCGAAACAAAACCAAACCAAGAGAGAGAAAGCAGTAATAAATATAATAAATAGATCAACACTTGAATCGCCGCCTCCTGTCCCCACTCTGTGCTGTGCTCCCTCCCTGTGGTGACCCCCAGCATCAGGCTGCCCTGGTGCAGACCCTCTTCCCAGCCACGCCGGGGCTCTGACATCAGGAACTAACGTTTATCCAGTTTAAAGCTCTTTCATATGGCCCAAACCGTTTTACCCTTTTCTCCGAGGATATCTCTGGAAGTCTCTGTATGGAGGTTTCCTGTTATTGTCCATGTGGTCAAAGGGCAATTAGGCTTTTCCACAGTTGGTCCTGCAACAGGGAGCTCGAATCGGCTTAATCCTTGATAGGCAACAGAGCATCTGCTTCTCTTCTCCCTCCCACCCCTTCACAGGCATGCCCAGAGCATCATTGTAGTAATAAAATATTTTCCCATTCTTCACCCGATTAGTCTGTGTGCGCGTGCCTCTGTGTCTGTTTTGTAGGTGCGGTGTGCGTCCGTGTGTACGCGCATACGTGCTCTTCATGTGTGCCAATGTACCTTCCCCTGCTTACATACAAACAGATGTTTATATATAGAATGCATATTATAAATTTAAATTGATACAGGAACATAAATCTGAATAAATCACAGCTAAGCTGCAGCTTAAAATAAACATTCTGGAAAAAAAATAAGCAAATAAACTTTTTTTTTCTTTTTGGCAGAATGTTTATTTATTTAACAACAGCGATGCAGTTGCTTACAGTTTCTACAAATGTTTTATCTCTTCTTCCTCCGCACCTGTCCCTGAGTGAATAGAGCCACATCTGTCTCATCTTGGCATAACAAGTACACATCTACATCTGTGAAAGATGATTCCATTTTTGAAGGAAACACTGTCTACTTTTACACTCCTGCAGTCTGCTAGAAATTATTACACAATGGATTTTGTGTCTTGCAGGAAGGCTGCTAAATAGTGAATAGCGAGTTTGGAAATGATACAACAAAAGTAATGCCCTACTTTAACAAATAGATAGCTAGATATAGATATAAATACATATTCATTCTAAACTTTACGGATAAGATAGATGCACTGATTAATGCTACCTTCAATTTACTGTTTCTAACATAGCGGATTCTCGCTTAAAAAGCTCAGGAAATGGGAATTGTAGAGTACAGGGATAGCGATGGGATGTAGATGCTTTCACCCATCAGCTGCCGAGTCGAAGCCTAGATGAAGTTGGTAGTGACTGCACAAGTAGCTGACGGTTGTTTAGCAGCATATATGAAACAAGATAATGGGCTCTCTGGACAACAGAAGGGGTGTGGGGGGGTGGTAATTTCCCGGAATTCTCCTTTGTTTGCCCCTTCCAACCAAAGGTCACACGTGGTGGGGAAACATAGCCCCAGCCTGAGCCAGGGCGTGGGAGGATCTGCTGGGAGGGACCACGGCCAAGCAACCTGCAGTGGTGGTACACGACGTGTGAAGACCCTTGGTCCTCCAGGAGAACCATGCCTGCCCAGCCATGGTGCCAGCACCGCCAGCGAGCTCTTGGCTTATGGTCCAGCCATGGTGTCAGTATTGACAGTGGGCTCTTGGTTGAGAGCAGCCACATTCTGTGGCGGTTATGTTATTAATGAGATTCAGCAGCTCATTAAATAAATTAAGAGGTAAGCTTTGGCTGATATAGTTAAGGGTTTAATGAGGTAAAATAGCGAAATAGCCAAAAACCTCTTGCTGACTGCATCGCCAGTGATACTGAACTGATGAGCAGCCGTTGTGTTATGCACTTCTTTTATGGGCTTGAAATAAAAATAAAGGAAAGGTGAAGTGTCCTGAAGCTCCTCTTTCACTGTCGTTAGTTCCCTCGCCGTTACTGCCTCCCCTGCACACAGCAGCTCTTGTAGTAATGTCCTGGAAGCTGTAAAAGCAGCGCAGGAGGTGGTTCATCAAGACAAGTTCGCTCAGCTCCTCACCTGAGGGGGTCAGCCCAGGGAGAGCATTCATCCAGCACATTTGCGGGACCTCTGCTATCTGGTACAGAGCGCATCGTGCCTTGTGCCAACGCGTCCGTGTCCTGCTGACCAACCAGATAACACAGAATTTTCCATCTGTATGGGTGGAAGAGAAATTTCACCGAAAAACGAGGCCTGGCCAGGAGATAGAAACTTCGTCTTTGGGAAAAAATATGCCTGTAGTAAAATTTCCATTCTCTGCTTTCATCACTTCCTGGCCATTTTTCACCCTTTGCCAACCTGGGGGTCTGTACAAAGCATGAGGAGTCTCCCTTGCTTCCCCCACCCACGGGGAGCTTTCGAACTTAAAAAAAACCCAGCAGCAAATACAGAATCGACAGCGTTGCTTTCAAAGATGAATGTTATTTCTCTCTCAGACTTTCTGTTGCTTTTCCTTCAGTATGCTGCAGGACGGAGAGTGAGAGCAAGACAGATTCACTCCCCTGTGACCTCAAAACAGTCCGAAACACGTTCAAATCAAAAAAGAAATCAGTAAGCGTTCATGAATTTGATTTCAGAAGTGAATTGTTTTACTGGGGAAAAGAATCCCAATCGGAACACATTATCAATTGTAATTTATTTAATGGTTTAAAACATATATGAAGATTTAATGAAAAATCGTTCTGGTTGTTATATCATTCTAAGACTCTTCTCATGGTAGAAAATATCAGTCCTTAATGCTTCAGCAAACAGGACTGATGATTTTCTTTTAAGGCAAGTATGGAGAGGAGAGGACAGTTTGTACTCGGCGACTACACTCCGTCTGTATAGTGTATTGACGTATTGATACACAGGTCTCAGATGCCACAATGCCAACACTCCCTTTTTTTTTTTTTTTTTTTGCAGTGTTTCATGCACTATCTTTAGGCTTTCACAAAATTAACTGCTTGATTTACCCATCCTTCCTGGGAGTTTATGATTCATATTTTCCCTTTCCCCCCCCCCCGCTTCTGCCAGACCTTTCCAACTCCCAACTGCTGTTCTATCTTCTATATTAAGCACCCCAGGCTCTGATGTACTTGACAATGCCCTGTACTTTAAACACACACACACACACACGCACACTAGTGATCTGAGATTTTTTTTCTACGATGTGACATACATAAACCAAGTGCAGACTCCAGACCTTTCACAAGCTTAATAAATATTTATATTTAATTTTTTTGTCTTCTTAGCATTTGTTTTTCATATTATTTTTTCAAAGGAATGCAAAAAAAAAATATCATTGACAGTTACATAATGCGTATTATTTACTTAATAGCTGTTCTGGTCTATTGGGTAAATATATAGTCAGGCAGTTTTTAAAAACACGTATTATGTACCCAAGAGACCAGAGAGACTCTGAAGGAGCTGTTCCAGTCTATTGGGTAAATATGTATTTAGGCAATTTTTCAAAATACGTTAAAACTCCTTCAGTGCCATTCTGGTCAATTGGTTAAATATGTATTTAGGCTTCTTTTTTAAATGCCTTTTATGTAGCCGATAGACTGAAGAAACTGTAACTGCTGAATATGTTTTCATAATTTTTACCTATGGGTATCGCTTATAGTCGCTTCCTCTGTCTCAGCTCCGTCCCCTGCTGTTGCAGCTATCGCGTCACCGAGGAAGAGCGGTGTGTCACAGGCGGCGTCACCGAGAGCAGCGGCACAAGCAAAGGCTACTACAAAGAGTTTTATATGTGAGCAAGGTTATGAATGACACTCACCCGCCCTTCCTCCCTGCAAGGGATGCTCTACATACATTTTTTCCCGCATTTGGCGCTCTGTCGGTGGACTGACATACTTTGCATTGTGCTGTGCTGGTTAGACTCAGGGATATTTTTAAACCAGACCCATTTTTCGATATTCCGAGGCACAAAATGGCATTCTGAAGCCCTGCTGTCAATTCTGGGGTTGTTTATATGAGTGACGTTTAGCACATGCTTAAGTACGAGCTAGATCAAGGCTCAACCAACAGCACTTCTATCACTTTAAATTTAAATACATTATTTTATATATATATATATATATATGCCTCCAAAATCTTTTTAGGTGTTCAAGGTGATAGGAAAATCAAATCTGATGGCTGAGCTGGAACACAAGTTTCTGAGAATCTTAATGTAAAGTAGCTGTGACAGATGTTAGCATGCTGGGGTTTGTACAACTTCTGCTATATTTCAGCTGAAGATATATATTTACATCTAGTTCTTTCTGAGTGAGCTCTGGTGAGAATTTTTATACTGCGGTAGAAGCAGAGGCCGGGCTGAACACAGTGGCTGAAGGAAGGCAGGGGAGGACACGCTTCCAGACTTGTTCCGATTAATCCACAGATTTCAAGACTATTATATTTGCTCCACGGTTCCCTCTTTGCCTCACCTCCCTCTACGGATCAGGCATCTCCATTGAACTGCTGTTGTAAATTAATCCAAATCTTACTGTTGTACAAACAGGACTAAACAAATATCTCCTCCTTTTAGCCCCACTGCATGAGCTGATGATATAAATTCCTTTTCAGTTTATTCCTGAATGATAAATTGTTAACCCTCCACATAGAATCAATCACGTTCAGCCTGAGATACCCCATTCATCCACAGAATATCTTCATTTGCCTGTGCTAATAATTATTTCAGAAGTCCAAGTCCTTCCCTGCTTTCTCCAGGTGGGTCCTCAGCTTTCCTTGCAGTCTCAGTTGCTCCTTCTAGTAGGTGGCTGGTCTTGATCTCTGGTAGAGCAAATGCTGGTGTAGGAAACCCACCTCTTGTTCTGTTTCAGGACAGGTTTGCACTCTCCCTTCACAGTAGTAGAGAGATTGTTCTGTCTTGGTTGGTTTTTCTTCTCTTTTGCAGAAATTTTGAGACAGGTTATTATAATTCTTGATAATTTTAATTTCCTTGTATTGCTCTTTTTATTTTTTTCCTTGAATCCCGTTTTTCATTAATAAGAAAGCGATGGTAAATATTTCCCTCAAACGTGCCTGGAAAGCTTTAATTACGTTAGCTGACGAGCATCTACTGTGGAGATGGAGAAGAAAAAGAGGCAGAAACGAACATGGCAAAATGAGGAATTCACGTCTGCTCACCCATGCCCAAGGACAGATGTATGTACATGTGGAGAGAGAAATGAAAATTAGGTGGCCTACATATATTTTAAACAGGCGCATGCTAAGCTAGAAATATTCTTGTTGAAGTCAGTGGGGACACTTAAATTTAAGCAAAGTGTAAACCTTTACAGATTGGAGTAAAATGATGTCACCATTTCAAATAAATCAACTGCTTTGGTTTGCATTAATGCCAGTTTAATTCAGAGGATTTTTTTAAAGAAAACCAAATGTGGAAAAATATTGATAAGAATTCTGACAAGGAATATTAATAAATGAAAATGTTGATAAGAACTCTGGATGAATTTGAAGAGTTATTGCCAAAACAACTTTATTATCCAAATTATTAGAGCAGCTGTAACGCTAGTATAAAAACAGCAGTGCATTTGAAGTGATGCTATGTCACTCATAGAATTTCATAAACAATGATCAAATCCCATCAGAATAAGAAACATCTTGGCTGTCAAACATTGCAAGATGCTTTCCAGACCCACCAGTATACCCAGGCCTTTCCATTAATCAGCACTACATAAGCTTTTTTTTGTGCGTTTTAAATCATGGAGCTGGATGCTGGGAGGTGCTCTCGGCAGGAACTGTTGCTGTGTAACATACTCAAGCCTGAAATGTGATTCTATTTTTATAATACAAGGATCCCTGCTGGCTTCGGGGAGTGCTGGTAGGTACTGTGTCCAGATCCGGATGTTGAGCTTATTCTGTAGAAAGGGTAAAAATTCCATTTTTATTAATATTCCAGTTTGTTGGGGTTGGCAGGGGCCAAGGGTCTGGGTTTTTTTTTTTCACCAACTTACTTCATAAGTTATTGGTGAGGTTTTCCTTTTCCGAGGATACTCACGCCTTGCCAGGCGAAATGCGGGTAAACTGTAAGGGAGGCTTCCGAAATAGCTCTGCCAAACTGCTTTGCCTCTCCCCGTTTAACCACGTTCAGGGTCCTCTCCTAGATAATAAATGAATTTACCCTTTCTTTTTTTTTTTTTTTTGGATCAAAAACATTACTGAGCCAAAGTATTTAAAAATTAAAAAAAAAAGAATGCAAAAAAGAAAAAAAAAAAGAAAAAAAAAGAAAAAAGACAAAAGATAGAAAAAAAGAAAAAAGAAAAAAAAAGATTAAACTCTTGTATGTGTATTATGTGTATTAACTATCTTTACATTACGTAAAGTATACGAAAAAGAAACAGTCGCTGTTGCTCCACAGCCAGGAGGTTTCCCTGCTTGTAGATGGCAGTAACTATAATCGAGGGCACGATACTGGCATAACCTACTATTGGCGTAATCTGATTTGGCAATTTCAGTGATCCTAAGCATATTCTTATTGCATCAAAACGTGTGACAGCCTTGTGAAGGGCACAAATGAGGGATGAGATCAGACTCAGTCGCATTAGATGAAATGGAAATGTGATGTTTTCGACAGTCAAAAAACGCTGGAGACATCATCAAAGCTATCAGTGCCCATCTCTTCACAATCTCCACTATGATCACTTTTTTTCCCTTACCATTGATCTACTACAAAACTGAAAATTAATTTAAAGGAGGAAAGATCTTCAAATATTTGTATCTGAATACATGTGTGGGCAAAACGCAGACTGAGAGCCGACAGCTTATTCTAGGGATGAACACTAGGCCTAGGACCTGGGCCAAACCTCACAAAGACGGAAATGACAACCTCGCACTGGACGTTAGATTCAGCCCAGATTTTGAGTCCTCCTTCCTTCCAGATCTGTGCCCACACACATTTTCTTCTTGTACTTTTTCCTGTCGCAAAACTTGTTGCTTCTGCCGCCAGGAAAGACTGCGCATGGAGCCGTTTGGTTTGTGAAGGTGGCTTTTGGTCAAAGCAACTGAAGGCAAGAAGGGAAAGAGAAAACTGCCGGTGGGTGCGGAGGTGCGGGTAAACACCCACGGGCACCGAGGAGATACAGCACATTCCTTAGCTTAGCAGCAACCCAGCCATTTCGAACGGGCATTTACGTTGTTTCACGTGATATTAAGTAAACTCGAGATCATAAAACTGATAAAAGGAGTTGATCTATTGAAGCTGGCTGGACTCCGGCCCCTTCTGTTCTCTGTCACCACCTGCAAGAGAAAAGAAAGGTGCTACAAAATACATCAAGTACTGATTTTCCCTCAAGAGCACACACTGGCATACCCGGGGTCTCCTTTACCTTTGAAATATGACTCTTTTTTTTCCTTAATCTGCTCCGGACACCACTCACAAACTGAAATGGATATACTCCATTACCGTTAAATTTCAGGGTTTTACTGTTTTTCTCTGACCTCTGCAATGCAGCAGTGGAAGCAGAGACTCCTCCTCAGGATTTCTTTCCCTAGGAAAAGAAAAATAAATCTTTCTCAGTTTAAGCACGAATGCGTACACCGTCAGCGCCATCATTGCTTCTGGGAAGACCAAGAGGAGACCAGTACTGAATTGTCCCCTGGGTATGGAGACACCTTTTAAGTTATGAGGGGACCCCTCTGAGAGCGACGCAGATCCACCATAGCCAGTGGGAGCAACTCAAAAGGGGATTGGAAGAGAAAAGCCCTCCTAGTGCCAAAAACTACTCTCGCGCTCGTATCTGTGGCACACATGGATGGAGTGAGCTCCAGCACATCTGAGCACAAGACTTCTGCCTTCAGGAGCTGGCGAGCCCCAGGCCGGGGTAACAACTCAGCACCTCTCCGTCAGGGAGCAGAGAAACCCTCCAGCTTTGTGGGATGCTCTTATGCATATCTGAGAGCATAAATGTGGTTCTTGCAGGGTTTTTCTTTTTCTAATATTAGTAAAAAATTTGAAATAGGGAGGTACTTCCTTACAGTATATCACCCACTATCCACTGATAAGATGTAGACATAAATTCCATTTCTTAATCCTACACCATATTATGCGCAAACCAACTTAATATGCAATGCGAAAGATACTTTATAATTTCAAACTTAAAAAACCCCCAACTTTTAGAATTGGTAGTGAGCATATGTTTATGAGAAACGACCATCAGACTCATCATGTTGATTGGCTTAAAATTAGATGACGTATTGTTTTAAAATACCTTCAGAGTCCTTCATTTGATTTGTAGCTACAGTCTAAGCACTTGAAAAACCTTTGATAGGCATATTTGTATGATATATAAGAATTTAAGTGTTTATCTCCCTAAAACGCGAGTTTCCTTGCTTGTGAGAAATTTTCTAACTGGGAAGGTTTCCAAAACCGCTCTCATGCAGCTTCATGGAATTTTCTCAGCTCTTGTGTTTGCTCCTTCTCCACACCTCTTCCCCAGTGCAGAGAGGCACATCTGTCTGTTTTCTGCCTTATCAAGCAGACATCTACATCTGTGAGGAAAACTCCACTTCCTTAGCTAAAAACCTGTATCTGATTGTGGTAATAAAGCACTACTTCCTCAGTTCAAAACATACATCAGACAGGACCAATTACTTCAAATGACTCATAGCAACAGGCAAAGCAATAGTCGTCTTTTCAAAGCCTTTGAACTTCTACCGCTTCAAAGGTGTACTAAAATGTGGTTATGAGGCGATTGTCTAAAATTGCCAAATTACCAGTTTCCAAGCTTTGACATTTGTTATTTCGAGCAACTAGACAAAGGCAAGCAGTTCGTTCACCCGCTGAGAAAAAGAGAGCAAAACAAAAAGATACTTCCTAGGTGAAGAGAGCCCTTAATACGATGCATCCCTGAACACCAAACAGAAAAATACTTGCGCTTTAAATTGATCAAATAATATAATTAGATTATCAGACAATGCACAACAATAACGCAAAATGCAAACATTATGATCCAAAGCTACTGAGTGAACTTCACAGGCTTTTAATCACATCCTGGAGGTCAGAGAGGCTCAAGGTGTTATTAATGGGAATCAAAGCTTTTCACCTTTAGGTCACCCATTCGAATGTGGCACAGGTTGGTTCGGACTGAACCTCATTACCACCTGGTAATTACTGACGAGGCTAACTGACATGGGCTTCTGCAACTACCAAAGGAGAGGTATTTGCAGAACCCAGCATGAGCACGTGCCCCAACTGCAGTGGGCAGCGCCGGAAAAAATGGTGTCCAGCAGAAGACAGTTGATCCAACAGAAGACAAAAGTATGTGCAACTCAAAGCTCTTACTTCAGTAAGACTTTCAGTGCTTTCTACTACTTCCAAGTGGTATTAAATACGCTTAGCAAGTCATTGTCTAAAATCGCCATATTAATTGTTTCCGATACATCAATTTCCGCTTTTCTTGTGGTGGACAAAGCATTAGTAATGCATTGTCCTTGATGGCGGTGGCTTTCTCCTGACAAGAACCACGTACATTGACAAAGTGATGCAATAAAACTTTTTTTTACTCTAGTTGGCTAATAGCTATTCTTTGGATGGACTGATCCAATCTATATAACTGTCATAAACATGAAATTAACTTTGAAAAATTAAGTTAAAAAGAAGAATCCAATTAGTGAACATCATAAAGCATATTCTTACTTCCTACTGTCCCGAGGACCTTGTGGTCTTCATGATGCGACTGTTATTTAACTTCATCAGGAATCTTCCAATGTTAAGACCACAGTTAAATAAATATAGCTCTAGTTCAACAATGTATTTCTGATGACTTCACTTTTGTATTGAAACAAAAAGTTTTAGTTTCATCATGCTTCATTTTACTGAATTTTTACCTGCTTTCTTGAGAATGAAGGTGACCAAGCGTGTAGTTGGAGGGCACTTGATGCAACTTACTACACTCCATATCAAGGCAGAAGGAAGCTCTGGCTCATCAGCATTGTGGTATCACTGCAAGATCACGAAGGCTGAATTTGTCCATACAGGCGGAGACTTTTCACAAGCCTTCAAGTAAACAAGGGAGAGTTTCACTATCACATGTTTTTGCATCGTGTTTATATGCCGGAAAATGTGGTACTATATCCTCTGAACATTTCTTTTGGAGTGCTCTAAACCCATTCAGATTTGTGTACAACTTCCAGCACAGCATGTTCTGCCTCTACTAGGTCACATTTCCTTGTCTTTGAGCACTGCTCCTTAATGTCAGAGGAACCACAATGGTTTGTTCAGGAGATTGTGGGTCTCCTCTGAGCCCATAAGGAATAAACACTAGAGAAAGGGCTCAAACTTTCCTACTTTTTTTCTATAGGTCTGTGTAGGAAGAGTCTGGGTAAATGCAGGCGAATAACCACTGAATAAAGTATTTATTTTCTTTTTCATTGGGCCAGATATACGTATTTATCAGTGTACTTTCAATAAATTACTGGGGTTTGTTCCCAATAAAGTTGTTGCCAAAATTCAACACTGTCACTTTAAACTACCTCAGCCAGATGGACAGGGCAAACGCGGTACGGTCCCATTCCTTAATTGGTGTAACTCTTCAAATCTGTCTTTTCATGCAAACCCTCACCTACATAAAATCAAGAAAATTAAGGTTCCATCAATGTTCGGCAATATCTACGTTAAAACTCTTGTTTCTCTACAGATCTTGTCAGAAATACGGTTACGCCACTATTCAAATAGAGAAATGCAACAAAAGAGAGGCAGAGAAAAATCATTTAAAAATTCCGATAGTCAGTGTGGAGATCTGTTCAGGGCTAGAAGTCACTTCTGGCTTTGGTAGGAAGAAAGCCTACAGGCACTTCTTTTTATGAGTAAGTTACATCTGTTCAGGCACTGTACTTTGCTAACACCATACTTTTGTTTTTTAGACTGAAGATCCTTCAAGTCTAGCAGCTCAGATGCTTGCATCCGTCTGTACCCTTTTGGGTGAATACCTGTCACTTTAGGCAGTCTTCTCTGATTACCTCCTCCACAGTGAGATTCAGATTGCCCCACTAACACACTGCTTTCCCTCCTCTGGCACACGGTCAAGTGCCACCAACCCAAGACCTTAGGCTTCACTCCAGTCAAGGAAATAACAGTTTACCTACAACAGTTTCTGCTTTCTCTCACTTACAAAACCGAAAGGATCTCTGAGATTATTTGATGGAGTAAAGGAACATGGACCATGCATTCAGTCTCTCTTCAACTAGATTTTGTGCCTCTTCAATCAATTTCTGTGCCTATCTCTTTGCTGGGCGTGTTCGGATGTATACAATTAGCAAAAAGAGCAACTCTTTTGTAGAGACACAGCTTTGTGACTCCCTCTGATGAACAACGTTATGCACACAAGGCACACGGTTTTAGTGTTATACAGCATTTGAGTTTGTTGCAATTCTTTCTACTGAACTGTATTATATACAAATCCCTATATACGTGTGTATGTATACCCCTATATGTGTGTGTATATATCCCTATACGTGTGTATATATATCCCTTCACTATATTTTAAGGAGTCAAACAGCAAATACTTTTGTACAGAGCTAGAACTTCAGCTCAGCCCTGTGTCAACAGAAACACGCTAATCTCTGCAGGGAAATAAATTTTAAAAAGCATGTATTCTTCAGCTGCCATTGGTCACTAACCTGGAAGGACCAAGGAAACCTAGTCAAGGTCTCTGCAAGAGGTTTTGAAATTATCACTGCAATCTAGACCAATATTAACTCATTTTTGCCATGGACCATTCTCTATGTGAAGGTCCAGTCTGTATTTTCCCATTGCCCCAGAGCACACCCACCCACATTCATAGAGATTTTATCGGTGAGACGCTTGTTACTCCTGAAACATGTTCTGATGCCACTTTCCCAGAAAAATAAGGTATTAACATTATCGTTATTCTTAAATATTGGTAGTATCCTTGAAAAAGGATCACCAGCCTGGAAAAGATGAGAAGCGCTGGCAGAGAGCATAAATTGCCCATGAATTTCCTTTCATCGCAGGACAACGAATGCGGAGAACCAGAGCACAAACAACCATTTGGAGGAACTATGTGTGTTCTCTGTACTTTGATACAACTCCGAGTGATGTTTCCTGTCATCCACCGAGGATCTGAATTTATGAGCACGTCAGCGCATACATTTAAACTGAGGATGCCCAGATGGGGAAACCCTCTCACCAGCGGTATGAAATACCCATCTGCTGCCTATTAATACTCTTCAAGGGATTATTGTTTCATGCTGGCTGGCTGTTACGGTTGGCGTTTGGCGGCTGGGATGTTGGAGTTCATACCAGTGTGGCTCTGGCGTGAGGATTAAGTCGAGCCACTGTGGGACAGTGTCAAATTAGGGATGTTCTTTGAAAGCTCCGAGATGGCCCATTCTGAGCAGAAAGAATTTCTATAAGCAGAGAGTCCCCTTACGGTATCAATTTGGTCAAATAATATGTTTATGGCACTATTATTAGATCAAGAGCAACAGTTAAGTGAAACATGACATGTAACTGTTAAAAATTATCCACTATCAAACATCAGCTAGGGACAGTGAAAGGAAGAGTTGACGCTTATAAATAAAAAATGATGTAGAAATTAAACAAACAACCCATGGAGACTCTTTCAGGTTTTTTCTTTCCTCCCGTTTCTTACGTTAAACCACACAATAAATGTTCTTTGAGTTGGAGAGGTTTAATATATGCGCAGAAAGGGAATTAGAGGCCGATTCAGGGTTTTTTTTTTCCTTTCCTTTCCTTTCCTTTCCTAGAGGCCTCTTTTTTATTTTCTTTCCAGGTATTGATTGTGAAAGTGATATCACACCAGAAGGTGCATTGATATGGTGTTGAGTAACAGAAAACTGCAAAGACTCCTTACAGTATAATCAAAGCTTCTGTCCAAGCCCCGCACTCTGATGAAATCCAATCAATAGGGACGATTAAATGACACATACAGAGCCATCAATATTAAATACAGTCCATTTCCTTGTACAAGAGCAGTGCAATGTAAAGTGGACAAGATAAAACTTGAATAGGCAGGTTATTTACGATGCCAGTACAGTATTTAAGCAGTGATGAAAGTTGGAAGCTGGCAACATTTGCATATTAATCAAAAAAGCAAACAAGCTTTTCAATGCACATAAAATATAGTTTGGTGGGTTCGCAACGTTTCCAAACGATAACTTTTTTTTAAGTTCTTTTTTGGAGGAACAAAGTCAGCAGGGAGTTGACTCCAAATTGAAAAATTGTAGATTCTACAATCTGTGATTTTAGAAGTCACTTGGTTCTTACAGAGCTTATTCAAAGTCCAAACCTTTTCTATTTTGCCTGTGCAGTGGAAGGTAGGGGTTGTGATAATTCATTGCACCTTTAGTCTGTGTTCTGCCTCCGGAGGTGGGCAAGAGCCTTCCAGGAAGCGTTGCAATTTCCCACCATGAGCAAACACGCAATATTTGGATGGGTTTGCTCGGGTAACACAAACACATAGGCACATCCATGCTGAAAGGCAGGACAAGCTAGCCAAGAGCCAGAGCAGCAAGTCCACAGGATTGGCAGTGTGGGTCCAAGCGTGGGACTGTCACCTTGGCTTGGCACTGCCCTTGGCAGGACCTGTCAGATCCCAGCTCCGGGCTGGCGTAGCCTCCGCTGGAGCGGAGCAGGCACTTCCAAAGCTGAGGGTTGCAGCAGCAGAGCAAACTCTGTGTGACTTGAGTGCACCAGCTTCACAGCCACCAGCATCCACCTTAGTTTTTATGCTGAGTGAAGAAAATGTTGGCCTTCTATGCTGTTCCTGATGTTATCTTTTCTATCATAAAACTGATCTGAGGAAGAGAGGAAAGTAAAGGTCCTTTTAGATATGAAGGTCTTAGAGAAAGAAAAGCATGACTTCCAACAAGTCGCTCCCATCAAGGACAGTGGATGCACCAAAGCAGATACCAAACACATGTGACGGTTGGTGTTTTCAGATCTCCCGGTGGCTGTTAGGGTTGAGAGAGGGCCCAGCAAAGGAAGGTTTTGCTTTGTTGAATTCCCTCGTGAGCTTGCCTTCAGAAATGCACTGTGGTGCTTTCCCTGGGCTAGGGAGAGTCCATCAGCTGAGTCCATCGGCTGAGAACGATGCCTTTCGGTAAACCCCTTCTACCTCTCTGCTGTGACACTCAACACGCTTTCACCAGTTCTTACAGAGTCCAGTTGTAACCACTGGAAATCATATCTAATAAGCCTGGTTTCCTACTGACGTTTTTCTTCATTACCACGACTTTGTGACGTGCAGGTGGGAAACCAAAAGAAAATTAGAGATCTCCTCGCAAAGGCAACGAATTGATAAAAATATAGAAATAGGTTAAAAATACGGATCTCCAGCAAAACAGGCATGATTTTGTTCTGCCTTTTGTTCTTGAAAAGTAAGATAAAGGATGAACAAATCCACTGCAGAGGGAAGGCAGAGCAAAGCAGCCCCAGGTTGGTAGAAAGGTGCTGCTGCGCTACCCCTTAGCTCCACGTTCTTCATTGCTTTTCACACGTGAATCCGCACCATATTGATTGGTAAATACATCTTCTTTTCTCCCTTTTTTAACCTTAATTCATTCTTTTTCAACATTAAACTTTCACAGTCCCTTCGAGGCTAACAGATAAAATTCTTTATCACCAAAACTTGCGCTGGTTTTAGTGGAAAACTAGTAGGACTGTTCACAAGTTTAGAGTTAATCATATATTTATGCCCTTTGTCGTACTGGGCCATAAATGTTTGGTATCTTCAGGATGAAAACCCTTCATCTTAACACAATTTTCTAGGATTTTTTTTAAAAAACTCTTCAATAAAAGTTTTATAGACAAAGTGAGCCTGAAAAATGTTCTTGGAGATGACACTAGTCTCTGCCAGGACACTTTCACAAATAGTGTGGGGACAGCAGGTTGTTTGCCAATGAAAAGCTACTTTCTCTTGACAAAATTGAAAATTGATGACAAAGTGATTGGGTATTTCTCAAAATGCTGTCAAATGTAATGACATTGGGTGTGTTCCAATTAGTTTTGTAGGCTTTCAAGATACAGCTCTCTCTCCTTGCCTTATGTGTAAAAACTTTGCGTTGTGTGTCTACTCGGCTGAAGGACAGCTATAACTGCTACGGCTCCCAAAATTTTCTAGGGAATAAGACTGCACTGACATATCTAGTCTTGACTAAATAAGAAACTTACACTTTTCAAAACCTGAGCTTTCTTCTCTGGTTTGATGGGGCGTTATTTACACATCGTGCAGGCTTGTAGGTCACTTTGCAGGCAAGAGAGTATGGTACGGGTTGAAGTTCGTTTTGATTGACCAGTAATTAACTACCCCCTAATGAGACGAGAGGTGTCACGAGCCCTGGGACATACCGAGCATCCCACCACCAGGAGCGGAGGGGAGAAGGAAGATGAAAGCTACAGCAACTTCAAGATCGCTCCTCTTGGCACTGACGGAGCTGGTAACCGAGATCTCCCTCTCTCCCCCGCTATCTAAAGTACAAACAACGTAAAGCCGGGATTGGATTGATATGGAATGCTACATAAAATGTTTGCTTATAATTATTTCTAGCACCCTTTTGAAGCTCGGGGATAAAACATTTCTAATTATTCATCAGGCCGTCAGAACTCCTAGGCCTCTGTAATAGGGATTTAGCAGAACAACAAATAACATACAGGGATCCAGATGAAAGGAGTGAATTTGAAGGGATTATTACCATAAAAAAGCAAATGACTATTTGATGGAGTTACAACAATACAGAGAGTCAGACAGGGATAGAGAAATAATGCTAATTGATAAATACGTAGCTGCTTAAGCTTTAATTTGAGCTGTGGAATAGTCGTAAAACGCGTGATACCTGTAATTTCCTTTTTAAAAAGATCACTCCGTTTGAAATGCATATATAAAGAAAAAACCCTCAAACGCATCTTTTCTGCACCCCTCCTCCCATTTTTACCACTTGCCATTAGACGTTACTGTCACGATATATAATTCTAGTTTATATATCTTATTTTATATATCCTGTGATCTGCTCATATGTGAACCCCGTGGGCTGTAGGAAGGAAAAAGACATTCAAGGAACGAAGACCAGGTTTTCCGCTCATTACAAAACACTACAAAATCCTCGTGTTATCAACCAGACTCAAAGCATTGCAAAGTGAAAAGCAAAGCAAAGCAAACCAACAAAAAAAAACCCCAAACCATGAAACCAACCTCAAAGCCAGTGAAAGCAGAATTCGTGAACAGTTGGAGGTGCCAGTCCAGCCCTACTCCCTCATTTTTCTGTCAGACAGACAACCTTTATGCGGTTTGTCTTAAATAAGGACCCATAAAAGGCGTAAGTGGAACTTAATACACAAAATAGGATAACTCTTCCACGTTCAGTTCTGTTATGAGCAACACCACTACCGCCACACTGGTGATTTCCCACAAAGAGAGTTTTCTGAGGATGCAGAAGCTGTCTCGCCTAAAGGAGGGAAGGAAATAAATCTGACTTTGTACGTACACACAAAAAAACCCCATGGATAGGAGACTTACCAGCTACTCTGCAAGCTGCGTGCTTCGTTATATCACAAATATCGTTTTAAAGGGCAAAGATATGCAAAGCAGATGTATTGTAAGTGTCTCTAAATCAGAATTTCAATGTAAGACGTTCTTCAACAGCTCAATACAGTCGGTTAGAAGCTTTCTTCCCCTCCTTAATGAAGGTAAAACGTTAGCATTATAAATTGCAGCTCAGAGAAATTATATTCAGACTTTAAAAAAAAAAAAAAGAGAGCGAGAGAGAGAGGAACCGTACGCACTAGATTAGCAGGGGTGGATCGTCTTGTTGAGAGTTGTGCTGCCAAAGCCTATTAAAGTAATTCACGTTTTACACATAGACATTACCATTTTCTCTGAACTATAACGTCCTTGGAGCATTACTCCACAGAGACATCCAAAATCCACTTTAGATGGGGCACAAAGGCACAGTTTGAGATTTACCTGTGTGACTTGTCTCACAGGTGACAAGCATTAAGAAGGAAAATCTACACTTCTGTCAGATAAGCAGGAATTCTCCGGTCCTTAATTCACTTGGAAAGAAAGGATAATTACCTGAACTAAATTTCTGCGCCCATCTCAAATGGACTCGAGGGACAATCCTGCAGATTAATGCTCTAAGAACATAAGATTCAGAAAGAGAATGGAGGGATGTATGAAATAGGATCTCTTTTAACAACCTGGATCAAAAACTGTATCCTGAACCGCGGGGAGGGAGAATCGGAGGAAGGGGCAAATCCAGTGCGGCATTAGCGCGTTTTGCTGCTTCAGCAGATTCAGGTTTTGACAATAATAATGATGATTTTAAAAGGCTGACTTTTTTCTTCCCCCCCTCCCCGCGGTCTGATGGATTTGAACGATGTCTGTGACCTGAATGCTTCAGGCAAGATCCTCAGGTGATGTAAATCAGGATTGCTTCTCGGAAATACGGACAGATTCATCCCTTCCCATCCGCTACAGCTTTTCTGCTCATCTGCAGTATCATAATAATCGAGTGATGTTAATTAATTTTTACCGTGTTTTATGCAGTGCTGCCTCTGCCTCTTCCTTGCCTCGAATTGTTTCGGTTTTGTTCTTTTTTTTTTTTTTTTTCTCCCCCCCCCCGCCCATGTTATCGCTCCGCGTCCGCTAAGTAAATCTGCGGCGTGTTACTTTAAAAAAAAAAATGAAATAAAGCTTGCGTTCGTAGTGACAGTCAATAACGCTACAGCGTTATAATCAATTGCTATTTGTAGCAGCAGGACTAGCAGTGGGGGCAGATCAGTGCAAATTACTGTCACCGTGTGCCGTCGCGTAGCGCAGCCAGCCCGCGTCACGTAAGACAAATGATCCCATATCCAACGGGAGCAGACGGTACTTAGTCATACCTGGACCGCGGCAGAGCAGCGCGCGCCGGCTCCAAATTCAAGGGGGGAAGTGGCTGTAAACCCACCGAATTGATAGGGAAGAGAAATAAATTAATCCGGCCACGAGCTGCGCCTCTAAGAGGCGAGGCTAAATGCTCCGGCTTTTGCAATGGGCTGACGAATGGAGGATTACAAGTATCTGGGGATCTACAAAAAGGTTAGATAGCTTTTTAGTGAACACTGATGACGTCTCTGTTGCAGTTTAAACCGATGGTTCGTACAGACGCCTGTAAGCCATGGGGGTCTTCGGTTCAAAACACCTGTTATGATCAATAATAACGCCAAAATGAAATATAATACCTTTTTTCCTCCCCCCGCCCTTTCTATAGAAACAGGAGCGTTTGTGACTGCTATAGATCACAGCGATGTAATTTTTTGTCTGGGTTTCGTTTGAGCAAAGAGATCCAGGCTCTGATCTCGGTGGGGGAGAGAGCCGTTATCTCAGAGCCGGGCTCTGGAAGCAGCAGGTCAAACAGGTAATTTTGAAGATGGAGCTACTCAATTCTTTGCGTTCCGGCACCTTTGTCTCTGTGAATTAGGCAATTTATTTGGAACCCCCGCGACGAGGGAGAAATGCAAATGGTGTTTATTGGGGAGAGAAAGACCTCGCCGCGGATCAAGACCGCATCATTTGGAAAACAAAGCCTTGGCCAGCAGAACGACGTATATTATGAAATCACACCCGATTACCTGGCTAAAGGATTTCTTATTGATCTGGGGAGGTGTTAGACAGACCGCACTGCAACGTGGAGTCCTCCCATGAGCCTTCAAGTAGAGAGGAAAGGAAAAAACACCTCCAGGACACCCCCCCCCCCGACCCCCCAGCTCCTAATGCACTCCAGCCCAGGAGAAACCATCTCCTGGCGAAAGAGTGATCCAGCAGCAACGCCAACTCAAACACTGAGCTCACTTCTGGGACCGCTGCAAAGGATGACAATTTATTGCCCGTTTTAATGATACGGTTTGCGATATGCATACTTGCCAACTGGGAACTGGAGTGAGATCAATGAGTTATTTTACGCAGGTCCCTGTATTCCGGGCCAGAATGAAACCGTTGACCTAGAGGTGAAAGTCTCTAATTTTATTTCTAGTCCCTCTGAGTCATGTAGTCACCAGAAATAACACTGACAGCAATAAAACCCAGCAAACAAACAAAACTAAGCAAACATCAAATATTAAGGAAAAAGATTTTGCCAAAGAGGCTCAGCACACGTTTTGTGTGGCTGCATAATCTTTGACAGTGAAATCTGGAACATAAAAACCCCTCTCTCCTGGAGCCCAGTATTCTTCTCCAAAGAGAAATGTTTCATGATAAATATTTTTGTGCCCGTGGAGCTTTGCGCGAAGTTGGACATGGTATTTTTGGCAATATCTGGATGTCAGTAGGAATCTGAGAAAGTGTCGCAGGCTGTACCGGAGCTGGCCGGCTGGCGAGAGCCGCGGGTCTGAGGTTACACGTCTCACAGGCGATGGGCTGAGCAGGGCAGATCAAGGGAAACGGGAAAATTTCTTGCGTTCAGCCTTTTGCACAAGGAATCTGCTTCTGGTACCTGTTTTGATCCATGAGCCGAATTACAGAAGTCACCTAAAGTTGCCGCACGCCACTTCACCTTTCTATTGCTAACTCTCTGCCTTTCAACAGAACAACAATTTCCTTGTCTGTTCTTAGGTCCGGCATTTCTCCTGTTTAGCAAGATCAGAATTACTGCTTCTTCTTACTACTACTATTAATATTATGAATAATAATGATCATAATGGATTTTTCGCTACCACTTTAGAGGGTAGTTTCCAAAGGAAATTTCGATGTCTGTTCCTGGCTAGCAGGCATACTAGTTTGGGAAAAATAATCTTCCACTCAAAGGTAGTTTAACTTCAAATAAGGACTTTTTGGCTCAGAGATTACTAAGGAAAATCGCTTCGTTTTGCAACCGTAATTCCTATATTTAAATAAATGGGATTTTCCTTCAGAGAGATTTGAACTATGGAATTTTCCTTTGTTGGACAAGAATCAATGGAGTGTTTGCTGCTAATTAAACCAAATAAATTAGCTGAAAAGGAAAATGAGTTAATTCTGAAGGACCTTCATACTAAAATTACAGTTTTGAGTATAGGAAGAGAAGAGGATTTAATCTAATTTGTTTTTTTCTTAAATTTCAGGTTTTGTTTATCTCTATTATTTTGAAGAATATGAGGGAATCGGTCCCTGTTGGTATAACTAAGTCAACTTTGTGTGATCTGCATTTAGGATCCGATTCAATTACCATCGAAAGCAACGGGGCTTGGATTAAATCTTTACAGCAAGTGTTTTTAAGGTCTCAAACAACAAAGATTCAGCTCTGCAACACCCTGAGCTCAGCCTCTAATTTCAGAAAACCAGCACGCAGGCAACGAAATCACCACATTCTGTAGTGACAAAATATTTTGCAGAAACAGGGCTGAGGTGCTGCTAGTGGCTTGGTTTGACCTGATTTTGCTTCACGCAAACACCAAATGTCAATGGGAGACACCGACAGCGGATTTCATAGCTTTGGAATTTGATATTACTATGTTTTTTTAAAACACGAGAGAAAAATGCATAACGTCAAGTGAACGCGCGCTACCTTCTCCTTTACCTTTTCAGTAACTGCATCTTGCTATGATTGTAATATTGAAATTGCAGATCACCGCAGAGTACAGACACCGAATCCCTAATGTTGCTATACACCGTATACCCCTAAACCCACATAAATTGACACTTATCTGAAAAAAAAAAATAAAAATTATACTGCTCCGTTTGGGAAAGGCTTTGGGTTTACTTTTTTCAGCTTTCCGGTGCTTGGGGAGTTTTACTTGAGAAATTGGAGCTGCAAAGTTAACAAAAGTCAATACACAATTTACGGCAGCGGACAGTATCTTTTGTACCTGTCCGGAGGCACCTGCCTACCTGGATTTACAGGACAATATCATCCCTAGTATTATCAAAAAATAAACTATATATTTTAATTAGCTTAAAAGGGTCAAACGGCAGAAAGAAAAAAAATCACCTGCGATACAAAACCGCTGGCTATTATAATGATACAGTGTGTAATTCAATATATCTGTTTAGATATTGACCTTCTGCATTATTAATGGCTTTGAAAAGGGTACTGCTGTCTTGCAGCTCCTTAACAGGTGGAAGCCACTGGAAACCGAACATTTATTGGTTTCTATACGCCAGATTACTTTCAAACTAAAAGTCAATGCAAACATGTTTGCAGCCCGAAGTTCACAGGGAGTCCTGATTTTTGTGGCTTGTTAGTTGGGTTTTTGGGTTTTTTTTTGCCTAAAGCTTCTTCTTTACACCTTCCCCCTCAAAAAAAACCATACTATTGTGAAAGAAGGATTTAATTTCCATTAACTGTGTGTCATTTTTTTTCTGCTTAAAGAAGTTCATGGGATATGAAACACTCGGAAAGCCCCTGTCTATCCTTCTGAACAAGCGTTGAGCTTCAGAAAAATCTTAGTCTGTTTGGCTGGGATCTTTGGGGAACCAACGTACCTATTAGACACCTCATTCATTTGTATAGAATAATATATATTATTATATAAATAATAAAAAGGTATTTAAATATAAGTGTATGTTTTATATATTTAAGTATATTTATACATCATATTATTTATATATTGTAACGCATATTATGCATGTACCTATATTTACATAGAAATTCATATGTTTATACATAAATTTATGTATTATGTATAAATCTATATATTTATGTAGAATATATAAAAATATTAAATACATATAATATTATCTTTCCTGTATATTCACCTTTAAAGAATACTTTTGTATTAGATACTACGTTTACATGCGGTCCCAAAGCAGAGCATAAGGCCTCCCACATTCAAACACACCAGAAATCCTACGGAAGGAAGTTTTAGCGTCGGTCTTATTTACCTTGTTTTGCCTTCCACTGGCAATTACGTTGCGTTCTGTCCACGAAAGAAAAATTATTCAGACAGCACAAGGTATAACTGAGTGGACATTAACTTGGGTAATTTTTTTTTTAATTGCAGAATGCTATTTTGATTAATTTATATATGAAAAAATGAAATGCATCTCATGTCTTCCAGCATTTTAAAAAATATTCTTCAGCAAAGATTTGTTGTATTTGAAGATCTGACTTTTTTCCCCCTGCGTTTGTCAGTTATGTAACAGAGAGAACTAAAATTACCATAACAACATAATATTTTTTTTCTGATGTGGAAATATCAGTTAAATATAAACCAATATCTTACCAAATATCTTGTGAATATTTCCCCGAAGGGCCAGATCCTGTGTGACTTTCAACATAGCAGAAAGAATTTATGTGCAAATCAACCATCAAGCATAAACCAATAGAGACAAGAAAAAAACAAATCGCAAACAAATAAATAAAAAGAAAAAAAAATTTAAATTATTAGATCTAAAAATTCAAAAAGAATCCATTAGAAAGACTGCAATAAAGAGCTATCTATACAACTTTTCCTGTGGTCTTTTTACTGACATTTTTAAAAGGCAACACTTCTACTAGGAGAAGCCATAAAAAATAGCCATGACCTCATTTGTAAAATCACCAAAAATTAGTGGTTTCCCTTTATTCTAATAGTCAATCTATTTACAAATATTATGCTATATTCAATGTACAGTGATGTTTAACTGATCTAGAAGGGCTGACCTATAATCGGGAAACAGATAAAAGGAGATGTTTAATTCTTTTAAAATATTTGTTTCTATTTTTAAAAGTCTATTTGTAATTAATTTTGTCCCCTTAAGTAGTGATTTTATATATTATATGTATTGTGGTGTTCTCTGAGCCCAGGGACAGTGAAAATGTACTGTAGGAATTTCAAATTTGAGTCAACTTTCAATAACGCCGTGATATCGTGGTATCACGACTGTTTCATTACCTATCATTTACTTCTTACGAATGACGCTGGAAGATGCATCAACGAGACAAGTCATATTTGCAACTTGTCAGCTGTGGATCTTTTCTTCATCACAGATTTCATCTGTTAATCGATTCAAGTCCCAGCATGATGTATTGTACGCAGTACAGAGGAGACCTTTGCTGGTGCCACAAGTTTTCATATATCTGACCTGTTTCTATCCACGGGGTCGAGTGTAAATAGGGCAGCAGACATCCCCTTGTCTGCTACGACATCGCAAGGAAGATCTTTTTCCTTCTTGGGTTCAAGGCAGAGAAGGAAACCTGAACTTGGATCTGCACAGGGCTTTCCTTCCCCTAGGTTTTCTCACGGGAAGTTGCTCCAGCCTTTTGGCCAAGGAATCTTTGAGTTCATCACAACCACAAATTCATCTGTGAATATTCTCATCCTTCCCCATTGAGCTAGAATTGTCAACTGAGCTGTGAAACGCAGGCAACCTCTTGAACTTCAGCTATTTTTGAAGTCCAGCTAGATTGAAGTTTTGACATTTTTGTGCTTTTTTCTTTTTTTTTTCTTCTGATTATTTTGTGTTGCCAACCCAATCCAAGAATTCAACATGATAAAATGCATTCATCTATTCTCCACCAAAAATGATTATTCTTTAAACTGTAGTGAAATGTTGACAAAGTCAGAAGAAAGCCTACTCTGATGGGTTTTAGGATTCAAGAGCTCTAGATAAACACACAGATTTCTGACTGTTTCTCCAAAATAAATCTGAACTCTGATCTTACTTAGGGTTTCACAGAAGTGGTGTTGGTTTTGGTTTTTTTTTTTCCAGAAGAGCCAAATCCTAGCATCATAGTTCTAGGTTGAGACATGGGGTATGATTTGTAGATTACGCAGAATTGGCACCAACACAGCACTCGCACGCATTTCCAAGAGGTGTGACTGAAAACATGTAACAGAATTTGACTCAGTAGAAAAAAATACATCCGCTTGTGTTAAAATGATGGTTCTCATTTTGTTGTAGTGCCATGTGTTCCAACACAATGGTTAAGGGAGAATTATTGCTGCTGAGAGAAGCACTATCTTTCTGGTGACTCACTGAAGTCTCTGGCCTGGACTTCAACAGAGAAGTTCTGTCATCAGATTAGGAACAACTTTTTGTTTCACTCAAAACATGCTGACTGGACTGAAAACCTTTGAACAATGCATGTAAATATACCCAAAGATAGACGCCACATTATATCCAAAATGAACAGTTCATTTGTGAAACTGAGCTTTAGCAAGAATCCTGACGCCGCGGGTGAAGGCGGTGGGCTGGGAGTCAGGAGGTCTGGGTTGATCTCCCGGCTTTGCCAGTTTCCATGTCACAGTAGGCAAGAGCTCTCAAAGTTCCCAGAGCAACTTGCCTTCTAAGCTTGGACTAAAATTTGCCTCCAAATCTTATTGTCACTTTTAACATCACCTATAGAATCACAGAATTGTCTAGGCTGGATGTGACCTTTAAGATCATCAAGTCGAACTTTTAACCTAACACTGCCAGAACCACCACTAAACCATGTCCCTCAGCACCACGTCTACCCACCTTTTAAATACCTCCAGGAATGGAGAATCCGCCACTTCCCTGGGCAGCCTGTTCCAATGTTTGATAACGCTTTCAGCAAAGAAATTTTTCCTAATATCCAATCTAAACCTCCCCTGGCGCAACTTGAGGCCATTTCCTCTTGTCCTATCACCTGCTACTTGGGAGGAGACCAACCCCCACGTCACTACCCCCTCCTTTCAGGCAGTCGTAGAGAGCGATGAGGTCTCCCCTCAGCCTCTTCTTCTCCAGGCTGAACACCCCCAGCTCCCTCAGCCGCTCCTCATGAGACTTGTGCCCCAGACGCCCCACCAGCTTCATTGCCCTTCTCTGGACCCGCTCCAGCACCTCAACGTCCTTCTTGCAGTGAATATCGCACTGCTTTACAAGCAGGTTGAATCTACTGATGTTTCATTTCTGACATCCCTTATGCGCGTACATGCATCCATGTAGTCTTTAAAGGAACTAAATTTTCACCTTTGTCTGCAATCTCAGCAGTAAAGTGTAGTCATCAGCATCAAGAGGTGGGAAAGGAAAGCAGGACCACCTACTAGACACGGCTGCAATCCTAAATCAGCGAACCACCGTGAATTTACCAGTTGAGGTACTCAGGATCAGATGTGGTGGCTTTTATTCAAAACAATACATGATGAAAGTAGAATATTCTGCCTTTACAAATCCATGCGGTCAGGACGTCTCTCCTGCACGCGGGAGCTATGGGAGGTGGCGGTGGGGGGGGAAGCAGAGCCGTTTGACAACTTGCGGGATCACGGCTGGCAAGAGCAGGGGCAGGAGCCTGTTTCCGTGTCCCTTAATGTCTAGAGACAGGAATAGGAGGGGACGGCAGAAGAATATTCCCTACCCTTATAAAAAGGAGTAATAACGACTGACATTTAAATCACTCCCCCTGGCAAGAAGTGAACGATGAAATAACGGGGCCGGGGCTGGGGGTGGGGGGGAGGTGGTCAAATTCTGCCAGTGGTATCCAGTACCAGCAAGGCGGTGCTCAGCAGGAGTATCTTTTTTCCAGCATCTCTGCGTTCGAGGGATGCGGCTCCTAAGTGCATTTCCCGGTGCCCCCGGAGGATATCTGACTACCCCGGCACTTTGCAGTGCCTTCAGCAGCGGCCGCCCGAGCATTGCACCTCTCCTCGCCGTCTCCCTCCGTGCCCCGGGAGGCTGTCGCCGCAAAAGCCATAAATTTAGCCTTTAATATTTTGATGCTTAAACGTGACGGATTTCCCTTTTAGTGCACATTGATTTGCTCTGATGGAGGCACGAAGCTGCGCAGGTTTCCTGCGTTTCAGATGATTTTTAGTATAAAACATGCAAATCCCACAGTGCATCCCCCTGTTTCTTTGGCATTATGTCTGCAGAACAGTGTCAGGAGCGATGACACCTCTTCACAGAAAAACAGAGAAATATCTTTTGCAGGATGTGAGATTTCTAACGAAAGCCTCCCCGTGACATGAGCTGTTGAACTGTCTCCGCAGAGTTCTGATTTAATTTGAACTATTCTTGCCACTCCATCATAAACAACACCATCCAAAATGCTAGGCAATAATTAAATTTCACCGGCAAACAATAATTAATAAGGGCACAAGTGAGCTGCCTCTTCATTTAAAAAATATTTCTTTGCCATTTACGTTTGGTTCGTCGGAATAGCCCATGAGTTGCGGAGATTAACAAATTATATTGAAGTCCCCCACTTTAGAGGTATTATCAGCGAGAGGACTCTCACACGGTTTTACAATTGTGTATTTTTAAAATGCATCACGAAAATGTTATCTTCCTATCTAAAATATTCTCTTTGAACTAGATAGCTTTCAAATTTGTTAATAAGCTGGTGCTATTTTGGAGTATAACTCAAGGCCAGCCTATCTCACAAACCTATAGATTGAACATATTTAAAAAAAAAAAAATTAAGAAAATAATAATCAAAGACAAAAAAGGGGGATTTACCTTCGAGATGAAGAAGCACAATAGCGTATTTTCAAAATCTGTGTGGTTTAGATTTATACCGGACCTTCTTATGGTAGGATAAATATATGAGCCTATTTTTCAAAATATATTCTGATAGCTAAAATATATTTTAAGTTGCCCTCTGTCCTTCTCGCTTGCAGGAGCTCTGCGTTTGCCCACCGAATACGGGCTATCCGCACGCATATTTATTCAGATTTCTTTTTCTTTTAGACATTCCTGCAGCTCTTTTGTTGGCCAACTGTAAACTGATCACTTACAATTGTACTTGAGTGTTTAGTGACCAGAAAATGTACAAATGCTGCTGCTGCCAGAGTAACCGAAAGTGCACAAGCAGATTGAGGGAAATACTACAGGCAAAAATTAGCCATCATTAGTTACCCCTGCTAATATTGCAGAAAATTGAAATGCTTGCCTCACTGAGAATTGAAGAGCATTTCTGAAGTTTATCCAGAACAAAATATCTGACTTTTAAACACAAATAAGATACAAAGCCTTGCGATGCATTGCTGCGCTGCACGCTAGCAGGACGTAGGAAAATCTGCTAAAGCCCCTTCGTGGGAATCAGTCCCAGATAAATTCAGTCCCCTTAATTACAATTTTAACAGCTTCAGATGCCATTTTAGGAGCGGGGGGAGGAGGGTGGGGGGGTGGGTGGGGAGGGAGATGGAGCAACTGGGTCTCTGCTTACGATGATAAACACAGGACCATAAATGTCAGACAAAGGCCAAGAACGTCGCAGAGGACAGATTGCCGGAGACCCGGCCTCAACGTAAGGAACGTTTGTTGGCTTTCGTTTGTGGGGTTTTCCGCCCCCCACCCCCCCGAAAACACCGTAATACGTGTAAAATGCAACAATAAACATACAAAATACCTTTACCCTCCTAAAGCAGCCTAAGCTCCACCACTCTTCATTGTTAGGCTGTGATAGGTATTTTATATTTCTAAATCTGATGCCTTGTAAGAAATTTTCATGCAAGAAGGTGCAGGGCAGCAGCTAATTCAATGTATATTTTTTTTTAAATTTAAAGAGACACCCTTCTGGAGGTCCTCTGATCCCTTTTACCACTTTTTAGCTCTTCAGTCTCTCCTTTGCACGCCTTTATGGACTTCATCCTAAACCTTGCTCCCAAAGCATTTTTCCACTGATTTATCCCAGAAAAAAAAAAAAAAAAAATTAGTAGAGGGCCTTTTTGGTGTCGTAGCACCCTGGCCGTGCTAAGGTAAGCTTCCGCTGGTATTCCGGGTGTTCGTTTCCACGGATGACCTTACTGTCGATATCTCTGTCAAAGCGCGTTTTCGGCGGCACCTGTTAGAAGCGCTACGGGCTTCCACGCACATGTGGCACCATATTGGAATGCTGCAGCTCATTTGGCATCGTGCACGTCGGTAGGGTACGCGTTGCCCAGCATATTTGCACGGCGTTGTGGTTCGATCAAGGAGAGCTTTCGACACATTTTGCACAACGCAGAGGTTTTAGGCACGATAATATATAAATTGCAAAAGGTTCATTTTGGATCCTCATTACCAAAACCAACCAACCAAGGAGATAACACAGAAAAACATGCCATTCCCTTTTCTTTTTTTTTTTTTAAAGATAATGCCATTATACACAAGGAAAGATTAATAATTAACCACAGTGAAGACACCTCTTTTACAGTCATATGAAATATAAAATACGCAGCAATTCTAATATTTCTGAAGCTGTTACGCTTCTTGTGAAAAATTAAAATGCATAGAACTAAGTACCTCCCCAAATGCCAAGCTTTCAAAATAGGTACAAGAAATTGCTAAAATAATTTCCTGAACAAACAAAAAGCTCAACCCGTATATCGAAGCTCATACATCTTACATGTTCTCTTGTCTCTTCTTATTTATATTAGGATTTCAGCACCTGACTGTACAACCAGTGCATTTTTTGTGCATCTCTCGCATTACAAAGATTTTTATTATTTTTTGCAGCACTAGCAGAGACGTCTGATTATTATTTCTATTAAACCTTGATTTGGAAGTGCAGGGAAAAGAAATATTAAAAAAGACAAGCCACTTTCATCTTGCCTCCAAAGGTAATTGGAGTGTCCAGGTTGGTAACCTTTTGTAAATACACGGTACCCACCGCCACTGAGCTGAACGAACAGAAGGAGCTGCGCCAATCGGATGGAGCGGTTTGTAGATAATCCTAAGGCATCAGGCAAATTGGGAGGCAAAGACAAATTAGGAAACCGCAAAAAAACGAACCAACCAAACAAAACCACCTCATGCTAAAATAAAGCAGCAAGGTTAATAGGCAAATACAGCCCTGAGATACTGTTTACCCCTATAAACTGTGTCTCTCGAACACTCTTAGACCTACACAGCAGCAACAACGCAGTTACTAAAAGGAAGGAAATACTGTGCGTTTTTGTGTTTAATATTGATACCTGGAAACCACATAACAACTGTGAGATTTTCAGAAAATACGGTATTGTGAAAAACATTTTTAGTGTAATTTCATCCCTGGGTGTCTTTACAAAGCTAACACCAACCGTGAGCAGACCTAATCCGGTACTGCTGTTGCTCGAGACTCACCTCTGTGGCCACACGGACTCCGCTTTACATCTTTATACTCGGTTTGTCTCTGACCTGAAATAACAGAGCTATGAACTGCTAACCGGAGGGGGAAACCTCAGGCGTTCAACTTTTAATCTTCCAGTGTGGCGGTTCTTATCCTGTCAATAATAAACACATTTGTTAGCTGTGCCTCCTGCAGTCTCCTATGTGCATCTATCCATTCCGAAAAGATGTACTGGCACTGGGCTAGTAACGACCGATAATTCTACGTGAGCCCGGTATTTTTATTAAAGGGGGGCGGGGGGGGGGGGGGGGTAACAAAAAGGAAAGAAAGAAAAAAAAAAGAAAAAAGACCAGATCTCACATATATAGAGATGAGAGCCAGAGATGTATTCACCAGTCGAAGGAGGAGAAAGCAAAGAAGTGCAGCGTGGGTGGCACTCTTTCTGGCGTGGCTATATTATTGTGTTATTAAATCTCGTTATATCATCACTTTCTCACTACCCAGCAGCGGGACAGATGGGAAAGCGTGGTGGGAGCGCACCAGGAATAATGTTGGCGGGCGTTGCTGGTGCGAGGTAAGAGGACTTGAGCTCCTCGCAGGTGAGCAGAAGAGAGAAAGCCACCGAAGGGATGGAAAGCAGTGCCTTCAGCCGCCTTTTCCCAAGGATTTCCACGGTGGTTTCCCCACCGACCCCACCACTGAGCCTCTCCATGGCCCCCACTCAGGAGGTACTCAGCAAGGTTAATTTTTACGTGCTTCCTCCCTATATTCATTAATCTCCAGTGTGATTTCCCCCAGGGGTAGACCATAAGAACCAGTATTTTTTCCTGCACAGCGCTCTACAGGATTGCATTCATCTCCCACATCCCAGAAGCGTCTGAAACGAAGGGGCTGAGCCTAAAAACCACGTTCTCAAGCCATTCCTTTGGAAAAGATCTTTGCCGTGATGGCTTGGGAAAGAACCCGTATTTTATAGAAAAAAATATAGGGAGAAAAACAGCCGAAGGCCCTTGAATCTACATTAAGAGTCTTCTTGAAGCCAACTGGCTGATGGATGCCGAGTCAAATTGTGGTGTTGTCCGCAGACCTTATTTCAACCCCCCTTTTTGGAAGCTATACTTCCCGCTTTTCAAAAAAAAAAGCAACAATTAGACGAAATCAGCTTTATCTCGCAGATCCGCACAGTTTTGGTCTAAACTACAGATAAAACCGAGCTGATAGGTGTTAAGGATGCGTCGTGATATTAATACGTGGCACTAGACTGTACAGCTTCACGGGAAAGTTACTGTAATTGGGATTTTTATCCCCTGGAAGTCAGAAAAAATTATTGACAGTTTCTGGGTCCTAAATGCATCACCGTTTCAAGTAAAATAACAAGCCTTGCCTCGGGCTGTAGTTCATGCTATGTGATCACTTGATACTTTGTCTATGTGGCTTCCCATGGTAAGAGGGAAAGGGAGAGAGACAGAGAGGAGCCTCCGCCGAAAGAGGAGGGAGTCAACAGATCGCTTCACAAGCAATTATTATTTTTATTATATTATTTCAGCATCATGATAATTAATGACTGAACTTCCAAGGATGTTTGTGTGAATTCAGTGTACTGATAAGAAAGGCTGCACAGTGGGTGATTTATATTTGTTTCTGATTTTTTGCCTGGGTGCTTAGCAGCAGATTGCCGTTCTGTAACTGCATTACTGTGGGGTAACTGGAAATGTTTTACAGGCAAGTTCTGCCATTTAGCATACAACCGTAATATGGTTCTATCATCCATTTTCAATCAATATTTAACCTTTTCAATAAACAACTTAAGTGTACTAAGCCAGAAGGAGGAAAGCTAATTGCCACATGATATATTTGGTTTCCAGGTATACTCAGCTGGCTAAAGTAAAGTTAATTAGGTTATAGGTAGCACAGCAGCATTTAGAAAAATATATCTTCTGCCTCATAAACCTTTTGTTCAGTCAATAGCGTCAACAAAGACTTGCGGATGATGCCTGTAATACGATGACCACTACTTGAAAACCCGGACTGCGCATTTTGCCCTTGCAAATGGCATACGTTACCAAACGGTACTATGGTTAAGTGATGGAAGTGGGTGGGTGGACACCACAGATCTCCACACCCAGCTTCGTGTTTATGCTCCGCGTCGCCTTTGTGAGCCCAGCTGTAGGCAAGCCAACTCCTCGCCTCCTCTATAATGGCTAGCAGAAGCAATTTTTTTTAGGAGAAGAGAGAAAACAAGAAATTAAGAGGCTTTATTGTTACACTATAAAAAGCTCATTGTTTATGGTAACTTCACTGAAGCAGTGTAAGCTTGAAAATACTGTTGTTTGTAATTAAAGGATGCTGTTGTCCACTGTTCATATATGATTTCACTACCACTGCACCCTTCGGAAACCTTTTTGCTTTGCTATTGCAATGCACAAACCAACAAATAACTTACCTTCAGTCTCTCTCGGAAAGTCCCTGTTTCACTGGTAACCATACCTGTCTTTTTAGATAGGCGCAAGTAGCTATTTTTAAAGGAGAAAAATAACATTTAGAATTCACAGTGTCGGTGTTAACGAAAAAAAACCACAACGCATTTAAAAACAAAGGAAGGTCTGCTTAGAAATTGTTTCCACAGAGCTATTTTATTTGCATTTCATCCGTTGCAGACATGTATTTTGCATTTGTTCATCTGATACGGTTCTCTCTTACTACAACATAAATTACGGATAATTTTCCAATTGTTTTTTTTTTTAAAAACCTGCCGCTAATAAACCCAGGAAAAAATATCATTCTGAGGACCAGTTATAAAATCTTGATATGAACGCCGATCTTTACCCAGGCAAGCAGTCCTGTTCAGCCAAAAATGAAAGATCGCCACCCATTTAACTGACGGAGCCTTGCCCTGGATCAAGCTTTAGATCCCTTGCTTACTTGCCACAGTGAATACTGTATAATAAGGATTCCAGTGAAGTCAAATGGCGAGCCACGCGGTGATTTCAACGAGACCAAAACTCGGCCCTGAATGATCAACGCTGATCTTTATTATTCGAGGGTAATAACGTACCGCTCCAGTTTACCGAAAGTGGCTGCTCTGAATATGTTATAGTTTCAAGAAGACTGAACGAATGCATCTGTCTTCATGAATGGTGATTAAAAAAAAATGCAAATCTTCTTACATCTTTTCTTCCTGACATTAGGTCATTGCTTTATGGCCTTCTTTTCATTTGCACATCCCTAGTAATTTCTATTTTGGGACACTATTGAAAATATGAGACTCACTGGATCCAAATAGACGTTCTTATAATAAGGAGATTGTACTGAGCTACAAAAGCTGCAGTATAATAAAACAAATTGTATGAATGTGAGAAGAATGTGTAAGAAGTTTCATCATAAAAAAATGACCAATAACATTAAGATGTTTTGTATGAGGAAAACACTCCAAGCACTGTTCTTTGTTACTGTATAAAAAGCCCTTTTTTGCAATGGCTGTTCCTTGACACAGAGTCTTTATATGTGAAATAATTTATTGCCATACCTGTAACTGAAATAATGACTAAATCATTTTAAAAAAAGTCTCATAGCTCCAACAGAGTAAATCTTCTACAACTTGCTGCAGTGCTAATCGTAAGCATGTTATACAGTAAGTTTGCCCGAAGCTAAGTTAAGCAGGCAGATTAGGACTGTAATATAGTATCAGGGCTCATAAATCAAGTGTGCTTGCAGATTTTCTTTCACTTACTGCTCCTTCTTACAGTTCAGACAAGTCATAATTACACATCAGTAGGCATTGTGAACAGAGGAATGAGCTACAACATAACGCACAATAAACCCTGTCATATAAAAGCAAACTGGATAAAATAACAGAAGCAATACTCCATTTTACAACATCACACTAAAGAATTACACCATGCCATTGTGTAATATTCTGATCAATCAAGAGCCCATCCACAATTGACAGTCCCAGTAGGCTAAAATTTACTATTCACAGATATTTTCCATTTGTATTTATTATAATTATGATTATGATTATGATTATTATAATATATGGTGAATGAGAACTTAAAAAAGCCAGAGGTTCAACATAAAAAGTGCTCGGTGCAAAATACAATTAAAGGCATTTTGCTAAAGCTTTGCTATGCGTGCAATCTTTTGACAAATAATAATGGGGAAGAGGTAAATGATTTTTCATTCATATTTTGTTAGCATTATGACACCGAGCACAGGTACTGTATGCCATCTCTTTTAAACCAGAGCCATGCTGACTGATGTCTCCTAGTTATTTCAAAGCTTAGAACGAGATCAAAGGTGCTACGGCTTTAGCGTATGACATTAGCGGAACACTGAAAATGGGATTTGAGGAAACGAGAAAATATTGGTTATTTTAATTCTAATAAAATCATTTCAAAAGAATCAGTAGACAGCAGGTAAATAGCAAGCGCTGCATAGAGGCACAGGGGTTTATGAGGGTCTCCCCTTCCTCCCCTCAAAAATTATCCTACTTTTCCACTTTTTGTACAAAGAGAGCAGATGGGTGCTCCTAATTTCACTCATGCAACTGTAACGCTCTTTTGTTGCCACATAACCTGGATTGCAGCCCAGTGGTGTGTCCTTTGCTGTATTCCGCCGCCTGGTAATTTTTCCACGTGTGTTTAGAATCAAGTCCCCAAATTTGTGCCTCGGTAGAAGAGTGTCGCGGATTTCTGCAGGTGGAGGTACATGGGGAAGGAGAGGACAATGCTGCCTCCAGGAAGGAAAGCTCTTGGAAGATTGGTCTTTTGGCCAAAGATGCAACTTGGGTGGCTCAGATAAAAAAAAAAATTCGCTCCTGGTAATTACCTGTCACTAGCCTCGATAACATAATATCTGCAGATTTGGTTTTTTAGTTTTCTAAATTAGGCTCATTTTCACTAGCACATACCCATTAAACTTCATTGCTAGGTTATTTTCTGTTTATGTTGGGCTTTATGATCCTAAATCATTTAAGTGTTTTTAAAAATGCCTATCCAGGTATGTGTTTTTAATCTTCTTCTCTGCACCAAATGCTCTAGGCAGGGGCAGTGTGGCATCTGGAAAAGGGGAGTGTTGTGGTTCTTTCTCTGGTTTAATGTAGATTATGTCCCACTTGCTTCAGGAAAAAAAAAAAAAATAAAAAAAAAGAAAAAAAAATAAAGAAACCCCCCCCAAAAAACCCAGTAAGTTGAAACTGAACTGGAAGATACATCAAATCTGGTGTCTCAGTCAGACTGTGCCTCCCATCACAACTTGTCCTGATCTTTGCTGCAGAAAGCCGCACGTTTTTAAGACCAGTCTTGTCTTGTAGAGACCAACATCTCAAACTTTGAGACAAGCATGGCCAAAGGCGGGGTGGGGGAACCAGAGACTGCAGTGCCACGGAGGATATAGTGTCCATATTCACCAGCACTTGCAATATGATAAAAACTACTCTTTTTTTCCTCTTTTCTATGCGCTGTCTTGGCTTTGTCCTAACTTTTGCCATTTTTCACAGATGCAGGTGTTTTTCTAATGCTGGCCTTGAAGACAACCTCCCTCAACTTGTCCGATGTCCTTTCCCATATTATTTTGGATTCTTCTTTATGTCTCCAGCATCAGAGAATTCATCTAACATAAGCTTGAGCTATTCCTGCTGCTTTCTTGGTGTTCCCAACGTGATTCCCAAAATGATCCCAATGTGTTCCCAACAGCCCCTGGATGGAGCTCGTTGCCTCTCCAAACTTGCAAAGTTGGGAATCTCAAGGCGGTTACATGGTTTTACATGATTTCCCCTTTTCCTTTTCTCCACGTTGAAAGATATTGCTTATGTTTTACGTGGTTTTATGGAGTACAGTGCTTTCCAAGGCTCTGCAACACCAGGTCTTCGTTTGCCCAATTCACCTGGCAAACCCACCCCATCTGCACTTAATGGAAACTGCCCGAGAACCCCAGTACATCAAAATGAGTTATTCATAGAAAGCAGGTTACCTTCCCTATTGCTTTGAGGCGATATTTGCAGTTTGAAATGGAAAATAATAATAACGTTTGAAATAAAGCTTAAATTTGCATCAGCTGCGCATGCCCAGTGACCAACGGCCTCCTTGGGGCTGCACAACCCAGCAAATGGGGAGGAAAACTTGCAGCATCCCCCTCTGGCTCCCCGTTGCTCAGGTGGGGTCTTCCCCAGGATCCACCTCACTGGGAAAGCCTCGGAGGTTCCAAGAGGAGAAAGGGTAAATATTTTAATTAAATATTAAGAGTAAAGTGAGGAAATACAGGGTTAGTCAAGGAACTTTCTACGCACATTCATTTTCCTTCCAAAAATGCAAAAGAGTGTTTCGTTAATTTACAGGAAACAAATTTCTGAACACGGTGCTCTCCTGCATCCTCACCAGCCTTCTAAGGCTGGCCTTCCTCTGCGTGTTGTCCAAGCAGCGCTTTTATCCTGTAACCTTCTCGGTCGTCTCGTCTCTGTAACTCTAACAGTAATGCTTTTATCACAGGCCATTTCCCTGCAAACGGTCTCTGCCGCTGCTCTCTCGCTGCGTGTCCACCCGCAGCTTTTGGGCAGAGGGCTCCTGCAGGACACTGACCACGCTGGTGGCACGTCCACCTTCTGCATTAGAGGCATTTGCTTTTTATAGGCTTCAACTGCTCTGTGAGAGCTTCCTATGCATCTCCCTCCGTCAAACCCGTGGCAGACGGTGAATTTAATGGTCTCACACAGCGAGAAGGCTGCAGAGCACTGTGAGAGTCATAAGCTGAAGGAGAAGTCATATTTTCATAAGCAAATTGTCTTAAATCATCAGGCTGTTTTCCCTCTAATATCTTCCTAATTGGTAAGACGAAGGTAGGACATCCTATTCAATCAACATTATTAAACACCATTCATTATTTCTGTAGTTATCTGGGAAACGAAAGGCAGGTTTAAAGCTGTATATGCAGCAAGTCGTTCCTGCGAGCAGGGCGGGAGCAGATTTCCCACCGCGTTGCAGTAGCACGTGGCACCTCAGCCCACTCTAGAGCGCTTGACCGTGTCCTCAGAGCCATACGCTCTTACACACCTATGATCTTTCCCTAAAATAAATAGCTATTGGGCCTTCAGCTAGTTATGAACTCTGGATAGAGATAGGGTCCAGTTGCTGGGGTTTTTATTTCCCTCGTTTTTAGGGAAAAGTGGCAGTCTACCCGTTACAACCCTCCTTTTGTCTTGACATCCACATTTTCTGTGGACATTTTCCGTCCATAGCTCTAATATCAATTCCAGCATGGCTTGAGGCAGCACCAAGGGGTGGAGGTTTTGCCTGAGTGTAGGGACTCTCGTTCGATTTTTTTTTTCACTTTTTGCACTTTTTGTTTCTGAATCAGTATTAGGATCTCAAAGCTGGTGGGCTGAGGAAAAAAAAAAAAAACAACAAACCAAAACACAAAAAACGCAAAACAAACACCAAACCCTAAATTGAAAACCTGCATTAAGTTCTGCAAAATTGAATTTAGAGACAAATCACAGCTAGCCACTGTAGTAGATGATAATTTGAGTCAGTGTCTCGCTCCTGGAGTAAGTTAGTGAGTTTTCTGTGCTGACTGAATTGGGGTTCCCTGATGAAGGGAGAAGCGTTCGTAAAGTACATAAAGATTTGAAAAGCCCAAAAAGCAGAAACCAAGTAATTTAGTGGTTCGTGCTCCTGCTTTAGCTTAAGACAAAAAGGCGGCAATTTTGCCACCCGCTGAATGGCAAAGCACAGGTATAAATTGTACGTGAGGTGCTAACTTGGTCAAGCGTTATGATCTCATCTTTATGAACTTTAGTACAATTTTTAAGGGTAGATGTTACAGTAAGATGAAGTACGATATGTTTTATCCAGGGCGGGGAGGTCACAGCACCAGCTATTTCTGTGCATGTGCCAACTGATAGGGTCTGGTCGAGTTTTATGATAAAGACAAATATATTAGCATGCCCATGAATCAATATTGTTTAAATAGTGTACCAGAAGGTTCACTGTCAATCACTAGTTTCTGAAAGTTGTTCATCCCAACTGTTAGGTGAATACTGAATATATTCACAGAAGTTTGGATCTGTTCATGAATAATTCATTAAAAACAAAAAAAAAAGCAACCGATCAATTTGTAATTAATAATGATTCAGCTTCTTCCACCCATATTCACACAAAATAACACTACTACGGGGCTTACCCCTCTACCGAATAAACTCCTTAAAGGGGACAGAAGCAGACTCCGGTCCTATCTCTGCAATGAATAATTGATTCATCTTCTTTTCTAAGCAACGTTCTGTGTAAATTTCAAAAAGCTTTAGCTGAGCTATGCAAAAACAAACCAAAAAAAAAAAGCCCAAACCTGTTGAAACCACTTCACGAGGTAACGATAACTCATTTCTCTTCCCACTAGTACTTCAGGAAATCTGATACTTCCCCTATATGCAACACAAAACTGCTCAAATCCCATTTTTCCTCTTTTCCTCTGGCCTCCCGCAGCACAAAGGACTTCAACCCTGACAACATTCTGACCAAGATTTCTTCTCGAAATTCAAGGAAATTCTTTTACTCAGGTTCTAAGCTCCCACTTTTACGTTCAGCTTTTCTAAAGTAAATTTTATAAAGCCACTTAAAACTTTAAATCAGTAATACCGTATACTAATCCCATTGAGAAAAAAAAAATAAATAACAATGACTTGCATGAATTTGGGTTATCTGCTTGTTTAGTCACCCTTGAAGGAAGAGGACTGGAGAAATTAAATCAAACTAAATGGGAATTCCAGAACTTAGAGAACAACCTGCTAAATCAAAGTTTTGCTTACCAGTGAGGATCAGTTTTTAGCTCGGGTGAAAGGAGAGGTAACATTCTAAAAATCTTATTCTGTCACCATGTAAGATAATAGCAAAACCTAACTGTTCTGTGAATCCTATTCAAAAAAAAAGTGATGTCAAACTTAAAATCTGCATGTAAAGACTACCATTCCAATGGGATTTTTAGAATGTTCCAAATTTCTTTTTCTTAAGCAAAAATGGTAATTTTGTATTTTTTACATGTTCGGCTTCACCAAATTGCAAGAGAAAGCACACTTTCTTAGGTAAAAATAATAACCAAGAGAAGCCAGTCGATCTCTAACTTCAGTGCTCTTAAAGAAAGCGTAATGAGTTCTATTGTTTTCTTCCAGAGACCTAACGCATTTGGGCTCTTTTTTTATTTTCTTTTGTTTTTATTTCCACCTTACACAGGGAACAGCGGTGGTAGACCAGACCTTTTCTTTCTGTAAGGCAACATAATTCCCTCGTAGTCAGTAGACATAAGCCTACTACCCAAACTGCAAAGAATTAAATCAAAAATTAGGTAAGTTTAAGCTACTACGTTCAGAAACTGTAAAATGGAATTGAAAAATGCTCCACTTCCGTAGGTTTTGATTGCACAAAGCAGGTCTGGTGCCAACCTTCATAGAATCATAGAATCGTAGAATCACAGGGTCGGAAGGGCCCTCTGGAGATCATCTAGTCCAACCCCCTGCCAGAGCAGGGTCACCCAGAGCAGGTGGCACAGGAACGCCTCCAGGCGGGGTTGGGATGTCTCCAGAGACGGAGACTCCACCACCTCTCTGGGCAGCCTGTGCCAGGGCTCTGCCACCCTCAGGGTAAAGAAGTTCCTCCTCATGTTTAGGTGGAACTTCCTATGCTCAAGTTTGTTACCTCTTGTCCTGAACCTTGTCAGCAGCACTACCCATTCCCATCCCATTTCTGGATTCCCAGGCACAAGCACAAGTCTCTCTTCTTCTTTGAAAGATGAATTCAGACCCCACGCGTTTGACTGGGCTGAGCTGAACACCTAGTTGCTGCTGAGATTAATGGCGTGGATATTTTCCCTTATTCTCCCAGATGACGTCTCTATGAAACATTGTCACCCGGAAGGATGCAATAGACTGCTTTGTGCTGAGATACGTTCTCAGCTGAGCAGAGATCCATCATACAGCAGCTCCTACTGAGTGAAATTTGGCATTTTCAGTGTTTTCCAACCCACTTCAAACGAGGGTTGCCAGATCACCTAAAGAGAGTTGAGTTTCCCTACGTAAGGAGGATTCACCGATCTCTCAATTGCCTTTTTGCATTGCAATATCCTAAATAACCCATCTATTATCATGGCAGAAGGGCACGTATTGCCACAACAGGTGGTCCTCCGGGTGATGTTTACTCAAACTACAGCAGAAATCATTAGCAAACTGAAACTGAGCTTTCAGAAGTGAGGAACGATGCGAAGTTTCAGTAATGAAGTACGTTAACACATGATCTCCTAATTCATCGGGAGCCAGAAGTCTGTATCATGTTTTTCTGCATGCCTATTTTTCATCAAACAACATACAATCTTTACTTGACTATACTGTATATCTTCTCTGCCTAGTGGGAACCCTAATTTGCTTTAAATTGCCAAAGTGCTCATTATGGAATTCTTAGTAGCTAGAGTTTGTACATAATATTTGAAAATCAGCCTTAATTTTTCTGCCTGAGATGAACACTTGGATTTCAGAGTAAACATAATCAGAGATTTACACAAACTCGCTGAACCCTGTTTATTATATTTGCCTGGAATAGCTACAAAAGAGGTCAGAGGTCCAATGTCTTCCTGCAGAGACAGATCATGTTCTAGCTGGTACTGAGGAGGAAAAAAACAGTAGGTGATGCTTTAATGAATGGCTTATCATGTGGAACACACCATGTGATAATAGCAGTGCTGGTAAGGAAAGAAGGAAGTAAAAAACATAAAGGCTCTTGCTAGGTTTACATTGCTTGAAAGCTTACATTTCCACAGTAGCAGATGAAGAGGGTTTATTAAGAATATGTAGTAAAATCTGCAGCAAGTTGAAAGGAGCTTTGAACTTTTTTTTGTTTAAACATTATTTTGGAATTGCCAGTGAGATGGCATTGCCCTGACTCAATAGAAACACATACCGGAATATTTTGATTTTGTGCGTCAGTTTTTGTTACCATTTTTACTGAAGTGACCTTGTCTAAGAACTCAGTTCAGAAAAAAATAAAAAAAAAAAAAGAGGGTCAAACACAGATTATTCCAGACACTAAAGGGATAGTCAATAAAATAAGCTACAATCTGATTTTTGTTTGTGTTGTCAATTAGGAGCTGTGAAAATGCCGGTTCTTTGAGACTAAAGATTATGGGGATAGAATGGTCCAGCTCTCCCAAATAAAGCAGTTCTATTACATGGCATGGGCCAGATCCGCATCTTAAAACTAGGCTGTATAAGGTACTTATTTCTGAATTACTCTTCTTGTCTTTTGAGAAAGAAGAAACAGGCTCAATACTGAAACAAAAATGTGCTTGTCCCCAGTTGTGGCTCTCCATTTATTATTTTTAAGCAACTGTTCTCATCTCCACCCTTTTTTTTTTTTTTTTTTTTTTAAAGCAGGAGTCACAAAATGTTCTGTCCACCATTGATCCAGAAAAGCTGCGCCTTGAAAAATAGCTTGCCAGCATGAAAAATGCCAAGACGCGACGGCTGATTATTTTCTAAATTCTGATAATTTTGAACTGATAATTTTGTAAATTCTGGCCCTGGGATCTCGCTGTAAAGGAGACGTCAAGACACACGATCCCCTTGAAAGCCACAGCCACCAGGAGGATATTCAAACATATTGCGGTAGGACAGATTTATAACTCCCCCTTGAAACGAGGGGAAGTCAGGTGTCAAAGTGGATATAGGCTTGTACTTACTAAAGGAAAAAAAAAAAAAACAAAGCGCGTTTAATTTAGCATTCATTTTGAGAGGTTAATTCATGGGAAACCTGGACGTTCAAACCTAAATTTCCCATGGCCACCTGAACCCTGGCTGCTTGGCTCAGGCTGAAGTGTCAGTCCTTCCGATCTTGCCTTGCAGGATTCAGGAGTAATAAGAACTAAACGCCTGAGCTAATAGAGTAATTAATTCTCATTTAGGTAGGATAATTCTCATGCAGTTAAAACCTCCGGCTGAAGCCTGAACGGTGTGGAAGGAGATTCTCCATGGCGAGCAGGGGGAGACTGGGATGGGCAGCGAATCTCTGCATTGCACGCAGCAAACATGCTTTCCCGCACGTATAGGTATCATATAGTCAGCCACACCTTCCTGGTCTCGTGTTAACAGGCAATAGCAAATCCTCTCCCTGGGGGTGTAAAGGCTGGTGGGGAAGCCTCCTCTTTCCCTCCTCTTTTAAAAAACACTGGGAAAAACCATGATCTGCCCCTGCACGCTGCTTGTGAAAACGTCCTTTGGGTACGGACAACACCACATCCACGGTGGCCATCGCTTGCCCTGTCCCTGCTGGGGCTGGGGAGCCCGCAGAAGGAGCTCATCCTGGCTTAGCCCCTGGTCGCTCACAAAAAGGTGCGCTGCTGGTCCCGACCCAACCCTGAGAAAGCAAACCAAACCCCCAGGGAATGCCAAGGAGCAGACAAAACCCGAGCCACAGGCACAGAGCAGTACAGGGTGAGTACACGCTCGCGCAGTCGGATAACGCATACAACCAAAAGGTAAATGCACGGCACCGCTTAAGTTGGGGTTTGATCTGAAATACTCTTTGCAGCTTTGATTTCTGAGACTTTCGTCTCTTGCTCAGCAATAAGTTCTACACGAAAGCCTGGTGTCCCCTGTTGTTTCAGAAAGTTACCTGCCAGGATAATAATTTTATGGCAACAGCAACTGCTGATGCCTCTGGAAGCCGTTCCCTGCCGGCTGCTGCTCACGACGTGCAGCGTGTTATCGCGGGGTAGACAACCTCAACTCCCTTTTGCTGAAAGGCCTCTCCCACCATGAAACCCAGCCATTCTTGGGGGCCGATGCTGTAAAAGCAAAGATCTAGTGCTCTATGTTTATGCGTGGTATAACTCCAGAGGAAAAAAAACAGAGAAGAGAAATGAATCTGGCCTTTTCTCTTGGCAGAACTCAGTAATACAAGTTATGCTGCCATCAAACTTCTCTTCCAGGAGTGCGTACAAGAAGTTAACCTCATTAATGAGCATAATTAAGACAAATATTTAAAATGCTAGTCTCCTCTCGATATCTATAAGGCAACGGAATTTTGCATTTGGATATCACAGATCAATTAAGTGCTGAGGTGGGCACAGGCTGTGGCTCGGGATGCGGGAAGCACGCATTCCAGGTCATTATTTGCCTCCAGCACATGCTAGACCTTCCCACGATCCACACAGCAGGAGCCTCAGAAGAGCCATATTCCTCCCGCGCTGGCCTCCAGGTCTCAGAGAGACCATCCAGGAGTTTGATGCTGAGGTAACTTCGGTGTGTTTTTTTTTAATGGATGGATTTTTGAAACCCAACCCTAATTTTTCCTCAAGCACCAAGACACCAGTTCAGTCCAGCAGGACTTACACAGCTGGGTGCAGTGCGCACGCAGGCCAACATTTAAGCTCATGGACTCATCGCTTGTGGCCACGACTTCTGCTGCCCACCCGCTCCCTAGGTCTGGCAGTGTGAGGACTTACACAAATGCACTTGGAAAACATCTTCTAAGCAAGTTTAACAAAACGAGAAATAATTCCAGCATGTGCAGGTTGGAAAGTCCTTAACTTGTAACATAACTCTTGTTGGCCCGAGTCAATATTTGCAGCTCTGCTTGGAGGCTTTCGATGTCTGAGACTGTCCTACCCAGCCCCGGGAGGTAACAGGGACATTTACAAACGCAAAAAAGAAACTAACCTCTTTTCTATCCAATTACTTGTACTACGTACACATCCACATTGATACCATCAATAAAACAAACAGAACACCTTACAAAGATGTTAAATATTCCCAAATGCCAATGCAAATGTTCCCAAATTTCTCCTCCATGGTGTCCCAAACCAGAGCACCCACACCACGCGGCTCCCACCTAGCTACAGCCGGTTGGCTTAGCCTACAGCAGGCCGCGCATCCCGGGCGGAAAATCAGTCCCAACAAAATTGGAATCACCAGCTCCCACCAAACCTTCTCAAGATCCCGTATACTCTGGCCTTGATAGTGGTCTTGCTTGTATCTACCCACAATCCTACTGCAATGTTCTCCAAGGCGGCCTTTCTAAGCACAACACTTTTCTCTTTGGCCCATCGACACCCAATGTCTATTTTCTTCTCTTGTATTTCAGGGTGAGCGTTTTGGGACAGGACCACCTTTGTACTAGTGGCAGGGATGTCCAGGTTTGCAAATAGGCTTCTGACAGCTTGTTCATATAAAAAAAATAACCGCAACTACAACAATATATCATACAACTGCTCAGACATGGGCTCCTGCCACATCTCAGGCAAGTTTTTTTTTCCGAAACTTGAAATGGTATAGAGGAATCACAGTGCTGAAAAGCAAAAATCTTCATGTTGGTAACACCACCCATAACCCGCACAACTTTTCCATGAGTTTCCTATGGTATCAGGAAGGCTTTTTTTTTTTTTTTCAGCAAATGATCAAGGGCCTGGCTGCAATAAATAAATAAAATTCCTCCTGTTATTTACAATGGAAGCTTCTAATTTGCTTATTACTTTACTTATCTGTTCATTGAGATAATTATCTGACACCTGCCAACAGCAGATTGTTCTGACAGATTTTTATTGGCTGAGATCAATTTGTTACTTACCATCTGTCCAGCTAAAGGTGGTTTACAGGTCAACAAGCTGGTGAGCTTTGGAAAATCTTAAAATGATCTTGAGCAGTATCCTTCCTGAACTAATTTCATTTTAATCTCCCGTAAAGCACATGAAAGGATGGACTTGAAAATTAGCTTTCAAGCAGAGTGTACGAGGGAAGAGAAAATAACTTGCCTTTCTTTGCTGCGATCTTGTATCATCTATTTCCTACGAGGTTTCCTAAAAACCCAGTGGAACCCACTAGCTGATAAGCTGCTGTGTGACGCTAAAGACCCCTGAAGAACGCAAAGGAAAAGGAAGCCATGCAGGGTCTAACCACTATGGATGTCGGGAGAAACAAGCGGAAATTTTGAACCGTAAATGGTCCAGCAATTATTTCTCACCGTGGCCTGACTTCCTGGCTGGTGCGTAAGTGTCGACTGGGAAATTATAGCCCACTAGATTGCTATTTCATACTGGGCGCCAATGCTCTAACAACTGTTGGCATTCTGCACCAGCAACTGCTGTTGCTCTTGGTGTTCTTCTGGACCTTCCCCTGGACGTTCAGCTTCAAATTTTCTTTTTGCTTCTGTATCGAGACAGGTTTTGAAGAATATGATGGAAAGCGTTTAAATTGTTCAAAAGAGAAAAGTAATATTCAAGTTTTACTCTAATTTTACTTCTGAGCTATCTATGGTAAAACATTAACTTCCTATCACTCAGCAAACACTTTTTAGAATTGCAAGCACCATTTTGATGTTTTTTCAAGCCACTCTCAAAAAGCTGCAGGATGCTTCAAATGAAGCCATGCTAACTTAAAACTTCTCAGGGCACCAGAAGTGAAAGTGAGCTTTAAATTATAGCATTGAATTACACAGGAGACTTCTCTTCCTCTAAGAAACGCATCCTAGTAGTGCCAGGAGACTTTCCTAATGACTATGGATCATTTAAAGATAATGGCACTGAAGGTCCCCAGAACAGTATTTTGTGTCAGCACATCCTTCTCCTGAACCTTTCCGATTGTCATCAAAATGCTCAAGATGGTCCTGTTCTTGCACAGCTCACTGCTCAGCGGGTAACACCTCTATCGCAATAACGTTGTGGAAGGGAAACGTCCAGCCAAGATTTCCAAAACATCCAGAAATCCCAAAAAACTAAACTCCAGATTATATATTTCGTTGGAAAGACGGTGACCGCAAATGCTGTAAACGACAGCTTTCTATGTTGAATATTGCAGCCATTTTAAATTAAACATAAAATCATCTCTGGAGTACGGCTCCGTAAGTCAGTCAGAGAAAAATGGTTCTGCATTTTGGTGCATGATTGAACCCGAAGTGTATGTATGTTTATAAATACATATTATGCATGGGGGTTTTTTCCTAAAATTTTCAAATCATATAGGGTGTCAGGCTGACATATTACGTGTTACAGTTGTAAGCTAGAAATAAACTGAAAACAGGTTTTAATCAAAAGATATGAAACAGAGGACCAAACTACTGCCTACATTGGTGGCTGTAAAAGGTGCAAATTTAAAACACCTTTCCAAAACTGGTTCTTAAATTATTTCTGAATTAATATGCTGTGTCCACCTTCAAATAATCATAAATTCGTCAGAGTGAATCTTTCCGAGCAGGACCTCCGAAAGTCAAGAACTTTTCCAGAATTTGTGAAAGCCTGGTGAGTGTTACTCATTATCAGCTTGAAGAATTGATTCCAGTGGAAAACCGATGTGCTGTCTCAAAAATGTCTAGCGTATCTGCTTCTCAGCTGAGACCTTAGGAAAAGTCTCGATGACATCTTGTACAGAGACGGATTACTGCAGGAAATGAAGAGGTCTAAACCCAAAAGGTGTAAAATCAGTGCCTGTAATTTGAGATCTGAATGCGCATCTGGAGTCGGTGACAGCCGTGTGTTCCTACCACCTGTGGAAGCCAGGCTACCTTCGTTATTAGCGATTTAGAGTCAAATCATGCCATTGATTTTCCCAGGGCTAGAATTCCGGTCCGCGTGGCTATCTCTAGCCGTTCAAGCCTGATGGCTTTTGGCCCCAGAAAAACTAAGTTAAAAAGTCTTCCCAGAATCTTCTCTGCTCCTGTATCACAACCTATTCCACCTCCTGCATACCAGCTTAATTTCATTTCAGTTTCCAGTTTGATATGCACTGCGGGGATCTCCTTCCCAGGCAAAAGGCAATATGAGGTGAGAAGAAGAGCGTGCTGCCAGCACAGGTATAGGCCTGCATAATGGAGCCGCGACGCGCTGACAGAGGCTTTGCGTTTTAACAACTTCTCGAGTGGGGAGCGAAAGACATAATGCAGATGGCATAATTGAAGTGGGAGAATGAAACATTAAGCATGCACAGAAGGGATTAGAGAGGAAGACTTTTGGGGTTATTTAATTTTGGCTCAGTTGTTATCTAACAGTTTTGTCGGGAAAAAAATGTTAAACCTCCTTGCAAGTCCAGAAAAACTAAGGAAGATTATTACCTGCCTAGGAGTATGTAAAACCTTGTAAAACTATCCGACTTGAGAGAATTTATTCTTTATTATGTGATATCATGTTCTACAAAATATCTTTCCTTGCACAGGTCCCCTTTCTTCATTTTTATAGACTTGTCAATTCTGGGAATGATCTAATCATGACGAGGATTTAAGGTATGTATATGCATTGTACTGAATGCTAATAATTCATGAGCTCTTGGTTTCAAAGATCTTCTCCGTGAAGCTCTGCAGTTCAAAAAGGAATGCCTTAACATAAAAAGGATGCTAAGCCTCATATTTAACACCTAATGAAATCATTAAAGAGACATCAGGCATGATTGCAAATGTTAATTTATCATCAGATCTCACACATGCCACAAGTATGGTGAACAAAGAAGGGGAACTTTAAACACCTACAAGGTCTCATTAATTGAGGTAGGAAGTATAACGGTGAAGAGATTTCAAAGGCTGGCCACGTTCCTTCAAGACAAAAGGGCCAATTCTGCAAACACCTTGCTCAAGGGAAGGCCTTCCAAAATCACGGGGAGTTTTGCCAGAGAAAAGACTGAAGGATCTAGTAAAAAAATCAGGCGCGCTCGGAGCATTTCTGCTGGATAAGGAGCCCCGGTGTGTGTTAACGACACAACGGAAAGCACGGCCGCTCCCGGAGAGCGCTCCACGCCTGTGGTATCGGTTACCTACAGGAGCTCCAGGAAGAATACATATGAGGATAAGGAACAGTCGCTCTTTATTCCTGTCAGTAGGTTTTGCCTTTGACTCGGCTGATCAATATCAGCCCTGCATTGGTTACTATGGGAATGAGGCTTTCCTGCACTCAATAAACCCCAAGTTCCTTTTTTTACAAAGGTGAGCAAAATACTTTTAAAAGAAGGTTTTATCTGCTTTATGCCTTGAGGGACTCTGCAGCTATCGCTTTAAAGGTACTTGGCCACTTTGAAATGCAGAATATTATGATCTAGCTTTGGGCAAGCAAAGACTTAAAACCATTTGTTTACCCCAGAAATCAATGTCAAATTCATGTAGAAATCCATACGCTCTGTGTGCCTGCCCTCTGCGTGTGTCGCTCTGCTCACGCATCCCTGCGCGTACGTGACTCCGTGTGTGTCTGTGCAGGCGCGTGAGTGTGTTTGTGTCTATGTGTGCTCATACATGGAGATAGGAACCTTGACGTGCATTACCTTTAAGGCTTGAAAACAAGATACCGAGATAAAAACATATCTAACAATACCTTGGACTCCGCGCCTCCACTGAGAGAATTAATCCACCCTTATAATGATCCGAGCGTTTCTGATTCTAATACTGGGATAAGAAATAACCTACTTTCCACTTTTATTTATGATAACACATTGTTTGATCATAAAACATTTAGCAATGCATTCATACGTGTTTCTGGCAGCATATAGTGCCAAGCGTATGTGAAATAGTTATGTATGGTATTTCCTGAATGGAATTAATTTAAACAGAAACTATGATGGACGTGATCTGGGACTGCCGGAACGTCAGTTCGGCGACGTAACCTCTTCAGAGAATTTCCAGGTGAAGCAGAAGAGTGGCAGCAAACTGCCACATAAAGTGCTGCCAATTACAGCCAATCTGTCAGTTGTCTGTTCGTGGGACCTATTGCTAATTGGCTTGAAGGATATTATGAAATCGTGAATTAATCCTTTTTCACCCTTTTTGTTCATTCATGTTTTACATGTTTGTTTTTTTTTTTTTCTCGTGTGTTAGAAATAAAAATAACAAAAGTTAATTGTGATGATTTTCTCAACCTGGAAGGAACTATAAAGGATGGAAAGTTACTGCGGGAAAATATCTGGGTACCTTCTAGAGCACTTCATGGCCCGAAGAGATTTAGAGAGTACACAAATAACAAATTAACGAAGATTGTCTAGTCAAAAGACAAGAGTCTGGGAAAGAGTTCCCTCATGGGTAAAGGAAACATTTTCAAGATCCCTCTTCTTCATAATGACTTCCCCCCAACTTGAAGCCTCTGCTTTTAGGCTGTGAACAGGCTCTGCATTCACTGGGTTTCTTCAGTGCTCCTCAATGATGATCCCAGCTGCAGCCAGCTCCTCTTATATCAACGCCAACCAACCACCAGCAGCTCGAGGCTTGTCACGATATCTCTCCAACCCTACACATAGCTAAATAACAGTCCCAAGAGCCCACCGTCTTTCTTAAGTCGTTGTTGGGGAAAAAAAGAGAGAAAAAAAAAAAAGAAGTTAAATATGCATTTGTTGGTCTTCTAATAAAAAATCTGCATAGGCTCTGCCAAGGTTCCCATGGCCTCTCACGACAGCTACACACCGATGGCCAGGACTCAAACTCACACCAAAAGGGCACAAGGGAAAGAGCCTGCTCCTGACAACTGGCAGACAGCTTCAGAGGTATATATAACTATCATATTCAGCAACCCCAGAAAATCATGTCGAAACTTAGTCCTTTCATTTAAAATCTGGCAATTAAACCACAGAAACACAAACTCGTGAGCAGGAAACACAAATCGTCACTTTCCTCTGCAGTTTTGAGACACAAAATGAGATCGTTAAGTGTCATTTCTTGATACCGCAAAAGCTTCTGTTAGTTTCAGATTATGAATTCTTTAAAAGACTTAAAAGGACATCTTTCTTAAGGATAAAAAAAAAAATAAAATAAACACCCCCAAACTAGAGATGTTCTAAAGAAGTTCAGAACTGAAGTTGTAAAAGAGTTTATGCAAAACCAACTTGGGGAGGACGCTCACTTTTGTTTCACAGTTTGCCAAACTAATGGGACCAAAGTGAGCGCTCAATCAAAGTCAATATTGGCCTGCTGACTCTCAAGAAACGATCTAAAAGTGCTTTGGGGGCTCCTTCTATGTTCATTATCTTTTCCTGTGTCACATGGTGTCTCTAATGATAGACAAAGAAGCACTTAAAATGTCTCTACTCAATTCTCTTCACTACTGAAATCTCAAATTAAATACTTATCAAGAAAAAAAAAATCATATTTAGAATGAGATCGTGACACAAGGATCTTCTGAAACACAGCCTAGGATAATTCAGCAGCCCCACTGGATCTTGCATTTAGAGCAGTCTGAAGTATTCAAGTGACTCAGCAACTCTGTGGTGGGTAATTTACAGCTCGCTCCTCGTTGCGAGCCGAACTGCCAGCTTACAAACTCAAAGTGCTTCTGCATCAACCTTCGCTGAATGCAAATGCAGCGCGCCCGGGCCAAGCAGCCGATGTCGAAAGTAGAAGTTTAAAACTAAGGGCAAAGCATTGAAATACTCATTCTCGTTTCGCTGACTGAACCTAACTCCACTTAACTGGTTGGAATCATCCAAGATTAAGACATTGCTCCAACCGGCAACTTCATTTGCAGAGTAGAAGATGAAAAACGCATAGTGAGAAGCATCATGATTTTCTAAGCTTTTTAAGAGTGAAAATATCAGATTAAATCACATCTTTACCTCTACGCAGAACAGAAATACATATCCTAGAGAAAAAAAATCCAATGTATATTGAAGCTGAAAGGCATTCCCTGAATAAATTTGCAAAAAATAATATTAGCCCGTTGCCATTTTATTATATGAGTGTCCATCACGGAGAACCAACAAGTACAAAGCCTGATTCTCTTATGTCAACAAAAAAGCAGTGCTTTAGTGCTCTGCTACTCCTATCGGACCTGATTTTAAGACTCAAAAAATTAAATACTTCTTTGAGTATGACAATGGGTAACTGAATCTTGTCCCACATCTAAAACACAAAAGAATTATCTTGAAATAGGCATTATTTTTGTATATTTACCAGTCTTATACTAACAAAATGTATCTTGTTAAAAAGAAGAGCATGAAATTCTATGTCCAGTGAATGCCCAAGAAGCAGCTTTATTTCTGCAAGGAAAAATAAAGTTCAGATTTTATCCTAAGAATTTAAGGCTAGTTGATATCATACAGAGGTCAACAGGAGACTTACCAGACTAAGAACTTATGGATTTGAACCTACAGTATCATCTCATGCTAATGCAATATAGTTTGGTTTTGAAGCAAAACGGGTATGTAATTACTTTTAATTTGATTATAAATTTTCCTTCTTGAAGTAAAACACTAAACCTTAGTTGCACCAGAAAGACATGCAGCATAAAAAACTGGCCACATACGTACTTAATATAGTGGGCATAAAAATACTAATTAAGATAAAACATTATACCAGAGTACCTACAATAAACACAAATTAATAAACCAATCAGAAATGTGAGCACCTTCAGGAAAATGGTAGTATGCATCATATAATCTCATGGAGATAAGTAAGGAATGTCTAATGTGAGGTTTTTTTAATGGACCAGATAATTTGGGGCATAACTGGGAAAAGCCTCCATAAAGACCGCAGCCTGTAAAAATGCATATATAATTTGTTAGAAATGGGATTCTCCCATACAGAGAGGTCATGGACTCAGCAACTTTGGGGCTCCAAGCCTTTCCAGAAAAGGATGCAGAAGAATATGTTTTGTTGGCAACCGCTGGTGATACTCCAAACGATAATATGGAAGAGGAATTCATATCCATCTCTAGAGAGAGTGTAGGAAGCAATATTTTTAAAAATTAGCTAAAGTAGCTGTTCTCCACCTAAAAATGTCATAGCGTTCGAAATCTACTACCTCAACGACTGCTCCATGCTTAGCAAATGCTGTTGAGAGTAAACTGCCTTGCACAAATACTTTTTGATGGGCATAAAGAGCCCTTTCATAGGGAATTTAGGTGTGTTTCACCACAGTGACCAGCAAAGACTTTGCAAGTTATCGCCCATGAGGAACTGCTGGAACAAATGTAAAGTTAGATATTCTGGCTTTAATCATCAGGAGAGTCTGAAGCAGCTGATGCGGTAAAGTACATGTCCAAAACTGATTTATGTTTATTTTACCATGTTTATGTGTTCTAAATGAATACTGACTTTACCTATAAATGCTGAAAATCAGGCATTTCCAGCTTTAATGCCTATTAGGATATGCTTAAAGGGACTTCAAAGTAAATTACTCACATGTAGAGAAGCTTACAGGAATTCTGAATTTATATTACTTTCTTCAATAAGATGTCTCAACCTCATAACCTGAGGGTTTTTTCCGACTCCTAGGTTCATGGTGGAGGTTATTCTTTCTCTCTAAAATGTCTTTAAAAGGCGTTATTTAACTGAATAGTTAAATGGTGGGAAGACCACCATGCCAATGTTCAGACCCAAACTCAGAGAAGCTGAAAAATAGAGACTGTCCCTCTTACGCGTAGTTAAAATCTAGATTTCTGAAAAAGGTAAAGAAAAAAACAATACCAAACGGAAGTCCAAAGGACGTTCTCTAAGACTATACCGATTGTTTGTTCATGAGACTTACAATGACTCATCTTTTCCACTATCACAAAAGCTCGAACAGGTATTATGACAATTTTACCCCCAAACTGTTTGTGAGACTTACCATGAGAGTGAACGTATGGGACATAAGTTAGCTGAACGTTGTTAGTTCAGCTCCCTGCCTTCAGGAGTTTCTCTGACAGGTGCAGGGTAATTAGAGAATAAGAAAGCCCTAGTTTTTATGCTGTTTCCACTTGCATTCTCACAGTATAAGGTACCAAGAAAGTAAAATATATTTTTTTTAAACGTGGATTAGTTAAACTGTGGAGTTACTGGGATGTAGTAGAAGCCAAAAGCTGCATAGTTTAAAAAAAAAACAAAACAAACAAACAAAAAAACAAACAAACAAAAAAAAAACAAAAAAAAACCAACAAAAAAAACAAAAAAACAAACTTGGAAGAACAGTCCATAAGATACTATTAAATAATGATATGAATAGACCTTCTAGCTCAAGGGTGTAGGGGGAACATCTGGGAAATGTACCCAGGTATCTTGCCCAAAGCCAGACCTTTCCTGCAAGCAGCTCTCACTTGCCAAAGCTAGAGACGGGAGACGGACCTAAATGGCCTGACCCAGCATGGCCTTACTTCTGTGAGGAACAAATTATGATTAATTTCCATCCAGTTTTGACTGTATGAATTGCTTCTGAAAAGTCTTAATGCCGCTTCTTTCTTTGTTTAATTGCTTAATCTATTTTCTTAAGCGCAGGGAAAGTAGTCATTATTCCTTTCCTTTCAACAGCTTCACTCTTTGGTCAATTTTAGCCAAATCAGAAGAGGAAAACATCTATTATATTATGTTTCTTAAAAACAGGCCAACAGTAGAGGAGAGTCCCAAGTGAGGGAAAAGCTACAGGGAGAATGTGACCCTGACAAGCATCACAGAAAAAAACTGGGAGCACAAACTCAGATCACAAACCCATAGAAAAAGTATTGGTTTCACAGAACAGAGAATTACTTGTTCTTCACTCTTGGTATGGTCCAAGTTTCCTTTTCATGAACTACTGCACCTCCTGTTGTATTCAGTGAGAGACATCCCATCACACCAAGGACAGTACATCTGCTTTTCTGCATCTTTTCAACGCTTACAGAACGTCTACATGAACTGTTTGCCATGGATTTATTTTTTTTTTTTAAATTATCGTCTCATAGTTTTCATTTTTTAAACTTTAATTTTCATCTTTCAAAAGCAATAGTTTGTTCACTCATTAAACTCTAACCCAAAGAACATGTCCTCCAGATGTGGAGTATTAGACTTTAAATTAGAAAAATGGCAAATATGCACTACATCCAAAAAGCATTTGTGATTTCAGGGAGAAAATTAAACAGAGTATAGCTCTAGAAAAATTAGCACTAAGAATATACAGGATATTTAACTTTCTGCTTCAGAATTTCTGATGTTTAGACAGAGTTCCAGGACATCTAGAACCGCAGAGTGCGCGAGGAGAGTAATTTATCTAAGTGTTGGGACCTGGGACCTCTTATCTTTGACCTGGGACCTCTTATCTTTGACCTATGCTTGGATATTAGGAAAACTTTTTGTCTCTCTATAACCCTTTGTTCTTTACCAACTGAGCAAATTAGAGAAAACCTGCCAGCAAGTTTGTAGAGTTGGATATCTGAAAGAATAAACAATCTGGTAGTTGTACTCTGAAGCCATGCAGGGACTGTTTCTTCTGAATGTCTAATACCTGCGGCTCCACAGATCCGTAGGCACATATTGTTCTGGCCAATATTGTATATTGCTGGAAATAACTGAGATGATAAATATCAAAGCATATTGAGCCACTTTAAAAATCAGTCTCCAGTCTGGAATCACACCACGGCTGGAGAATCTGTACCCACAAGTACCCATATGAGTGACAGGAGATACAGCATTTTGGATGCGTGTCTGAATCCACAGTTCTTTGATCTGAAAATCTTGCCAGGTGGCTTTCAGGATAGCAGTCTCAAGCTGAATGGCTCTCTCTTAGATACTAAGACAGTTAAATGAATATACAAAGAAGAAAAGAAGAAAGGTGATTGACTGAAGGAAGACATAACAGGAACGTGAAGAAATTTTGACTTGTTTTCTAGAGTAAAAAAAAATGAGAAATGAAATAGCCTTATTGTCTAATGAAAATGCAAACAGTTTCTAATGAAACTCTTGCAAGCAGTTCTCAGCTCTGTTTATCAGGACAGGACCAGAGGAAATGGTCTGAAGCTGCGGCAGGGGAGGTTTAGATTAGATATCAGGAAGAATTACTTTACTGAAAGAGTGGTCAGGCACTGGAACGGACTGCCCAGGGAGGAGGTTGAGTCCCCATCCCTAGAGGTGTTTAAGAAACGTCTAGATTTGGCACTTCAGGGCATGCTCTGAAGGGCAGAGATTGTAGGTTATTGGTTTTTTTTGTTTGTTTGCTTGTTTTTTTGGTTTGGGGGTTTTTTTGGTTTGTTTTTTTTGTGTGTGTGTGTATGGTTGGACTCGATGATCTCAAAGGTCCTTTCCAACCATGAAGATTCTACGATCCTATGATTCTATGACAAGCCGTGAAAGCTAAGAAGCAGTCAAACTTGTTCGGAACCCATCTCGGCTAATATAGTGGGAAGAGTAGAGAGAAATCCAGACAGAGAAGCGGTAAATGCAGGCAGACATTAAAAATGCCTGTTAAAAGCTATTTGGGGATTTTTTTTCTTTATGCTTCTCAAAGGAATTAACTTACACGCAGTCCAGTTGCAGCTGCATAACTGCCCAGTGGCTGGAGGTTCACTTGGTTGATCAGAAAACATGATATTATGAGAAAAAATAATCACTGTTGGCAGCACTGGGGCTGAGGACAAGCATATTTTGCTTCCTAACACCCTATTGCGCATTAACCAGATGCCGTGTCTATGGTAATGCGACCTTGGCCGTGGCGAGCCCTGAGGCATGTTCCCGGTCGAGCGTCCTGTGTGAATGGCGAGGGACTCTCATCCAGCCCAGGCTGGCAAACGGGACCCTTCGCACCACTCTGTGCCCACTCAGTGTAAACATGATTCATGTTTATGTTGTGTCCAAGGTTTCCATGGCAAATATACGTCCACGTAACCGTTTTTGGTTTTTTAATAATGACTTGGATCTTCCATCTAAGAACCCTTCTCAATCTGCACATTTCCATTAAAATGTACTTTTTAGGGTTTTTTTTGAAAAAGGAAAAAAAAAAGAAGAAGAAGAAAAGATTGACATAAAAGTGAGTGCTGGTCAGCTGTTCTTGGTGGGGTTATTTTTACAGTGACTCAGTAGAGCACTGGACCAAATGTCTCATCTGTGTTCCAGCGGCTCTCTGATGGACATGGGCGTATTTGATGTTTGTAGGTGCTAAGGTTTGTTTGCAAAAGGAATTTAGACAAAACAAAACTAGTTTTCCCCAATAACCCATCCAAAGAACACTAATGAGTGTCCACTGAGACCTTCAGGCATTCCTTCCATGTGTAATTGCTTAAAAAGATAAAGTCTCTCCAAAGCTAGAAGGGATCCAAAACACAGATTCACTGGGAAGGCTTCTGTAACGCTGTTTATTTCGGATATGTGAGGACATGTTACAAGAGCTCATTTCGGCTTGCTTGGTTATCACACACACGAAACCCTGCGCTGATGTATTTGCTCTGCATCTGTGGCTCTGCAGAGCTTTGTGCTACTGCATCCAGAGAATTTCCAGGACCTGAGCTGGTTTGGTTTGTTCCACGACACGCCGTGCTGTTAGACACGGGCCAGAATTTAATCATGCTAAACCCGAACTCCTGGTGGTTTCTAGAGCAGGTGTTATACACCTGGCACTCAGAGGAATTCAGCTCACTCCCCACCGCTAGAATGGAAGGCTTCCCACTGAACCCATGGGGCTTAGGGCAGTATGGTTAATAAACCCCACATCATTGTCTCTTCTACGGCACCGCAAAGCTTCACCTGTCCAAGGAACCTGCTGCCACCCACCCTTGGGGTGCCCCAGGGGCTACCTCCCAGCACAGGCATCCGAAGCACAAGCCACGAGCTGGAGGCAGCTCCATTTTCCTCACCTTGAAACAAACTGGGATGTGGGGATTACGCGCACACCAATGTTTTGTCGCTTTCCCGGGCTCAAGCAGCTAGAGTAGTTGAACACATCATTCTTTCCCTTGTCTGAGAAACATTTACTGCTTGTTACAAAAGGTTTCGGGATGGCATACTGTGTAATAGCTTAGATGACTGAAAACAAATTTAAATATAAGAAATGTGCTGGCTTATTTTTTGCACGTTGTAAATACTCTTAGAAACGGCATGGGGCCTTATTAAGTTCGAACCTCAGGTCTTTCAACTTCCTCGAGAAAAGAGAACAAATGGTAAAAGCATGAGGAAATAAGTAACCTCTGTGATTTCCCACTTCAGTTCAAGCCCAGATATTTTTGTCAGTTGTTAATTACAGTCATATTTCTTTAACACCTTTAAAAAAGAAACAGCAAGCAAAAGATTTCAAAGAGAGAGGTTGCACCAGCTCAGAAAAGTTCTGATTTCTCCAAACATGCGGTAACCCACTGGGCAAGGAAGATCTGTGCTTCCTGCAGACCCTATTGCCAGTTCTTCACAACTGAGAAACTTTTGATTATTTTCCAAACTCATATTGAAATCAGCTGGGTTAGTCACTTTAAAAAGAGACCCCTTTGTGCTGCTCGGTAACCCTTCCGCCTTTTGTTGGGCTTTGGTTTTGACGCACTCTTATTGCTAGATACTGAACTGCATAAATATCTACCAAAATGCTAGCAGAAAAGCTGTAGTAGGACAATAAAGAGGTAACTAATTTTATTTATTTATTTATGTATTTTTACTACTGTTCCAGCACAAGGATGTTGTCATTGCAACAGTTGTTTCCCATATTTGGAAGAGGAAATAGATAAAACCCCTAAGAATCTAAAATGCATTTATGATTGGGAACTATGTTTGGAGGGTTATTTGGGGGGGTTTTTTTAGGCGAGGGTTGGAATGTGATTATTTTTACATAGGGCCACAAGTACCATTCTGAAAAAGGCAGATGATCTGTCCTTCTATTTTCCAGCACAGCCTAATCTAGCCGTTCACTTCAAAAATAGGAACCTCAAAAGTGCTTAGGCTTTTGCCAATGAAATCCCCCTCAAGGTGGAGTCAGCCTTGAGTAGGTAGCTCAGCCCTGCAAAGCTCTTGGCGTGTCCTGCCAACTGCTTCAGATGGCTCCCCGCTTAGCGCAGTGCCTAATTGCAGAGCCCGGCATCTCCTCACCCAACCGAGACCCCCTTGCCGGGGCTACGCCTGAGCTTCTCCCCAAGGATCGCACAGCAGAGCAGCCGCTGAGTGCTAAGAAGAAGCCCTTTTCCAACTGAAATGTCCAAGATCCTCATGTGCAATCAGCGGGACTCCCCGGTTACCCATTTGGTGTTTAATGGGAGCCATCAGGCACCTGTGCTACTCCAGAGCACACCCTGGAGAAGAGAAGGCTCCAGGGAGACCTTATAGAGGCCGTCCCATGTCTGAAGGGGCCTACAGGAAAGCTGGAGAGGGACTTTTTAGAAGGGCATGTAGTGATAGGACAAGGGATAACAGCTTCAAACTGGAAGAGGGGAGATTTAAATTAGATATCAGGCAGAAATTTTTCACTCTGAGGGCGGTGAGCCCCTGGCCCAGGTTGGCCAGAGAAGCTGTGGCTGCCCCATCCCTGGAGGTGTCCAAGACCAGGCTGGACCGGGCTTGGAGCAACCTGGGCTGGTGGGAGGTGTCCCTGCCCAGGGCAGGGGGGTGGAACGAGATGATCCTTAAGGTCCCTTCCAACCCAAACCCGGCTGAAACATCTTCCTTTTGCACAATCTGTATTTCCCTTTTTTATCAAATTATGCTCCTTTCACTTGATATTTTTCTTCGGGGAAGCATATTTAAAAGTAAAACCTATGACTGCTGCCACCATGAGCTAATTACTGTGTACCCACACAGTATTTTGCAATGAAAACGACCCACTTTGCTTACAGGGTGATCCAGTAGTGACAAAGCTGTGAGTAGAGACAGCAGTAGTGAACCCAAAATAACATATATAACCTCAGAAAGTGCCTCATTAACATCTGCCTGCAAAAGGCTGCGTAGCCCCACCGACAACTCTTCATAGCCTACAGGTTTCAACACAACCACAGCTGAAAAAAACAACAAAAGGATAGACTGTGATGATCCTGTACCCGGAAAAATCTCAGTCCCACTGTTGAATTTCTAAGATGCCAAATTATTTGCCATTCATTTTGCCATGTATGTAACGTATGTAAATCCTTTGGTGGCTCAGTGTACTTGGGGGACTTTGGGTGGACAGGTTTGATGCTGCACACGCTGAGGCTCTGCTGGAGGTTTGGTTTTACACGATCCTTGCAATAATGATGGGGACCGTTGCTATCATTTAAATACTGAGCAGAGAAATACATTCTCAGTTTAATTTCCTAATTCTGGTGCGTTTAGTTGTGCCTTTTTCACATAAAGTGAAAGTTTTATTTTGTTCCTGAGGAAGAGCAGTGAGCAAAGGAGCATTGGTAGATGGTCACATACCGAGAAATAGGTCTGGGAACGTATTCAGCCATGAGTAAACAACCGATAAGATGATTCACTGCTATGCACAGGTGCCTAACATTTGCTGTGTGGGAACACGGGGTGATGACTAGGTTGTTCATCATGCCACTGTGTCTTAATACAGAAAACTTTCCTGGCTTTCTGTCGAGACTGTTATCCCCTAATTTTTCATGATGCGCCATCTCATATTGGAAACTGTCGGTTACCCAATAAATGAGTAAGCAAAACCAACTGCCTATGAGCAATAACGTGTGCTTAGGGATGATCAGCAAAACCCAAAAACTCTCATCAGAAAACAAATTAATGTGTTCCTGGGGAACACTTCTAGGTCACATGCATGGGCAGCTTTTGGTCAGATTCGTAAGGAGAAGAAAGCCAGAGCACGGGGAGCCTGGGGATCCCTAAAACCAACTTCGGCTGATGGCGGAGGCCCACTGCAGTGGGCTGTGGTGTTTGGTATTGGCAACTCTGTGTTGCACCCCAGCCAATATTACACTGGATAAGGGTTAGGGCTTAAAACAGAGCAGGGAAAGGGCTCCTGAGAAGGTAGGAAGGTTGCATCTCCCACCACTCCACTAGAAGATGGCAGCCCCCACTGCACTCGGCATCACCTGGCGTCTAACGTGGGGCAAACTCCCAACGCAGTCCCTAAAACTGACTTCATTCATCTGCAAAAGGGTCCCGTTTCCCCTCGTCTAAGCCGGGCTGAAGGTGTCCTGGTTTCGGTGTGTCCCTCGCATCGCACAGCCTGCCTCCTCCCGCCTGCCAGCCCACAGCCGGCTCCTCGACACGGAGCCGCCACGCTGCCGCTCGCTCCATCTTGGTGCCTCCGGCTCTGCCTCGCCGCTCATGTGTCCCCTCTCCCAGAGCGACAGTCTCGGAGACAGAGCTCGCTTTTAGTTCAGAGCCCGGTAGACAACTCCGTCCTTTAAAAAAAATAAACGATACAAGTCTCATACACCACTCATGGACATACCTGAAATCTAATGGTGGGATAACTATTTATAGCTTAGTGGCCTAGGGGCCAAATCCTGCTCTCGGTTACACTGTTTAGAGAATAAACCAGCCAAAGTCAGCGTGACTCAGAGCAGAATTTGGCTCCAGATATTTTAACTGTAGCATGAGTTTGTTGTCTACATGACTGAATCGCCTTAAGAAAATCAGTGCCTCCTCTTTGCCTTTGCCAGCGGGGCCACAGCGATCCTTGTGTTTATTTAAGGCAAGCGGCGTTCATGCCTCACCTCCCGCATCCGCACGTCACGCCGCTCACCTTCCCTTTCGCGTTGGGCGCTTGGCGTGTAGGAGCATTTAACTCTTTAGCAATTAGCGCCAGGCTTCACATCTCATATTTTATTTCTCCGGATTTCCCAATCTCTTGAGGGCTAATTATAAATGTTCTCCGAGAGCACCACGTCAGTTGCCGGGGAGTCTACACGGCCGTGAGAGACGCAAGGCAGGGCAACTTCATCAAATGCTCTAACTGTGACTAGGGACAGCTTAATAGCAACAAATATATTTGGTTGTCCTTCACAAAGACCTTTCCCCCAGCTGCTTATACATACGTGTTTATCTCTGGTTTTGCACTGTCAGGAAACAGGTGCTTTTCTATTAATAGATATGATGCAGCAAGGCAAGAAGAAGGTGCAGTAGTATATGAAAACAGGTGGTCTACAGTTGAACAGTTTATAAACAATAACTAATCACTCAAGACCTGTAGCAGTTTCTAATGAGGACTATAATTACAAGCCAGGTGGCTGTAGTTAGAGGAATACATTGTTTTTAAACAGGTTACTTGACTCAACAGCAGTTTTACGGGAGGCAGGATTGTCTACAACATATGTTCCCTCTGCCTCTCGTTTTCTTCTTTTTCCCCTCTCTCCCTGCGTGTGTATGTAGGGGTGCCTAACGCCTTCCCGGATAAAACCCTGTTTTCTGTCACTTACGATTCTGCAGACTCGTAATTGCACGGGCTGAATCCTGAGTGCTTATGTCAGGGCTAATTTTTGGAAGAATTCAGCATAAAGAGTTTAGCTGTATTTCAGATTGATGGTAGGGAAAACAAGGTGTTTTTTTTTCCTGTGTGTTAGAACATTAAAGCAGGGATAGGGCTGTTACTGCGTCAGGTGTATAATACGGTTAGAAGCTGAAAAGTGATGAAGAACTACATGCCCAAAGCTTGTTTCTTTAATTTATTATTCATTTCAATTGGTCTTATAACAATTCTTTTTCCTAAAATCTTTGCTGTTGCTAAAAAATGGGTTTAATTATTTTTTGGAAAGCCCTGGTGCCCCCCTACTTTTACTCGAGGAGTCGATCCTGCAGGAACAACCTTCTCAATGCCAAAGCCTTACGCTGTTTTACTGTTCCCCTGAAAATTCACCCAAACACGGCCAAGTCATAGGCCACCCAATACTCTCAGAATTTACAATGAGATCCACAGAAGGTTTCGCATGTAGGGAGCATGGTTCATTCACCCCCGGGCCGTACGCACTGCCGCAGTCGGTGCCATTGTCGGGGGCCTCTGGAACAACCTCGTGCTCTGTCTGTGCTTATGGGACATACTGCCTTGCTCGGGGAGGGATGGGGAGATGGGGAAAAAAAAAAGAGGAGATGGTAGTGATAGAGTGAAAGGCTTGAGGAAATGGAAACAAAATGAGCAAGTCCTGGTAGCCACAGGCAGGCAGGAGCAAAGACAAGACAGGCAGGAGCAAAGGGTGATGGGGTTTCTAGCCACCAGGGAATATTTCCCTCCCAATGACAGCCCAAAAGAGCCCATGATGAGGTTATGACTGCAAAGTCACTACGGCCTTATTCTGAGGTCAAACTTGCCCCAGGTCAGCCGGGGCAGACACTACTGCCCATTTCTTATCTGCTATCTGTAACCATCTGCTGGTGTTCCACCAGAAAGCGGACGCTGGAAGTAGGGAGGAGGCACCACGCGCTGCACAAATGGCATGCCGGAGACCACCTGTTACAGCAATGCTCACAGACATAGGCTCGGCGCATCTCCTGTTGCAAACGTCTTCAAATACCACTGGCGAAGTGCGTGTCAGCCCCACCAGCGGCTGGTCCACGCAGACTAATACCGCAGGTACTTCATTAACTCAGCTCTGCCACGGCTGTAAATTTTCCCGTTCTGCCCAAGACTTGTGTCCAGTTCAATAGGGTACCACACGACACAACTCCTAAAATGATTCTTACCCTCTGTCCATTTTGCAAAAAATAAAGGAAATCATACCAAGAGGACTACATTAAGGCTCCAGGCTAATTCACTTATGTCATTCATTCCAGAGTCAAGGCTGATCTTGAAGCTTGATTGGAAATGACGGCCCGAACTTAAGCACTTTCATAAGTGATTTATTGGATCGGGGCATATGTGTTATGATACGGCAAATCATTACAAGATCACATATTAATTTCCACGGGGCTTTCAGGTCTATGCAATTAACACAGCTCCCACGTACAGAGCCCCTGCCTCATTTGTTGCAGAGGTTGGAAGGTGTGCAGTCAACACCGGGGAACCACAAGAGGAATAAAGACTTGCCACCACTTCGGAGACGGAATGACACCCTGGAAAACTGGGTTCTGCCTGTGAAGGGCTTGTAAGTGAAGACCAGCAAGTCATTTAGGCCAGTTTCCATGAGAAAACAGCGTGTACCCTTTTCCCCAAGGACCACCCTATGCCGAGATGGTGACAGTCCCTCACTTTGATCATTTTGAGATCTGTAAAAATCCCAGCTAGGCCGAAAATGTCTTGATTTGGGCACTTGGATTTATGGGAGAGTTTTGATCTTAATCTTTCTATTCTTCAGCATTTCTGGTCAATAAAACAAGAGAAGTGATGTTTCATCACAAGCATATTGCACAGTAGATTCATAACTTTGTGGAAACAACAGTGACACACTTAATAATTTTATATTCAATAATGGGTTTGGATAGTGCCATATACTGAGGGATTACTGTGAAAGGAAACACATGGGAGGACTACGTTATTCTCAACATATCCAGCCTAAAGTCTATTCAAGCATATTTTCATGTAATATCAATATCTAGCTCCTACAATGATTGGTGGTTTCTAAAGATACACAGAGGGACAGGTGATGACTATATGATGGCAACGCCATATAAAAATATTTTCAGAGACTGGAAATACGGTTATAATGGTGGAGAGTTGTTTGGATTCTTTTTTTTAAATACTATAGACTATTTCTAATCCTTACGCTCTCCTCACCCTCTCCTAGAGTCATAACTTCTTTACTTTGTGCTTTGAGAAATTCACAATTTTACTTTGGACTAGTTGTAAGAAGCAGGATACAAACACGGGACTTAATTTTTGGTTGATGCCGGAAGACACAGCATCAATTTTTAGGGCTGCCTTCGGGACTGCAATGAACCTGCCTACAGCAGCATGAGTTCTGGTTTTCAGGGAGCTTTTCTGTTTCCTTCTGATTGCACACAAAGGTCAGAACCCAGGTTAAATACTGTACCTTGCTTATAACTTTATTTTAGCCCATTTTAACATCCCTTTTGTCCTCAGAGCTACTACTTTACATTTCCTTGGCATGATGGCATCACTTATTGGCAAACATCACAGTCTCAAAAAGGACATATTGGTTTATTTCCTAAAGTTCCAGGAGTCTTACATGGGGAAGTTCTCCAGAGTCAGATAGGAAAAGCTCTCTCACTCAAAGTGCGAGACTGCGCTAGACAATCTCCAAAGGTCCATCCAGCCGACCTCTCTGTGATGTGTGTGAAGTCTGGACAATTGGGACTTCTCATAAGGATGCAAAGAAAGGAGACTGTCCGCCTGTATCTGAGATTCCGTTCCAGTCATTAATTTGTTATTTCCCCCCCCGTGTTGATGTACAGCGAGAGATGAGTGTCTCCCAATTTTTCGTCTGTGCTCCCTTTCCTGCCATGCATATTCCCGTGCTTGCGCCCAGGCGGGGAGTGCCAGATAACGCTCTGTCTCTACGCGTCGCTCAGGCAGGAAGGGCAAATTTGCTGCCTCCGGATTTTTGGATGGGGGTTTGAGATGGATCAATTATATGTCAAGAGGGACTTGAGCAATAATAAGTGACTTTATGACTGTCTTTACCACTTGGTGGAAAGGTTACATTTAAAAATTGGCTTTACTGTACTGGATTTTAGGTTAAGTTCAAAATGCAGCTTCCGCTGTTAGAGCTGAAGGGTCATATAAAATTCATTGCAATAGAATATTTATAAGTATCTGGGATATTTGTAGGAAACACAATAATGGGAGATTCAGAGCTCACAGATAGAAGAGGGAATTGTTAAACGGCAAATAAGAACTCCATTTTTCCAGCACTTAACCCTATATATAATAATAATTATTACAAATCTGAGCAATGATTAAATTTCATTCTGAACCCTAGTTAAACCTATGCGTACGGAAAATGATTTTTCTGTTAATATTTGCGTGCTGTTACCGTTCAGAGAAGGACTGATGCGCGTGCCCATCCCACATCTCAGCCCGCCTTTCACACGCCAGCGAGGTGCAGGTATTCCTGGAGGAGATTCGGGGACTGACAGGTCTGGGGAGGAGCGAAGTCCTGTTTGTTTGCAGCCTTTTCTTCCTAATCACATAACTACACCTCCGAAGGCAGAACATCTGACCGAAAGCGCCAAAAGTGAACAAGGTGAAGCCGCAGCAGCTGTTGTTCCCCCTGTTATCTCATCGCCCCTCTTCTCCTGCGAGACAGGGGCGGTGGCGCGGGGTGCGTGCTTGGGCAAGGCTATCGCCCTACCTCCTTGGCGTGTGCCACCACAATTATCTCCCCGAAATAGGAAAGCGAACTGGCTGTCGCGCAAACAGAGGGCGTTCAATCGGAGGGTAACAGAGCAGACCTAATTAGCTTAAAGTACCTGTAATCCTAGGAGATTTTACCTAACGATAAAAGCCAGGGGAAGTCCCTCAGGTATGAGCAATAAGAGCCCAGCCAGGTTGGCGATGTATCAGGTGTTGTATGTCAGCTCTGCTGAATGCAGCCTATTGATCCAGAAGTTGCCTGCATTTTCTGCCACAAATTGAATTTAAATTGCTTACACCAAGAGGACATCTGGCAGGTTAAGGTTTACCTGTTTCATATTTCAAAATAATTTTCTCCACCCACAAAGAGGTAGGAAAGAGCTCTTTTGGAAACAAACCAAGCAAAGCTTTATGAAAGAGAGAGAGGCGCTTGTTCGCAATGCCTGAGCTTGAAGAGTTCACATCTGAGGGATACACTTCAAATTATTAAAATAATAAAGCAACAAAGTTTGCACAGATTAAGCACCTAAGCGTGCCTTCGCTCCTGCTGAATGAAATACCTGGCTCACCGGATGAAATAATATAACAGCACTAGCAAAAGGTATAGTCCTCATTCGCATGAAAGACTTTTTTTTTTTTTTTTACAGGGGATGTTTGTTGGTGTTTTGGGGTTTTTTTGGTTGTTTGGGTTTTTTTTTTTTTTCAAATTCAAGGCTATTGTGTCCAGTTAAGTTACTAGTTTATTAGTAAAGTTACTAGTTTATTAGTACATGGTTACCATTTTTATTTTGTTTTCGATATTGATATATTCTTAACTCGTAATGTAACAAATGCAGATTTCTTACTGGAGATCGTTGTATACAACAAATTTTTTTTCTGAGTATTTTTTTGGGGGCTTGTCCACCCAGGAGCTTCGTATGACCTCTCTCTCCAGCCATCAAGGCCCTGGATCACCTTAATTAATCTTCCAAGCAAAGAGGTTGTCATTTTGAAAATGCTTGTCCTGATCCCACGGGGTTACACCTACAGCTCCCCATGTGCTTGAAGTCTCGAGCGCTTACAGTGGTTTGAGTATAAAGACACTGAGACAACCTGGGATCTGTTTGTTTTAGGCCTCTGAATTAGGGGTCCAAATTGAATGAGGACGTTTTACCTTGACCGACGAACGTAAGTCGCATTAATGTCCGTAAAAACTCTGCGTGCGTGAGCCGACAATAAAGCCAGTTTAGATACTGTGAGAATATGAAGAGGGGGGACAGAAAGCACCGTCAGAACAAGAGGCATAGGGCGTATCTTTCAAAAATGTTATTACATGCCTAACACTTTTAAAAAATTATTTTTTTCCTTAATGTGCCTGATAACTACTGGCCTGCTTATACATCGGCCTGTTCGCCTTCCTCGTGAGGCACCTTAGCTGCTGTTTGGACAACATCCATTTGATAATGAAGCAAGATTCCGGCTAGACAGCTGCTTTTTTCTCACTCATTTCACTCTGTTATTGGTTAACTTAGTGGAAAAATGTAAATTTTCCAGGGACTTTAAGGTTGGAGGTAGCCCAGCCAAGGTAGATACGTGCTTGACTTGAGGTCTAATTTAACTCCTGTGTAGTATTGATCGGCTTGGCCCACCGGGGACCCTTAGAGTCTTCCTTTGCCAAAGGTAGACAATGGTATGAAAGTAAAGTGTAATAAATGCCCCTGTCCGGTCCCATGTCGATATACAGCTGCTTTTTTTTCTTTCCCCCCCTCCTTTTTTGCTGTTTTGAGTGCATCAGTATTTCACGTTTATTGTAGTGTGATGAAACACCTTTCAAAATGGCCAGAGGGACACTCAGCAGTAAGCATTTAGGCAGTACAAATTGGAGTGAACAGGAGGACAGTTAGCAGGGAATATTTCTGAGGTCAAAGCAAAGCTGAAGAGGAGCTGAATCAGCTAAAAGCAGAGTTGAGGGCTACAGTACCTACTGCAAAGTAAATATAGATTACATTCCTTTAGACAAATTGATCCACTGGAGGACGATAGGTCTTCCAGAAAAAGAGGTCGCTACAAAAGAATTTAAGTATTTTACACGGACACACATACAAAGAACCCTTAAACACAGCGGCGAGAGACGTATCACCAGGATAGTCCATACTTGGTCCTCACATGAATAATTTGCAGTGCACTGCAAGATTTAAGCGTCCAAAAGTCTGCACGTTCTTGTGGATGCTGACTAGTATTTTGCCCAGTAAGCAAAGCATTACAATTTCGCTGCTCAACTAAGCAATAATTCTCACTTAGGCAAGTGGAAAAATCATAAGATTGCAGAGTAATCCAGGTGGGAAGGAGCCCCAGGAGGTCTCGGGTCAGACCTCCTGCCCCAACGGGGTCAGCTCTGGGGTCTGACCTGGTTGCTCAGGGCTTGGTCCTCTCAGGTCCTGCAAACCTCCAAGGATGAAGACGGTACAACTAGCAAAGGTGAAGGGACATCCAGATCAACAAGCCTGTCCTCAATAGTGGTAACTCCAGAAACAAGCAGAACCTTGGATGTGAAACCACAGCAGTTTTTCAAGAACAGCTCTCAGGTTTCCTAAGGAAACTACTAAATTCTTGAAAAAGGTGACAGAAAAAATGATTTTGTAAAAGCTCTCCTCCTCTCTCTCTATTGACGCTATAAGTGATCTTTGACAATCTTTTGGCTCCTGAAAAAATGTGACCTTTGTGTGCATAATTATTTTTAATCAGTAAAATACTCAGGGAGGAACACAGAACTGCAGTTACCAATAAAGTTGGCATTGCCTAGCGGTTGCAACAAGTCATTTAAAACCAGATTATATCAGGAGATCAACATAAATAAATACACATGGCTCCACAAAACCCCCAAAGATGTCTCTTCAACATCACACCACAGAGATACAGGGATCCAAACACGCAAAGAACCGCGGAGAACTGTGACCTCAGTAAGTGATTACCTTGTAGGCCAAACGAGAAGAAATACAATTCAAAACTATAAATTATTCTTTTCAAATTAAGAATGTGATGAACTCATTTATAAAAAAGTCTTGAAAGTATTTGCAAATGTTTTCCTTCTTTCCAAAGGTTATTCTAGGCTGAGCAAACACTGAAGGCACTAAGGAGAAGACCTGAACTCGGGGCTCTTCTTGAAGATAAAGAGCTCGACGCACTTCTGCTGGGTCTCTCTGCAAGCACAAAGGTATTGCCCTTTTCTCTATACAGTAGCACACCTTTCTCGAGGCACTACCCAGGTGCACGCCTGGAATTGAAACACAGCTGCATTTATAGGTGAATTCTGCCCAGAATACCTTCTCAGTGCTTAAAAAATAATAGATCTTATAAATGAGATGAATTGTTTACTACAAGATTGTGCAAGGCTACGAGAGTGGTGGCACCATTGCCATGAACTGGTTTTGGTTTTTTTTGTTCAAAAGCGAGCGTGCGAGACAGCATATTACACGGGGCTAGGATTTCATCAGCACATAGGCAAGCCTAATGGATTTCCACGCTCAGCACTCCTCTGCCAAGAAGCTGACTTTTAATATGGGAAATAGACCCCTGCTCAGGACGGAGCAGTCCTGGTCAACCTCAGGGGTCCAGGCACCACTGCAACTGTTTTTGTCAAAGCAGGAGGTTGTTTTGGAGGCATGTCCACGATGGAGTGTAACATTATAGGGGGCTGGATTTAACTGGAACCCGTAACTGTTGGTTGGAGCTAAACCCACCCGCGCACACGGTAGCACTGTCTTTTTGGCAGTCACTTGCAAAACTGGGCTTGATTGTCTGGAAGTGGGAGCAAAATTACCAGGAGAGGAGAGATGAGCTTTATATATAGTTAATTTGCTGTCTGCTATCTATGCTAACCTCCTCGCATTTTTCCATTCTGTCCTGCGGAACCGAGTATCCTGAGTTTTCAAGGGTAAGTAACTTTGTGATTACAATACATTTTTTTCAGCCTAAAAGCCATCCGTAAAGTGAATGGGGCTACTCTTGTAAGGGCTTAATGCCTGATGTAAGAGTTGCATGATGTAGTCCAGAAGTAACACAGTTACCTCAATTACTGGAGTCCCACAAGGCTATTCACAGCAGCACTTAGGAAATGTTGTAGGCTCAGGCTCTGGTATTAGAAACTCCTCAGGGCAGCATGACTGTACACAGGATCTCATCAGTAGTTAACAAACAAGCCCTCTATGAGACACTAGCCACTTTTTGTATGAGGCTCTTATTTATTTCTCTTTATTTATTTATTTATTTACATCTCGAAACGAACGCGGTGTTATTAAAGCCGCGGCAAAGCGTACCGTCTCACCGTGTCGCTTTCCTGAAGCAAGGCGACACAGCGAGATGCCATGTGTACTTTTGTGCTTTTTTACATTGTTATCAGGGAAAAATACGTCTTGCAATTTCCCAGGGGGCTCCCTGGGACAGTGTCTCAGTGTGAAAGGGCACCATGGGGCTGCCTTGGACAGTTTTCTTTCAATAAGGGTTGTTTGTTTTTGTTTTTTGTTTTTTTTTTTTTCCTATTGTAACCACTCTGCTCTGCTGCTTCACTGATTCCCCAGCTGTTCTTCTTCTGCGGGGTCTGAAGCCGAATGCAGAAAATCTGCAGCTGAACAGCTCAGAAATAAGCAGCCGAACATGGCAATCATGAGAAAACCACGCGTACATCTTTCTCTTTAGACATAATGGTTTGATTCTCTGTTGCGTGCTGGGGGCGCAATGTGTAGTGGTTGTACCCGTGCTCCACAGGCAGAAATAACTCTGCAAGGTACCAGCCGGGGGGTAACAAGACCTCGAGCATCCCACCATCAGAGCTGGCGTAAGGACTGCAAAAAGGTTCCCAACAAGGAAACTTATTCTATTTTATTGTTACTTACATCCACGTGCAAAGCCGCGAGGGTCTCCCAGCTATAATTTAGGCTAGACCTAAGTAGGAGGAGTTAATTGTCCCGGGAGCATTGAGCTTTCCCTGACAGTGGACGACTATCGCTCTGTTACACAAGGGAATGACAAGATTGAAGGCCCTTCCAATTGTTTATCTTTTTCTATGTAATGCCCCAGAAGGCATCATTTCTTGTATGACTTCACATGGGGAAAACACAAGCAACCGAACAAACCATGTCTTTCCAATGACAGTCGACGGCATATCTACAATGTACTTCTGCTCAGTTAAAAAGTCCTTTTTTAAAAAATACATTCTAAAAATACACGCGATAAAAGAAATTCTGCAGGAACTTGCAATACGCTTTGAAAGTTAAAGTAGAATCATAGACAAAATGGGATGGAAAGGATTGAGAAAAGTCATTTTTCCCAAGGCGCAGGACTGCTTGCTCTTCCCGAGAAGTTTGTCTAGCCCATTATAGGTGGTTTTCTTGCAAATGATACCAGTAAATCCGCAGATTTCAGAAAATCGCAGATCAGTAAAATTCTTTGCTAACCTACGATTCATCATTTCATTCTGTAAGAGGAGGAGGGGTAGCAAGACGAATAACATTTGAAAAAGTAAAAGCATAACGTATACTACTTCCATAATCAATCCTTTTGATTTCTTCATTTGAAACATTTTAAACGTAAAATGTCATTCAAACACATTTGTAAAAAATAATGAGAAAGAAAGAGTCATGACTGAAGTATGTGGTGAACAACTTATTCAATGTGAAACTGTTTTCAGAAAAAATCGAATTTACTTGGTTGAAAGTTCTAATTCTGCTTTTTTACAAGGCAGACTAAAAAATCCAGCAGCTTTTCATCTGACTCCATTTCAATCAGTTTTATTTTAATTTTATTTAATTGAGTGAGTGCAGTAAGCTATGTCTACTTCACCCTCTCTGACAGGAGTATCATAGACGATATGCTTCTTCAAGAAATTGTGAAGTTGTTATTTCACTTCCGCGTAATCACGTTTTGGTATGCGCGATCCATCAAATCCCCAACGAAATTGATGTTGTCGAACTTACCGCTATCTTTTATAGTTTTTTAACATTATCTTGTGAGGTTTTTTTATATTTTGAACATTATAATTCCCAGGTGCACTTCAAGCTTTGCAAACACGCTTTCTTAATGCAAGAAACTCTAATACCTTTTTTCTGCATCCCTAATGACGACAGGTACTGCCTACGCAGCTACGGATACGAACTTTACATACCATCTGGTTGAAACATAACTGCGTGGATTCGGATGCGTTAGAAAGCTTCACAGACAGGTCTGCTACAGCTCCCCTCGTCAGGTGTGATTGCTAATGCCCACCCTACAGACCAATCTACCGAGGCGCAAAGTTAGACAACATCCCGGAAAGCCCCAGTCCACCGAATCCGAGCAGCGCTCCCCTTTCCCTTTCAGCATCTTGCTCTTACTACCCTACAAGAACCCAAACCCACCGTTTCCATAAAAAAACAACGAAAACAAGGAATCGCCACTTTTTGAGACGTTTAGAAACACGGTTTCGGTATTTGCCAGCACGTACCTAAGCACAGCCATTGTTTCTGGCTCCATTTTTATCACTCTAGGCAATGGAAACTGTAGTTTCTATATTTAATGTATTGAAACTGCCTGGTCTCCAAGGTAGCAGGGGTATCTATATACGCTAGTAGAATACATTTCAGGCTCAATCACTTTGAAAGCCTGGATAATAGAGGAGCACTTGTACTTTGGATAACAAAGTTATTTCCTTTAACATCAACAAGCTGCTCAGCTAGTAACTGCATCAGGCATTGATTTTGTTAGCCTGTTTGTAGGCACTGCAGGGGCCTTTTTAACCGATAAAACTAAAAAATTTGCAGATCGTTCTTCATGTGCATTATTTCCCAGAGCAGAGCTGACAGGAGGAGCGATATTAATTTCAGGATTGCTGGTTTGAATGTCAGTGGAACATCTGTAGGACCAGCCCTGGATGTGTCAACCGCAACCTCCATGTTTTAAGACAGATTGAAGCCTGAACTTACATCTCCAGCCAAATTTTATACCTGGTTCCTATTGGGACTGTAAATGTGCAGTCACTTCCCAGACTTGCAGCTTAGATCCCACACTAACGGCTTGAACACGCAACTGGATTCAGATGTGGGCTTCTTCCTGCTCTACTCAAGTCTATGTATTTCGACGGGCCAAAAATCTGCCTATTTACTCATTTGTCATTACCAAGTGCTAAATTAAAAGTATCACAAGCTACCAGTTATATAGTCCCTGGCCATCTTTTTCCTTTTTTCTTGTAAGAAATGCTTGATCTCCATTTTTTTCCTTATATCGTGTGCTCTCTCCGAGTAGCAGCAGCACCGCAGTGCCCAGCACATCCCTCCTCCCACCCCTCACCATCTAACTCCTATTATCGGTAATGGGAACTAGGCATGTACATGAAAATGAAAGCAGATCCCTTAGTGGAAACTTTTTGACAGAAGTGTTCGTAACAACTTTTCAAAAAAAAAAAAAACCAAACCCATGTCTCGTTTATTTTCCCCTTTCTTCCTCCCAGCTTTATGTCAGTCATCAATCGAACAGGAGACAACTCATTTCATTTCTGTGACACACAATGATGGACTTGTGTTACAACCCTGACTTATTTTGAGAACTTCAATTTCTCAAGCTGAAAGCCTGAATGTCCCATGCTTGGAAGGGCTATTGATCTGATGTAGATGGACAGCTCAAGAGGAACTGATACATTCCTTACAGCAATTTTTTTCTGACCACTACATAATGTAGACTTTCTGGTTGTTTGTTGACATCTACAAACTTTGATTCTGCGATTTAACTGATACTCTTTTGCCGTTTCTACTCAATATTTCCCTGTACTATTTGATGCAGGAGTTATTTATTATCTACTACCTGGAATGGAAAAGCTGGTTCACTGTGATAAAATGTACGAATTCATAAGGCGGCAGGAACCTATAAATGCACATCACAATAGGGCAGCTGCAAATGTGGGCCGCTTCCAGATCCTAATCCTTCCCGGTGCCTTTCGGGAAATATAATGCCACCACGGAAGGGGTTTGGATACCCAACTCCCTGCCTCAGAGAGGAGAGACCAGCCATTGCGGCCAGCACAGACCACCTCGCCTTCCAGCAGGGATGGAATCAAAGCTCACACCGCAATTTAATCAAGGAGGCTAATTTTGCTCCAAAGCAGGATAAATACCAGATATCCGCGTCTCCTCCTTTCTGGGTTTTCCCCTGGCTTTGCTTCGACTCCCCCCCGTTGCTTCTTCTGGGTGGACAGCAGGTACCTGTCAAGCGTGGGGACGTCACCGAGATGGCAGAGCCCCAGCTCCGCGCCGGCAGGAACAGCCTCTTGGCTGTCTGCAGATCACAGGAAACAATTCATTCCACTCTTAATGATTTATATAATTTCTTTGGACTCGCTCCTGGCTTATGAGGTTTTCTGCTTTTTCTGTTATAGCTTCGAGAACCAAACAAGAGTCTTTCAAAAAGCGGGGGGCAGCTCCTTCAGCCCGGGGAGCTCTGTGTGACAGAATTAGCGTACGTTAATACCAGCCCAGAATCAGTCCCCGAGTTTCATTATCAGCCTTGCCTTTAAAGGAGGGCCTCCTCCTACAGGACTAATTTAGAGCAATGAAAATTAAACTGCATCTCATCTAATAGTCAAAAAGATCTGCAGAAATTGTCCTCGTTTAAATACCAATTCAACTCTTTTCTGTCACAGCAGGCTAGTGTATCCATTTTTTTTCTTCTAAAAGCCAAATACTATTCAAACAAAACAGTCACTTCCATGTTAATTATACGAAAGCAAAAAAAAAAAAAAATAAAGTGGAAAAAAGGGAAGAAAAAAGCGACGTGAGAAAAAAAAAACCAAAAAGGATATTAAAGCGTTTTATGAGAACCTAGATTGTGCAACGAAAGCACGATGTGGTCTTAGACCTTTACTTTGTGCACAGAGCCAGACTTTATTCTTTGATTTGATGCATAGGATCACAGTTTATTATGATTATAATGGTTATAATTTTGTTGACATTTGAAAGAAATCAGGAAGGAATAAGGAATAGAGGTAAACGAGGGTGCTGCAGAAAAAGCATCTGTGATTCAGCCGATGGGAAGAGATTGTTAGCACCGAAGAGCACTAACAAAAACCTAAATAGCTTGCCCCACCCCAAAAATCTCTCTCTCTGTTAGCGTTGGGCTCTTTATTTGAGTTAAATTCGCAGTGAATTAAGAACAAAGACTTTGGGGCTCTTGGAGTATTAAGGGCAAGTGTATTTTCAATCATAATGGCCGGTTTAGAAATGATGGGGTCAGATTCTCTGCCCGTTGGACCCTTGGCACCAGCAGACCCCCGGCTGCTAGCATCTCATCCGCACTGCAGAGGAGGCCCTTCCGCAAGGAGAAGACACCAACAGATACGGAGAAGACACCCGTTTAGGTGTCCCTCTTCCAACCTGAGCATTTCTCATAAAAAAAAATCCCAAGCTGGTGGGATAGCAAGGCTTTGGAAAACTGATTCAGCTCAGGCTTCTCAAACTTTTTTTTTTTTTTTTCACAGCGTGACCTATATTTAAATAACTCTCCAGTTTTTTTTCCCATCACAAAACCACCATCTCACGCACAAAATCCCACATAGTATCTGTCACTGGCACCTCAGAGGAGCAAAGTACTTGCAGAGAACTCAGTATTTTCCTATTAATAACTTCTTCCCTCTCGCGCTGGAAGATACTGGGGGGCTCGGGTCAAGGCAGATCTCTGATTCCCGTGTTGGAAGGCCAGAAACATCCCACCCAGCTGCTCGTGCCATGAGCATGGTCACCTCTCCTCTGGGCAGCTTGGAAAAATCCTTTTTTCCCGGTGAGAAGCAGCCGTGCTCCCAGATTTTCCCCCTGGAGGCCCATTTCCCAGCTCCTTCCCACCCATCACTTGTTATCCCGGATCTCCAGGGTGGCGGTGGGGCGAAGGGTGTCATTTCTGACAGCCTCTGCGGAGCCGTCCCTCCACCGTATGGAAAAATAATGAAAAAATATTTTAAAAATAGGGAAAAAAAATATGGAAATTCCTGGTTAAAGCCTCTACTTGTACAAAAAGCATAACAGCTTGCATGAACTGCAGCACTATGACTATTGCTGTTAATGCTTCCAATGACATCATTGTTTTCCAAATTACAAAGTGCAGAAGACTGGTTTGGGGAAGCCGAAGAGAAAGGGCTGAAGGCAGCGAGGGTTTCAAAGGACGTCAGAAGCAAAAGATGTTTCTTTAGATTCTCCTCCTTATTTCACTAATTCCTTTATGTGCTCAGATTTGGGGTTTTTTGTTTGGAAAATGTCACTGCACCAATGTCCGGTTGAATAAAACCCTAAATACCACCAGACCTACCTCAGACCCCCGTGCTAAGTTTGCCGTTACCATCCCTGTTCACACACTCCCCTGTACAGTTACTTTTGTGTGCGCAGTCAATCTCCCGGCTTTCAACCGGAGTGATTTTTGAAGCAAATATTGAGCGACGAGGCACAGAAAGGCACTAAAATACAGAACGCATTGCGGCTATTGCGGTTTCACGCCGCACTTTACATAAATACAAGGAGCTTTTGTCAAGATTTCTGGTTTAGGAATCCAGGCTGTTTACTGCCCATGCACTTGAAGGGTTTTTTTTCTCCCCTTTAGGCAGGAGGAGGCTCGAGGAAGACTAGCAAGCTGCTTTTCCAGGTGCTGGAATAGTGCAAAGCAGTTGAACCATACTCATGGATGGGGGCCATCTAACTCGTATGGCCAACAGCGTGTTTTCCTTTCTGGCAGTGCTTTTGTTCCAGGTGGAATAGTCTTTCATCCACATGAAGGAAACTCTTGCTTGTCTCACTTTCAGGTAACGGCCTGCAACCACCCAGCTGCAGTCAAGTATGGAACCTATAGGCACATAGATATATACTGTACTCACGCAGACATACAGGCTTATACCTTTCTCATGCATTACACACACCCGGTGCTGCGTACCAAATTAATTGAAGAAAAAATAAGGGCATTTTTTCCTGCTCTGTTAATGCCAGAAAGCCCCAGCGTAGCTGCAGGATAGAGAGTGCTTTTACAACGCAGACGCTCCAGACCAGGTTCCAGCTGTCGGAATTTTATGTCCTTGAGATACTTCTGGAATAACAAAGTGTCATGCACGTCCCTGCCAGTACACGAGATCAGCACATGAGATCAGACGTACAGATGTTGCCTCCACATCCACCCACTGGCATCTTATTATCAGTTTAGTTAGTATCCTCCACCCATTTCCAGCCAACTAGGAAGTCAGGAGTTGTAATTTGTGAGAATGAGCTGTATAGCAACCATTTATCTGAAAAACAAACCTCTGCTGGCAAAAACTTAGGAAGCAAATAAGAATCTTATGGAGGTTTTCTGTCTTGGCACACGTAGGTAACTAACAGGGAATGCTGTGATTACACAGTCCCGTGAGCAGTGGTACCTCTCAGAGGTGAAGGAAGGGACAGGGATTAGCATCGGCCACACAAAAACTTGCTTTAGTTGACATTATCTTTGGGATGGAACATCACAGACCAATGTACCTGACTTCCTTCACCCTGCCCTTGTTAAGAAATAAAAGGTTGAGTGTAAATTCAGGCTTGTGGGTAATGCTGTCAGGGGAAATAGCCACGTCGTGGTGGCAGGGAGACGGTGGAAATGGTCAACGTCTGCCTCTTCCAAAGGGGACCAGCACTGCCAGACAGCCGGGGCCTTCGCTTAGGAATTGATGAGCACCAACCACAAGGGCCAGGAAGGAGATCTCTTCATATCCCAGGTCATCAATGGATTTCCAGCAGCGATATTATTTCTACTTGTTTAACGTGGTAATCTTATCGGGACCGCGCACGGCACAAAGTTATGAAGAGGGAAACAAGCTTGGGAGGAACAACTGAGTGAAGATAAGCGTTGTGTTGTTAATTGCTCAGTTATTAAATCCAGGAAGAAGGTGGGTTTGGATTCACTGCCATACAGACTGGTATTCTGGCAAGTGGGGAAAGACATCTGCTCGGCCCAGGCCTCCGCTGTCGGCGTGTATGATCACACCTTTCTAATGAGCATCTAAAAGCACTTCCTGAGCAGAACAAATCCAGCCTCACGCTAGTGCCCTCTTGCAGCTTTGGGGACCGAGAGGTTTAACAGCCCAGAGGAGCCACTGAGCTGGGTCGGGCGATGCCGAGCCACGGGGATCTGGTCCTCACGGTCCGGGTGCTGCAGCAGAAGGTAGGTCCGACCCCATCGCCCCACACCCCTGCGCTCCCCAAAGGAGGAAGGACAGCAATTTGCCTGTTATGTTTTTCCTCCTTTGCTGCAATTATGATTCCTTGCTTAAGTTTCCAATCTTTAATTGGGTTGGAAAATTACAGTCACAGCACGGTGGGGGGGGGGGGGAGAATATCCCAGCTACTCTGCCTGACTCAAACGTCTGTTTTCATTTACTACACCATGCTCCTGAGATACTTTGTTAACTAGACTAGAATAAGGATATCTTGAATTAAAAAGATATTCTGCCCTTCCTGGCTGCTCTGCCTCTCCATGTGCATAGCGAGGTGCCCAGGACTGCCTCTGCAGGGGAGTTTGGCCCGGGTAGCTTTATGTAGGAGGTGATATAAATAGATAAAAGCCTCACTCATGGAATATAAGTTTATTTCTACATATACCTTCCTCACTGGCACACAATGTAATGTAATCTACGTGCGTGACTCTTTCTTGCCAGAGAGGCCCACTCACAAGTTTTCTGTTGAGCACAGCTATTAATGTTGCAGTTCTGTTCCTAGGAAAAAAAAAACGTGCCACTACAGAAAAAAAAAACTGCTTAAGTTTCTATTGCACAACACACAAACAAACACGATACTTTCTTAATCAAGTCCCCTAGTGCAATTAAGCAAACCGTGGAGGGTTATAAAGCGGGTTTTCTCGCACCTGCCTCCCCACTGGCAGGAGCAGAGTTAGAACATTTCTAATGACGGAGCTCACTCTTCCCTGGGATTCAAAGACCGTTCAGCTGATGGTAATGAAGGAGGCCAATTTAGCTTAAATCCTGCCCCTGCCCCCCCAAAAAGTGGGGGGAAGAGGTCAGGAATCGGCGCACACCGAGCAGTACAGAGCGACCCGGCACAGTTCCACTTCAAAAGGTTTGAAGTGCATCACTGATGCAGAGCCGAATTCAGAAAAACGCAGCCTGGGACGACCGCACTGTGTGCGGCTCTTTCCAAAAGCAGCTTTGACTTTCAATTCCCGTTCAGACATAGACAATTTAAGGTTAACATTAATAATAACAGCAACTTCCGTTTTATCTTCAGAATCCTTTCTCTTTTTATTTCGCAGTAAGTTCTACGAATGTAACACCTTAGAGGGCAGATCCTGGAGTATGCTAAGTGCAAAGGTTTGGACTATTTACAAGCTATCAAACATAACAGCCAGGTTTTAGCACCTAAGCTGGTGCTCGGTTCGTTGCAGAAGAGCAGCAGCACTCAAATGTATAGCTATTGTATGGCTAAGCTGAAGTGATAGCGAGAGCTGGTCACATTTAATGCCAAATCAGTCTCTCACTTACGGCTGTGGACCCTTTCTGACTTCAGATGGCAACATATGATCCATAAATATGGATGGGTTTCTATAGTTATGCTTAACCTATAGAAATAGAGATAATTGTTAAGATCCATGGGCTGTATTCTGCGAGCTGAAGCCAAAAGGCTTCCGTGGTTATAACCGAAGTCTATAAATCCATTACTTTATAAATATCCCATAGCACCCTTAAGATACACATATAAGCTGGTTTTCTATTTAAAAAGGCAGTCATTTACTGCCCCTTTTCTCATTTTAGAAAATCACTAGACACATTTGGTGACTGATAGACTTGGCTCAACTACACACATCTCTCATGGAGCATCAAGGCTGAAGCATGACTTCTAATTCAGAAAAAAAAAATAAAAAAATAAGCCACACGCTTAAAGAAATTCAACTTATTTACTGTCTTAGGGTGAAGCCTACAGTGGTGGAGCTAGAGGGATACTACCTTTCCTTCACAGCACTCCAGCACCTCGGTTGTAAGTCTACGAGATGTCAGAGCTCTTTTGAACATCCTTCTAATGGGCAAATCGTGCCAAAGCCAGAACTAGAATATCTCTTACTTTGGTCCCTTGGCAAACCAACCAGCTCCAGGAGACGTTCCCCCAGACGCAGCTTTCACCTTAAAAGTCAAGCCAGTGCTACTACTCTTTCCTTTCATCATCACTAAATTCATCCTCTGTTAGAAGAAAACGCGGTTCAGCACTGTGACATCCCATGAAATTATGAAGCACTGCCTGAGCTGAGAAAATGCGTAGGCATTTGTTTGTTTTCGATCCGAGGCCATTGATAATCACCTGTGGTTTAGTATTTGTACAGTGCACTGAAAATAGGCAAAGTTCACCCTAAAGTGCCAGCACAGACTTCCATTAATCTCCAGCTCAGTCCCTTAAAGGAGGAAGTAACAACTCTGTAATGATAAGGCTCGTGGCAGCAGCCAAAGCGCTTGAAGGTCTGTTCTTGTAAAGAAAATTTTTCAATTAGTTAAAGAAGCCAGGAGCATCAGCTTTCAAAAAAAAGAGCTTCCTTATGAATCTTTGATCTCTCTCACTGTACCATGTTTCTCATGAAAGACAGTCGTAGTGGCACTGTTTAAATAACATCTACAAAACAGTTCAATTTGCAAATCAGTAGGATTACAGTTTCCTTTATAATCTTTATTTAAATGAAGTAGCGTGAATGAGCTGTTAAATTAAGGGCTTGTCTATGAGAGTTGTGTCCAACTAGAAGTGGCCAATACTTGAAAATAACAGGGAAAAAACTCATGATTCATAGAATCATAGAATCATTTAGGTTGGAAAAGACCCTTGGGATCATCGAGTCCAACCGTCATCTCCACTCTACAAAGTTCTCCCTTACACCATATCCCTTAACACCACATCTAAACGAGTCTTAAAAACATCCAGGGATGGTGACTCCACCACCTCCCTGGGCAGCCTATTCCAGGGTCTGACCACTCTTTCTGGGAAGAATTTTTTCCTAATGTCCAGCCTAAACCTACCCTGCTGCAGCTTGAACCCATTCCCCTCTTGTTCTATCGCTAATTACCTGTGAGAAGAGACCAGCACCAACCTCTCTACAGTGTCCTTTCAAGTAGTTGTAGAGAGCGATGAGGTCTCCCCTCAGCCTCCTCTCCCTCAAACTAAACAGTCCCAGCTCCTTCAATCGCTCCTCATAAGATTTATTCTCCAGGCCCTTCCCCAGCTTCATTGCCCTCCTCTGCACTTGCTCCAGCACCTCAATATCTCTCTTATATTGAGATGCCCAAACTAAAAGCAGAAAAAAATGCCGATTTAAAATGCCTGATCTCGGTTTTGGTCCTAGAGTCTCAAAACCAAAGAGATTTCTCCAAGTGGTTTACCCACCCTCTTAACTACCTGTAATTCATGCTTTTCTTTCAGGACATTGCTGTTTATGAAACTCGGATAAGAATAATTTCCGAGCACACCAGAAGCTGGGCATGGCCAGTTGTCCCTGCTGTGCTGGAGAAGATCTGCGTGCTCCCTGACAGCACTGTTACAAAGCCAGTCCTCGTTGGGTGTACGCGGTGTTGCAGGTCTCCAGTGGGGGCTGTACCCCATGTTCCCCACCCCTTACTCCATCCAAGTAGAGAGGCGGCAAAATCAAGCAGGGAGGTGTGCGTGTGGAGGTGTCTCTTTGAAAGGCTAGAAGCAATCATGGGGTACACTGAAGGGAAGAAACGTTTTGAGTCTCGCGTGGAGGAGCGAGTCCCAGAAAGGCAGAGCATGGGAGACAGAAGGAAGAGATAGGAAGACCTTTGGCTTGCCCTCAAGTCCCCTCCTAGGCCAGAAGATGTCTCCTATTGCCCCAAAGCCCTTTACAAGAGATGTCCCCAAAACCCTGCTGCTTCTTCCCCAGGACGCAAAGATTTGTAAAGTGAAATGTTGGTCTTCTATTATAATATGTTTAGCCAAAACCTGTTCCCTGCCTGTAGCCTCCAGATTGAAAAACCTGGACAACCACGGATCATAGAATCATAGAATCGCCTAGGTTGGAAGGGAACTTTCATATCACCTAGTCCAACCATCAACCTAACGCTGACAAAAACCATCACTAAACCGCATCTCTAACAGAACCCACCATCTCTTCAGCTGCAACGGGAGCACATTCACCTCATCACAGATTTAAGAGTTATTACTCCTACCGCAAAGTGTGATGGCAGAGGTTATGTTCCAAAAATGAAAATGTCACTGAATTACATAATCATCAGTTTAGCTTTATATATATATATATATGCGCGCACAAATATGAAATTCAAATTCCTAACATGCTCCTTCAGATTGTCAAAGTTTTCCAGTGCTTTTGTGGTTGGTAAAGCGAGCACGAGGAGGTCCTGAGCTCCCCGTAAGCGGCAGAAATGCCCGATGGTGTTAGCCAGCAGAGGCAGCACAAAATACTCATTCAGCATCCAAGAGATCAGGTTTTTTTTTTTCTTTTTTTTTTTTTTTTTAATACGGCAAATGCCAACTTAGAGTAGATGTAGGATATTTCAGTGTTTATGATGAAAATATACCAGAACATAACCGCATATTTCATAATAAAAAAATTGCATCTTGAAAGCATTTTTGACAGGGTTCCACTTTAGAAGTTAATGGCAACATCAGAGGCACAGGAGTCCTAGAATAAATGGAAAATTTGCTCCAAATATTAAAGACAGAGAGCAAGAAACCAAGAAAAGCATAGTCATAGATGGATGATACTGCTTTGGCAGGAAAGGTAAACAGTGAGGAAACATACTGCCAGATGCAAAAAGACTTAGATCATTAAAAAGGGAAAGAGATGAAAAAACCATTCAACACAAATAAATTAGAACAGTATCACCAATATTGTCTGTCAGCATTTCTGCTATAAATCCTGGTTCACAGGAGTGTATTCCACATCTGAAAAAAATATCTCCCGAATGGAACTTGGCATGCCAGATTTCTGGCCTGTATTAGCATGTCTTTGGTCTTCACTAAGTTTCGTGAGACATAAATGGAAATTTAATTTGGATCCACGATGTTTCCGCTCGTACACACGATACAGCCCCGCCAGTTTGCGTTACCTGAAGTTTGAAGAAGCCTTCAATAATTGTTTTTTTTCTCCTCTAGTAAAAACAATACACAAGCTATTAGAGTTTAATGTTAGACGCTTTAAATTTTGTAACAGCGTTTCTTTCAAAACGGCTCAACATATCTTCAATACAAAATGTTAAGGTGGGGCAGGAAAGAACTGATGATGGCTGTTACGCTAATAATTCACCTTTGAAAGGGATGTCTGTCTACATACTTCTGAACTATCAGCCTCTCCTTAATACAACTTCACTAAATACAGACTGATCTAAAATCCAAGAGCAATCTCCAATAGACAAGACCAAGAAGTAGTAATTTTCAATAAACATCTGCAAGAAATACCAGTGGGCTTAAAAAAAGAAAAAAAGAAAAAAAGGTGATTTAATAATCTGCTGAACTCAGCCTAGCAAAAATCTGGTTCATATCTCACCCATCCCATTATTAATCCGTACCATTTTGTTTTTTAATCTGATCATCAATAGAGTAGGGATTTGAATATTTTTTACAGCAGTCTTTCAATTCACCGTAGGAATTCTTCTGGAGGATACAGCATTATCTTCTACTAGAAGCTATAACATTTTAGGCTGATATTATAGATTTTTCCTTTGGTAGACTGTTCTGCTATATGGATACAAAGAATTTCAAGAGATTCAAGAGTGGAAAATTGAATTAAGTATAAATTGTTTAAATAAATGTATGTGTACAGTAAAGTGCCTTTGAAAAATAAGGCTACAGCTATGTATGTGCCGGTAAAAATGAGAAATTCAGAGCTAGGAATAGGTCATGCCCTATGATACATGGTGCGCATCGCTGCTGCCTTTGGAAATTCAGCTACTTCACCTGTCCCCCTGATGTGATGAAGACAGAGGGAGTAAGATAAATTGCTCTTCATAAAAGAGATTAGGCCAGAGCAGCAAAACTTTATTATAGCCAGCAGAAGGGAAAACGAAGAACAAACAAACTATCTAGAAAGCCAGGGGATGTATTTACTGCTGACCATTGCTACTTTACGGACTCTGCGAAGCGCTCCCAGCAGCCTGTCCTGTTGTTTTGGCTTCTGGGTGACTTTGGTGTCTCCAAACTGTCACCTCTTGTATAAATAAGGTCTTATAGGAAAGGGGCTCTTGGGTTCCTGAGCCGGTGACTCAGCCAACGAGTGGTTTGGATTCGGGGTTTTCCTCATCCTGTCATCACAACCCACATTCCTTAGCGAGGCTTTGTCAGAGATCTTGACTCACGGGCTAAAACCTCGACACGTCTACAAGCAGTTTCAGCTTATTACTTATTTATTTATTTGTTTGTTTATTTACCTGCAAGAAAATACACATCAGGCTTTTGCACACTGAAAAAAAAACAAAAAAACCAAAAAAAAACCCAAACCAAAACAACAGAACCAAACCCTCACCCTGGATCTTACAAGTGAACCGGGAGTGACACGGAACATGAGGAACCCCTAAATGGCACCGGGCACCAGGCAGAGCATCCTTAGTCCTGGCCTATGGGTGGTAACAGCAGGTCCCAGCGGGACACACAGCAGACACGCGAGGAAGTGGAAGTACTGAACGCATTATGCCTTTTTCCAAAGACTGCTTTTTTTTTTCTCTTTTCCTGCCCATTGCATGTGTCCTGAAGAATGAGTTATGGAGTGCTGCAGCTCCAATGGAGGCTTCACCCCCGCCTGGTGTGTGTGTAACACGCCTCGGAAAAATATCAGCACACACTTCACAACAGAGACACTAGGAGATCCCACAGGTATACAGAAAGCATATGAAAAAATAAGCACATTAGCATAGCTGAATGCAATAAAGTACCGGGGAGATAAACCATTACTTTGAAAGTGAAGACCGAATGCATCGGAGGAAAGAGGAAAGACAAAAGCAGCAGCTCACGCCTCTGCAAACAGGCGAACCAACAAAAGCAGTTTATTTTCTTGCCTTCCAGCTTCTCCTTTCCACATAACCCTTGTTTCCCAACTTCCATTGTGTCTCGTTTAAATATTTTAGCTCTCCGAATCTTTTACTAAGCTCCCCGCACATCCGCGCAGCTATCTATAAATAAGAGAAACCTGCTGCACATGCAGGTCCTCGCTTCGTGCTGGGAAACACGACGTCGGACTGGAAGCCGACCTTATGGGGAAACATTGCCCTGCGAGGTAAGTAAAACCCCAGCTGACTTCATTGGACCGGAAATTTCCCCATGGGGCTCAGGGATCTACCCCTTCTGTCAACGCCCGGGTCTGGAGAACGGGTGGCCGAGCTACTTGCTATGGCCTGAAGAGCACAAAATACAGAATTTTCCACCACATCCACGCCTCACAGCACCTTTGGTCGCGCTTCCCCTTGGTGCTTTCTACTTTCGGCATTTTGCTTTCTGAATTTTTAAGGTAGGGGCCGTATCTCTGCAATATCTTCCCCCATCTTCTTAATCCAGCTTAGATGGACGCTGAAAGGGGAATGCGACAGATTCATGCCTTGGAAGAAATGCTGAGAAAATTCATACGTTATGAAGGTATTGAGAGCGATACCTTAAAGTTACACTGTGATTTGCGCTGAACCGGCACGGTAACGCTCCAATTTCTGCTCACTGCTGGACACAGCTTTTTCTATGCTTCCTACTCATACAGCTCAGAGCCTAAATAAGTTTTCTGTGTAGTTTTTGTCCTTTATTGGTAGACATTTATCCTGGGGGAAATGTTTGGGTTTTTTTTTCCCCTCCTAAAATCTCTCCTCCACAAACTGTTTTCTGCTGCTGTTACGTGACTTCATGTCCCTGTAGCATAAATTACAGTTTTAAAAAAAATAATAATAAATTCCCCTTTGAATTTCTCTTTAACTCATATTTGCTATATCTCCAAAATGGGTAAAAATGCTTTTAAAAAAATAAATATTTTCCTTTAATCTATGATAACTGAACAGACGTTTGCTAAATGAAGCCAACAGACATGAGAGGATTCGTTAAGTATTTGAGTTTTCTGACACTGCAGATTGGAAGGGAGCAGCGAGGGGCTTTGCCAAAGACAGGACTTTGAACATTATTTTTTTTTCCTTCGTACCAGCAATGTATGGAATTGAGGAGTTACAGCAACTGTACATGTAATGCCGGACTATTGCGGTATTAAAGAAACTGTGCCCTTTCCCACCACACACAGCATCCTCCGAAGCAGATCATATAGGTAACAGCTTAAAAACGCAAGCACCATCTTTAAGTATTAAAAATGATACACAGCAATAATAGTGAATCAATAACATTCCTTTCAATAATTTCTGAACAATAACAACTGGAAAACAATGGCACGGATTCATTTCAGCTTCTTAAAACCTTAAGCTCCTGAAATCAGTCTTCATATTAGCATCGGATACAGCAACATTCTGATTTAAATTATTGACAGCCTGAACTAAATTAGTTAGCGTCTCATCTAGTTTCAACAGTCTGCTATTCATTGAGTCGTTCAGATGTTGGATGGATTCCATCAACATCTCCTGAACACACTTTTTTTTTTTTTTTTTTTTTTTAAGCCAATCTGCTGCTCTCTGGTTCCTTTCTGACACTTCCATCCCTTCCTAATATAATGTTCCCTGAGCTATCACCCTTCATTTCCACACACTCGTTCTCTGTCATCTTCACTTTCTACTCTTACTTTGCATTTTCCTCCCATCTCCTTATCTTACATTGTGTTCCTTATCAGCTCCTGTGACATGACGGTTCTTTTCTTTTTACAGTTCTTAATTGTTTCCTAGGGATCACTACTGGAAAGGATGCACTGTCATTGTCTCAAAACTGAGTTTTGATACACAAGTGGTTTTACACTGAATACATAAAAGCATCTCGGAAGGGAAAAAAGCCACCAGCCTCAGGGAAAACCTTAAAGCCACATTGCTTTTCATGTAGGTACCGGAATTCCCCCTCACTCTAAAGACCGTACAAAAATGGAGCGCTTCCTCCATGGTTACTCTTCTCCTTCCTGTACTTTGATGTCTCCTGACGCATCCTCACAGTCTTACCCACGTTGCCCACAAGTTCACTGCTGGACTGGCGGGATGTCACCGGGTGGAAAGAGCGGCTGAGCAGGGGCGGCAGGCAACGTGGAAGCCGGGAGAATGGGAAACACGGGAGGAACACAGCTTTGCGAAGGACATATTGAGAAACGTGGGAGACTTCATCCAAGGACCGAGACAGAAAACCCCCTTCCGGGAAAAGTCTTTCTGACAAACATAAAGATGTGTTTGTGTTTAGGTTGATGCACAAGAATAGCAGAATGCCTTTTTTTTTTTTTCCACATCCCAGACTCATTTTCATCTTTAAGAATCAGTGTTAAAAATCAGAGCCCCTTTCGTGCTCTTCTTTCAAAATTACCGGTCTCCAGTTCCCCATGTATCCTCCTTAAGTGACATAATTTCAGCTCCCACTTACACCAGAACAGCTTTTTCCTCTGCATAAGCTCACGGTTACAGAGCTCGGTGTAGGTGCAGTGGCTCAGATAACAAACTCAAACCCGAGGTAGCCTCAAGTGCCAGCCTATCAATGAGGGCTCTGCTTATGCTTGTCATTCCCAATCTGCTACTCTCTATTCTAATTGCACGTATAAATCAACTACCAGTTTCAGGCTAGCAGGGAAGAGAGGAAAGCCAGTCTGTAAACCCGATTGCAGGTGAGGAGGAAAGAAGAGGCGCCAGTAAGATTGCTAGGCTAATCCCATTTATCACAGAGGGAAAAAGAGTATTCTAATCTGAAGGATGTCATATCTGGCCAAAAAAACCACCATCATACTGCAGCATGTCAGAAGAGAAGGCTCCGGGGAGACCTTCCAGCCCCTTCCAGTGCCTAAAGAGGCTCCAGGAAAGCTGGGGAGGGACTCTGGAGCAGGGAGGGCAGCCATGGGATGAGAGGGAACAGTTTGTAAACTGAAAGAAGCGAGATGTAGATTACATATTAGGAAGAAATTTTTCACTCTGGCGGTGAGCCCCTGGCCCGGGTTGCCCAGAGCAGCTGTGGCTGCCCCATCCCTGGAGGGGTTCAAGGCCAGGTTGGACGGGGCTTGGAGCAACCTGGGCTGGTGGGAGGTGTCCCTGCCCAGGGCAGGGGGGTTGGAACAAGATGATCTTTAAGGTTCCTTCCAACCCGAACCATGCTATGATTCTATGATTTTACTGAGTTGCTCTTGTATCCCAATCCTGTCCTCTCGTAACCATCTGGGAGCAGGAGACGGCAAGACCCGCAAAGGGAGCAGCCACTTATACGATTTCCCATCCAACACATGTGATTTTGAGGAAGGTACCAACATTTTAGGGCAACTATAAGTTTTTCTGACCTAAAAAGTCACACAGTTGGCTGTGGAGGGACTGAGAAGTTGAGCTGTGGACTCTGCATTACACTGTGCCTTCCTTGGCTCTGGCCTGGGACTTCTTGACTCTGCAAACCTGGGCCCTTTAGAGCCCTAAAGCAAACGTTGCTCCAAAGCTGCCTGATTGAGATGGTTCAGAGCAGGGCAAATATCAAGAATCACCAAAACAGACACACGCACAGTTTTAGTGCATTTCTGGATGGCTGCGTGAAGGTGTTAATCCCCTACATACAGCCATTAGCAAAGAATTCATTATTCTGCCCTGTGAGTTATCCCTCTATTAAACGTTAGGAAGAATTAGCCTAATATTTACAGTCAGCTATTTGTTATGTTAAAGAGGTATTTGCCAAATCTTCAGCACCTCCACCACATGCAGAAAATCATACTTTAAATGAAGTAATTCTGAATTAAACAAGTGTGCTAGTACTACTAGTGGGATTTATAGTAACCAATAACGGTCTAAGAATGTATTTCACAGATTGCTTCTTTATATTGCAAAATGAATAGAGTTTTATATCTGAAGAAACAAATCTGCACATTAAAAATCAATGTTTCTCATGATACACACTTGGTATTATTTCTGGGAATGCTACAGCTGGCATGCACAGCCTAGTTAAAATATTATAATTTACTTGACTGCATGCATAGTCGATTTGCAGTCAAAACTGCCACTTACTACATGGGAGGAAAAACAATGACTTCCATGCTACTGGAAACATCAAAGGTACTTTTTGCACTACTCCCCCTCAAAGCCTCCTGGGAAAAACCCTGACTCATAAGCTTTCCACTGGTTACTAGAGTGCTTCTCAGGTTTGAAAAAAAGAAAAAAAAAAAAAAGAAAAAATCATATTTTGCTACAGTACCTCCACTGCAAAATCCTCAACAAGCAGAATGGATTGAAAAATTCAAGCATGACTAAAAAGTACATTCCCCACTAGTCAGTGAATTTTGCTCCCTATTTGTCACTGCCACCTTGGAGAGCCGTGAGCATTAATAATGCATGGGTGCTAGGAATGTATTAGCAACTAACCTTGCGAAGAAAATCAACTGGGGACGCAGAAGAGCTGTTAAAAAAAAAAAAAAGGGAAAAAAAAGAAAAAAAAAAAGGGGGGGGTGGGAGGAGGAAAAAAAAAGAAACAAAGTCAGAGCTCTCTGGTATCCTCTTATTTATTGAAGAGATTCGGGGAGAAGCCTCAGGGATGGCGGCAACTATGTATCACTGTAAAGTAAGGCTGAAAGTCCCTGGAATGGGGTCGTAATTGAGTTCATTGATCACATTCAGGAGGAGGGCTGCCCCCCACCCACGGAGCTCCCCGGCACCGGCCACTTCCAGCAGAAGAAATACCTCAGAGGATAAAGGACATTTATGCAAATCGGCGGTCGGAGCAGAAACGTCTGTATTAAACACGTGTTTTTAAGGAAAAGCTTCATCCTGCTCTTATTCGTCGTCGCAGCTATTTTGCATGTGCTAATTGTGATCGAGTTGACTGGGAAATCGGTCGGCGCGCGCCACGTTTGCTGACCAGTTTTTTGCTAGGCTGGGGACCAGGGCAGCGGGTGGGAAAAACCTTCACCCTCACCTACACCTCCAACTGAACCGTAATGATCGTGGGTTTACCACCACAGCTATTCAAACGTGCTTATTTACATCGTTTAGTTTATAGTGCCGTGATAACATATGGATTTTATTCTCGTTTTGAAACTCTTCAGTCCTTTCAAATCCAAGTACCCAAAGATATCCAGTACCCAATGAAAATATTCTGCTTCCTAAAATAAAACGGGCTTACCATTACGCTTCTATAGTTTGAAACAATTTGTACACTAAGCTGCTATATCCCGCTGTTAGACTTGGCAGTAATGGTTTCAGTTATATATTTATGTCCTGCCATCTCCTTTTAATATATATTGTTTATATTCCAAGGCCTATTTTCTGGTATAACAATCATTACAAGTTTTACATGGAACATAGTTGCTTTTTTGTGTTATTAGCCAAAACAAATATTGTGTTTAAATTCACCTTATTGATTCACTTTCTCAGTGAATGTACCCAACTTGTCAACGTAACGGGGAGACAGAGAGGAATATTCGTAAGGTCTGCAGAAAAGGGAAGATAACATGGTTTTCCTTGTGCCTTCTGCTGGGTATATAGACAAAAAAAAAAGAAAAAAAGTCATCTATTTGCCCCAGAATTATCTCTGCAGAGCTATACTCCTGCTCCTGAAATAATCAGAATGACCTGATGCTCCCAGCAAAACTATTTGCTTTGTAACTCACCAGTCGTATTTTTAGTTACCCATTGCAGACCTTCATGCAATTAATTCATTAAGCTCATTATGACTTAATGTTGCATCCCAAATTCAAAGTTCTATATATACAATTTAATCTTTGGTCATTTTTTATTAAGATGAGCTTTGAATGAGCTATATTCCCCAACAGAAGGATTGGGCCAACTCCCTAATTAAATGCCGCAGCCTGTGGATAAGCTGGAAACCTTACTGTGACACAATCCTCCTGCTTTTCACCTGCTTCCCTAATACTTATCAACTAATTCATGCCATTCTTCTAATCTTTATTTGATGTTGAAGACAAAATAAAGTTAAAAGACACCTGCTGGTAGATAGATTTTCCACTGAACATGCTTACACAGGCCTTCAGGAAAACTAGATTCTGGCATCCTAAGAGGATCACATGATTAAGATCTGAAGATTGAGAAGAGAATTGGTTCAGTACCAGTTTCCCATTCTCATTACAATTGTTCTCCTGAGAAATGAGTAATTTTTCACCATTGTTTTCTTGACACGACAGTCTTTGTTGAATTTTAGTGTTTTTTTTTTTTTTTTGTACCGTCTTTCTTTCTTTTTCCCTTCTCCTTTTCTTCTTCCTTCTAAACCTCCTTATGTATGCCACAGCGGTTAAATTTTTGTTATGGAAATGATTAAAGTTTTATTTTGTTTTGTTTTGTTTCATTTATCTCCCAAGAGTTTTTTAGGGTGATAGTCACTCTGTAAATGAATGTAAAAATGCTTTTGTCACATTAGCTTGCACGTTAACTGGTAAAATGCTTGTTATTTTACTCTGATGTTACATTCACAACAGGATAACAGTTTTGATCCTGTTATGCAAAAATCTGCATTATAAATTAGAAGGCATATTTCACACTTTTTTATCTTGGGCAGATTCCTAATGTAGTCATTACGTGTTAGGATGAAAAAAATTGAGATAAGTCAGCTTCCATTAGCTCAGCTCACATTAGATTCAACAGGCGCTCGCTAAGGCCATACATGCTGTACCTTGCTTATAAGATCTGAATCTTGCTAATGCCGAACCAGTCTCAAGAAATTTTGAGCCTGACAAACCCCATGCATAAAATTCGCCAGTGGAATGCAAAATGTCTTGGGCTAAAGGCATTTTTAAAATCCCCCCCCCCTTTTTTTTTTTAAAGAAAAAAAAGTGCATTTAGCTGAACAGAGCTGTAATTAACAGTTACAGTAGGGATACTAGCACTTAGGTCCTGAAAATTTAAAAAAATATCTTGCAACTGCATCCTAATGTGTCTTAGTTCAAAGGCAGTTTTTCAAGAGGTTACCGTCTTTTTCTTCTTTCATCTACTTAGTTTCTAAGCAAGCCCCAAATCGGTCAGATAAACTTTTTATGGAATTCCATTTGTATTATTTCTAACAATATTAGCACGGCAAGGCAGGTTTGTAGACCATTCTCATAAACTATGTAATGCAATGGTGCTGAGCTCATAAAGCTCAATATGTTTAAGATCACTGTATATTGCAGGTGACTTAATTGCGCAACTTTTAAAACATCTCTGAACGAGTACCACCTTAAGAAGACATCTAATTTGCTTTCAGAAGAATATTTTATGTCAACACACCCAGTCCAATCTGATAGGTTACAACAGCAATCATCAATCAACATGACAAGCTCAAAGGGATGCTCCTACCAGCTAGACACACAGAGGAATAGAGGTGCCTCAAGTGAGACAAGAGCAAGTTTTGGGAGAATATGTTCAAAATGCTGATCCTTCCATGCTCCTTCCCCATTAAACGAGCTCCTAACGCGCAGGCACTCACAATCTGTATATGTCAATGTTTTTCACCGGGTTATCCCTTGGAAACCTGCATTTCGGTTAGTGGGCTCGTGGGGTCAGACCCCGTCTCTGGCCAATGCTTCAGTGCTCTCAGGGTTGACCTGTTCCCCCCAGTACTTGCCCCATGTTTACGGAGCGCAGCTGCAGAGCTCAGCTCGCTCTGCCCCTCGAACGGCACAACTCAAGTCCCTTGGACAAGAAGGGGGGGGATCATGAACATGACGTTTAGGCATGGGTGGGGGGATCTGATTTCCAGCCCCTGACACTGCTTCCTGACTCTAACCCCTACAGTATTGCAAAAAGGTAAGACTTCTCCAAACATGCTTAGTCAAAAAAAAAAAAAACCAACAACAAAAAAAATGCACAAGAGAAAAAAAAAAACAGGAAAGAAGAAAAAAACCCAAACCAACAAAAAACCCCCACAAATCAAAGAAAGAAGAAATAAAAAAAAAAGAAAGAATAAGAACTGCACCTCTTGAGCTTAATTTTATCACGATGGCAGTAGCCTCCCATGTTCAATTTCTAACCCTTTATATCTCTGTTTCTGCCCAGCTTCAGTTCTTTGTCCTACATCCATTTTCAGCCCTATATTTGCACAGTCAGGTCCTGCTGTGGGACTCAGGCTTTTAGCCTCTGTGTTGACACACATACATATTAAAAATTGTATTTTGAATCTTTGCGATCTAAAGTAATGCAAAGAGAACTCTTCTCCATGTTCGCGAGCATGGCTGTAGGAGTCATTCAGGACTCAGAAAGGATTTTGTTCAATGGGGAACTTTCTTCTGGGTTGTAAGGAATCTCTTCAAGACCCTCTGAGAGAAGCCTTCTCTTTACAGTGTCCCGATTTCATCTTTTCAGATAAAGGATGCTTTCAGTCCACGGCTTTCTGAGGTGCCGGCATCTGAAAGACTCACCATTCCAACTCTGAGACAAGTCACAGAAGAAGAAAAACAACAACTTTGCTTACACAAGTAGGAATGAGACATCTTTTGCTTTTCTACTGTAGAAAAAATGGTGCGTGCACGTGGGAATGGGTTGGGAGGGGTGAACCTGAAGAAGGGAAGAGGAGATCTATAAGACAGGTGGGACAGATAAAGGGTTGGTAGCCCTAAAAGCAGCTTTTACTAACGTAGGTGCATGCACACACCAATACAGTCTAAGTTGCTCCTACAGCAACAGCTCAGAAATGCCCTTCAGGCAAGAAGCCCCACTGCCCTGGTTCCTCGTGCCGGAGTGGCCCGTTGGTGGGTTGCCCTGGCACGGTTCCCGAACATGTGTATGTTCACGTAACAACCACACCATAAAAAGCCTCCACACAGCTCTTTCTCCTCTCTGCGTCCGAGCCTCCCTACACGAGTCCGGCAGAAAGACACCAGATTGCTCTGTTGGGATTTAGATCAGGGCTTTTACACCCTTGCTGCAGTGGCACAGTTACACGCGTGCACACATGTTTACACATTAAGCAATAAGAAGGGGAAAAAAAAAACCCCAAAACTTTAAACTTTTGAAAGAGTGTAACATGAACCCATTTACAAATATACTCTGGCTGTCCTGAGACAGAGTCAAAACACATAACACTGTCTTTTCTCTTGACCTTGCAAAATCTTGCCATACCCATTACAAACTCTAGCCAATTTATTTTTGTAGAAATGGAATTTACAGATTACAAAAATGGTTTGCTCGAGTCATCACTATTCCTTTGAACTCTGAGGCCATTTGAATTTGATCCTGACCAGGCTGACCATAAACCATTCTGTTTGGATAATAGAGGAAATGGAGCAGTTTGTCTTGAGTAACCTTATAATAAACTGTAGCTCAGTAGTTATGAATTACAACTAAAATAGCAAAAAAAAAAGAAAAAAGTATATGTATCTGTGTGTGTGTATAATTTATACATATGTGCATACACTCACATAAATACACACGCAACTTCAGGCTAACAGAACTAAATGGGTGAAAAGCACGGTAAAATTATTGTTATTTTCAGTTAAAATTAACAAATTCCATCTCCTTGTTCATTATATTTTTGTTGTATTAATAAAATATTGCTCGTTTAGATGAGCATGAGAAATAAAAAACTATAAATTGTCTATTCATGATTTACTATAATCTATGTTCAAAGCTATGTGGATTAGTCACAACTAATAAAGTTCCAAAATACATTTTATTTGGATTTTAAAGTTCTGCGATATGTTTTTCATAAAATCACTGAAGAGTGGAGTGCTATACACAACTTTATTCCAAAGTCTTAGAAATCATCTGAGCAAAACAAAAAAGCTTTTTTTTTTGTTTTTTTTGGTACCATATTCCACAAAAAAAGGCAAAGATCTGGGAATCTCAAAGAAGCAGGAAAGAAAAAGGTATATCTGTTGCTATTACACAGACTTCCCGTGGGTACCCGCTAATTTGAGGTCTGGAGGGTTTCACAGGCTATGAGAAGAAAGAAGACCCAGGCAACGTTTTCCCTTTGGAAGCCAGCACAGCAGTACAACATGAAAAACATTACAACAGCTAAATCCAGCAAGAACAGATTTAATTTATACCTTAGCGGGGCCTTTCATTTCATAAAAGATACACAGAGTCAGGTCCATTAAAGCGCCCAAAAATCTGAGTTTTGCCAACATGGACTTAGATGCCTCTTGTGGTTTCAGCTGGGATGGAGTTAACTTTCTTGCTGGCAGCTGGTGTAGTGCTATGGTTTGGATTTGGGATAAGAAATACTGTTGATAGCGCACTGGTGTCGCTGATCGTTGCTAAGCTCTCAAGGTCTTTTCTGCTCCTCGATCCACCCCAGCAGTGAGCAGGCTGGGGGGCACAAGGAGCTGGGAGGGGACACAGCCAGGACAGCTGACCCCAACTGGCCAACGGGATGTCCCATCCCACACGGCATCGTGCTCAGCACAGAAACCTGGGGAAGAAGGAGGGAGCGGAGACGTTCATAGCAATGGAGTTAGTCTTCCCAAGACACCATTACGTGCGATGGATCCCGGCTTTCCTGGAGATGGTTGAACACCTGCCTGGCCATGTGGAGCCAGGAATGAACTCCTTGTTTTGCTTTGCTTGTGCACGCGGCTTTTGCTTTACTCATTAAACTGTCTTTATCTCGACCCAAGAGGTTTTTTTCTCACTTTCACTCTTCTGATACTCTCCCCCGCCACAACTGGGAGGAGTGATCAGGTTCTAGCTGCCGGCTGGGGCTAAACCATGACTATGCCTAAGCCTAAACTTTGGACCTCAAATGCTTAGTTGCCTTCTCAACCTGGACCAGCTCTGGGATGGAGTTTAGCCAGGGTTTGCCCCCTGGTCCTGCTGCAGTCTGGGTGCTGTGCTGCACAGCCCAGAGCCGGCCCAGGCTGGCTGGAGCTGAGCACGGCTGGTCTGGCTGGAGAACTGGGAAGTGCCCCTTCTCCTCCCTAGTTTGCAAATCAGCTTCACCTCTAACACACTCCACAAAGACTAGTTGTGACACAAAATGCATCAGAAGTATTATATCCTGCAAACCAAAAACAAATACAGAGGCTTTTGCCCAGCAGCAGGAACCACAGCCCAGTGCTGCTTCTTCCCAGCATCTGAAATGGGCCATGGGTCCTGACCATTTACTGGGCAGAAGTGCCTGAATTTCCACAAGAGGAGGAGGGAACTGAAGTTTTTTACTGCATAAACAGCTTTAGTTACATTAACTTGTGAACCGATATTCAAAAAGGCAGAGAACAGTGGAGGCACGTGTCCAACCTTTAAAAAATTGTGTATGCTCTGGTTTAAGGATTCAGGGATGTGCACAGAGTGGCTGAAGGACACACAGGAGGGTTAGGACTTCCTCACTCAGTATTTCCCATCACTTATTTGCAGACTGATCCCTTTTCAGCTGGCGGATGATTTTAGACTTCTGGAGACTGTGACTTTCTGTGCACTTACTGTACCAGGAGCTCAGATGCTGGGCAGAGATCACGGCCCTCTTGGTGACCACATCCCTAAATTCAGGAGTAGTTCTGCCAACCATGGATGAGAGGACACATTTCAACCCAGCTACAGAGTTGCCCCACGCTGTTTGAGACGACTCCCTAGGAGAGGAGCTTGGAGAGACCTGGTGGAGCCAAGCGAGCAAAGTTAAACCCTTCCGATCCTGCAAGACTAACTAAGGAAAATTTTGTACGGCATCATTTGCCAAATATACTTTTTTTTTTTTTTAAGCCTTTCCAGTTCTCCAGCTTGCCGCACATGAGAGGAAATTAAAAACAAAGAAAAAACAAAACTGCAAAGCTTCCATGTGTCACAAAGCAGAGATCCACAGCCCGTCAAAAATAGTAGTCTATTAAAGGAGACAACTGTTAACTAAAGACATGGTCAGAGGCTGCCAGGCAGCTCCCATCCCAGCGCTGTTTCCCAGGTTGACCAGTAACCACATAGTTCCTGGAACTTGGGTACAGCACACGGAGATATCCAGTGGCTGCGTACCACGTTAAACTAGAGCAGGGCAGGGTTAGATTAGCCATTAGGATGAAGTTCTTCACACTGAGGGTGGTGAGACACTGGCCTAGGTTGCCCAGAGAGGTGGTGGAGGCCCCATCCCTGGAGACATTCAAGGCTGGGCTTGATAAGGCTCTGAGCAACCCGATCTAGTTGAAGATGTCTCTGCTGACTGCAGGGGGGTTGGACCAGATGGCCTTTAGAGGTCCCTTCCAACCCAACGCATTCTATGATTCTATGTTGTAAAACAGATTGCTTTAGTCCATGCTTTTAGGTGATGATGAGAACAGAAAAACCGAGTCACCCAAACGTAGCGAGAAGAGCTGGAACAATGAAACAACAACGTTTTGGAGTTTTTTGAATGAAGAAATATGCTAATTTTTCATTGGCCAGCAGCATTCAAGCCCTGCACACACATGTGACCACGAGTTTATGAATGGAAATATATGTGAATTTGAAAGATCGCACAACATTAACACATGCAGGGTGTGCATTATTCATTAATTGCCTTTTCATTTGATTATTCACTAAGCACTATTAATTACTCCCCTCTTTAAAAAACCTTCAATGATCTAATCAAGAAGAGAGGGGGGAAATATCATATGTCTTAGGAGACCAATAGCGAACATCAAGAATCAAGGATGAATAGGAAATAGTTGAAATGGAAAAATATGTGAACACCTACAGCTAATGTTTGTAAAGTATCTAAAAATAACTAGGGCTTTCACAGAAATCAGGACTGGTTCCCAAATATATATAAAAAAAACCCAAAAAAAACCCACAAAAAACACCAAAAAAAAAACCAAAACCAAAAAAAACCCCAAAAAACGTTTAGCAGAAAATTGTTCATAATGAGCAATTTAACTAGCTATTCAACAGTGATCCAAGCAATTCTCTGATTCAGAAAATGGCAATTTGAGCAAAGAGATATTTGAAGACTGACAAAGACTATTTTGACAAGGAATATCTGGAGAGAAGCAGAATTTAGTATAAACTTATCTAATTCTAAGAATATTAGAAAGCTCAGCTATCCTGAGCCCTAGGTATCTGAGAATATGACAAGGGGGAGAGATTTGTTTCCGATAGAGAGAAAAGGTGGTTTCTGAAGCATCCAGAAGCTGATTCTAATCCCCACTTTAATTAAAGAGGAGCAAGTTCTTCACACTACATCTGCTAGACTTCCCTGGCACGACCAACTGCTCGTCGTTCTGACTTCCATCCTCATAAGGATTTTCCCAGTGCCAAGAGGAGACCAAGGGGGAGGGCGGGAGGCAAGGAAAGGATTGTTTTAATTCCAAACTGAGGCTTTTTATAAACTTTAAATATTGCAACTTCTCCTTTAGTTCCTCAGAAAGGGTTTTATTCCAAGTGTCTGCACATAACCATAATTCATATCATTGCAGAAAGCCTCATTTCCAGAATGATAAACAGGGTTGGCTTTTTTTTTCTTTTTTCTTTTAGGTTAACAGAAATAAGCCCAACGCGTCTAATGACACGTGATCTAACGAAAAACAATCTTGTTGCAATACAGCATTTGCGTTTTCAGGCAGACAATACTTATCAGGTAGACAATAGCGTTCGACGTTGGGAAATAACAGCAAGGCTTTCCTGAAGTAAAAGAGCCTATAATCTTCTGTAATTCGGTACTGAAGAAAAAAACATTATACCAAGGAAATTCTTTTTGGCGAACTAGGCTATGATTAAAGGTAGTCACTGGTACTTGTGATCGTTTCCTAACCTTAAGCTTTAACTCTCCTCCAAGTTTAGTTTTTTGGTAACCTAGTAGTTTATGGTTAGAACATATCTTGATGGCAATCCAAAGCCTTCCTGAAACACAGAAGTGGCTTGCGTTCTCTAGCAGATAATTGAATTCAGATACTCGCTTTTCTGTCAGATCTCTGCAAAAATAAAATACATCACGAAAATCTAGAGACGGGACTCGGATGACCATCATGCATACACAAAAGTAACGGCACAGAGGTTGCTCCATACAGAATAATTTTTCCCCAAACAGTAGTATATTTAATACTAAAAGATTGGTAAAGGTCTGATAATATTCTACATACTTTTGTAGCATTTATAATTTTTTCTTAATTGGCCAGAAATGCATTTCCTTTCATTGACAGACACTGTCACTCTTCCCCGCAAAATTATCGTGACAATATACCAGCACAGAAATCCTTCCTGTTCATAACCACGATAATAATGTTTCACGAAAGAAAGAAACTATTTTACTTGCCTGTCCTTCCCCCTGCACGAAAAAAGACCCCAAAACAGCACTCGCTCACGGCACCTAGATCAATACGATTTTCTGCCGCTGATAAAATCATCTTTCTACAGGACATCGCTGATATTAAGACATTAGAGTTCCCCGACAGATTTCACATGGAATTCTGATACCTCCTTAGTTAACAAACAGTTATTGCATATGTTCACTGTATCTCCTCGTGCCAGGGAGATGGTGTGTTAGAGACGCGGTGTTTCTGTTCAGTTTTGCTGTCAGATGGATTACTACAGGACAAATGACTGTGACTGAGAAAAATCTCCTGTCCGAAGCACCGAGAAGTCCGTAGAAGACCCAGCGCAGCTCAGCCATCCAAAGAGAAGGTAAAAAAACCCAACACAATCATTATAGAAAAAAAATAAATTGCACCGATTAGCATTGCTTTATATCCGATTAATCTAACACAGATTTTTTTCATGGTTTTCTATTTGTATACAAATTCTCTTTTTTTTTTACACTTTTTTTTTTTCCTTTTTATCAGTCCTGTTTCCCAGCTAGGGGCAGTGGCATGGCATTGAGCTGCAAAAGTCAGGCCAGGTGAAAAGGAGGGCCGGACGGTGCCTTGCGTCCAGTTAATTCATATTCGATTTCCCAGAGCACGTTAAAGAAGAGCAGAGTCAGAGCAGGGCCCTGGGCACCTCCCAGCAGAGGTTCTTCCCCGCGGAGGGGTAATTGCCATCATTCTCTCTCTCTGGTTCCTCTCATACTAAAAGAACTAGACGTGTCAGAGCTACTGCACTCACCGTGCCAAGGACCACAGCAAACATAAGATACAAAGGTCTTATTTAATATCATCATCATCTCTGTGTTTGTCTGCCCAGATGATAGAGGGAAAGACCTTTTTTTTTCTGGAGGGTAGGAGATGTGATTTTTTTTTTTTTTTGTGGGGGTGAATTGAGCTTGAGTTCATGGAAGTAGCCTGTAAGCATTAAAAGGAGCATCGTTGTGTTCAACAGGAAAAAAAAAAACAACCAAAATAAAACAAACTCCTCGCCTTCCACTAATGAGAAAAGAAAAAAAAAAAAAAAAAAGAAAAAAATCACACAGAAAGAAATATTTTCTTTAAAAGAAGCTTTGCTCAGGAAAGATATCCAGCCTCGGTGGAAGGAGTTGACTTCAGAAAGCCTCCGGGACGGTGGAAGTCGATGCTGACCTTCTCCCCACGCCCAGCCTTCACCCCACGCCTCGGGGAGGGGAGACGGGTGACTAGACCTTTGTGTGGTTCAAGATATAAGTCGGGGGCGCCGGAAGAGATACCGATCTCACGCCTCACTTGGAGGTCCGCGTCCCCCAACAGTCCCTGTGACGGCAGGCATGCACGTTGCCATTGCCGAAGTCACGGGCTCCAGAAAGACCCCTCTCCTCCGCGGTCCCTGCAGGAAGCTGTCACGGACAGCTTAAACCTCATGCAGCCTACAAGAACAACTGCCCTCATACCCATGGCGTATTACGTGCTGATACCACCGCGACTTGTCTTGCAACAAATTTAACTGGCTTACAACTAATTTAACGATAGCGGGGAGAAAGGCACGTTCCCCCCCGCCCCGTGCCGGATCTCCATCCCTCTGCAAAGGCTGACTTAATGAGACACCGAAACGTTCTCCTTTTTCCGTTTGCAAAACAACTAGCAAAGTACAGATACGAGTGGAAATAAACACAACACAGGAAGGCACACTTTCAGTGCACTTCATCTGCTGTTAAAATATCATTCGAACGCAGCTGAGTAACTTGTGTTTCACTTGCTTGATGATCTGCACAAGAGGGTACAACATGCTTTGTGTGAGTGAAGGAATATGAGATGCAAATGTATGTTTGAGAACGACATCCTTGACCATCGCTTGGCACACCCTCCTTTTATTCCGGTCTCACAGGAGCTGAGCTCCTGAAAATATGCTGCATTTTGTGCCTAGCTGTAAAATCCATACGCAGCTACGGCGGTGGCATATACTGAAAACGAACAGGGCAAGCCCAAAGCAGCTGATGGGTCTGAGGTCCTACCTAGATGATGGGTCTGAGGTGCCACCCGAGGTCGCAGGATGAGATGTGCTGGCATCAGGGCGCCCATGCTAGCAGTTAAATCTCCCAATTTCATTTTGCTTTGTCTGAATCCTGCCCTCTGGGGTCCTGCCACCTTGCCTTTGCCAGTTGAGGAGCACGTCAGCCTTCGCTGCATCGCCGGTGGCTGCTGTAATTATTCCTTACTCTACGACTGGCAAATGTAAACCACTTTGCATCCACTCTGCTTCCACTGCATCGCACGAAATGCAATTTCTGCTCCCCAAGGAAGGAAAAAGTGACTGTCTAAACAGGGCCTGCATCTGAACACGTTGTTACGAATCAAAAGACGTTTCCAGCACTGGGTAACAAAAAAACCCTCACTTCTCTCGGAGCACTTTGAGGCCAGATAGAAGGTACCAAATATAAAGCACCAACACAAAATATCTCTGCAACAAAAGAAATTTCTCACGCGGCACCCCTTTTTTTTTGCGGGCGAAACTCCCCATTGACTCCCTTGCCCTAGAGAGGACTGTACTGTAGGTGCCGGCCCCTCATTTCTTCCTGCACGTAATTGCTTCTCAGATGTCCACATCAAACCTCTCCAGAGCACAGCCTTTGTCACTGCACGGCTCTGTATCTAATGCATCTCCAACCTTTTCATTTCTGCAGAATAATGAATCTACAGTAGGCGCCGAATTTTCCCCTTAGTTTAAAATCCTACCCCTGCCTGTTGCTGCCGCGCTGTAAGAGATAATGCGCTCCATGCCTACGGTATGGTCCTGTTAGCCCTATAAATAATAATAATTTACACACAACTCGCACACTTTTTTTCGGGTCTTTCTGCAAGCAATCCAGAGGCGACAGGAACAAATTGATGGAGACAGAAATGGGAGAATCCCACCCTGTCAGAAGATGAATGAGCTGAGCTTGCATGATGTGAACCATGGCTGACAGAAGCGAGGGGGAATCAAAGAGTGAGCAACTTTTGACAACACACGCTTCACAGCTCTGACCACTGAGGATCTACATGATTATCTCCAGACAAAATAACTGTGAGTAAAAGGCTTACATACACTTAAATTAAACACAGCAGGGTTTTAGTAATCTCTGTTTGCATTTTACTTTCTGTTAAGAAGGAAATTGCTTGGACTTGGAACATTTCATTTAATGGCATTTTTAGTTACCTTTTGTACTTCTAATGCCATAGTCTAAATTCACCCCAAATTGCCCAGGAAGGCAAAAGCAACTTTTGTCCTTTATTTTTAATTGCTGTAGCTTCCTTACCAATTTTACTAAATTAAATGTGTTTTAAAACATCACCGTATTTGAAACCTAATTATCCCAATCTCTGGATGAAGAATAGCTAACAATACAAACCCCATTTATGTAATTTATTTTGCAAAGGAAAAATAAATGGAATGCAGTTGCAGTAATGATATACATGTTTGCAATTCCACCCTGGTTTTTTTCTCTTCCCCACAACAACTTAGGGGAGCTGCATCTTTTTTTTTTTTTTTTTAAGCAAATGCTTTAAAAGCATCTCTGCTGTAGCATTTGTTATATCTCCGGACTGCTCTTACAACGAGGGAAAACTCTGCGTAATGTCGTGTTCTCCCTAAGTAGCATGAAGGGCTTTTGTTTTGTGCGGTGGGTTGGGGGTTTGGGGGGTTTTTTTTTGGTCTTTTTTTTTTTTTTTTTTTTTTTTTTTTTTTTGTTATAGCTGGTCATGAATGAGGATTATGGCCTGTCGCCCACAATAAGTCATGAATGAAGATCATGGCTGGTAATTGTAATGCGTAAAAGAAAAAGAGTGGGACACGCAGGGCTGAGATGCACTGGTTGTTCAATCATTACTCGGCATACCCCAGCGGAGTGGAGTTTAATCTTTTTAGACCACCTAGTCCTGAGAACTTAAATTTCGTTTTTGTTGGGTAAGCTACCATTTACTCACTGCGTTTATCAATTACTTGCCGACTTCCTGGTACTTGCAGCTACATCAAGTTCTATCCCAGGAAAGAAAATCGTTCCCAACCGACCACCCCACCGGTTCAAGGCAAGCAAACAAGCAACCCTCCCCCAAACAAACAAATAAAACGTGGGAAAAAAAATTATAAGAAGAGAGCATTACAGCAGGTAAAGAATATAACTGGCATTTTCCATCAGTTTTTCATCAGTCAACAGAATTTTGCTGAAATATTCTATTAGGCTTACAAAAGACTTCTCAGAATTTAACCTGAAAAACAACTGGCTGTTAAAAAAAAAAAAAAAAAAGAAAAAAAGGAGACTTATTAAAAAACTAAATAACATTGATACCATGAATTTAGTTCCTATTTAAACTCATTTGCTAGGAAGGTGCCCTCAACTCAGCAGCCTGCTCACTGTGAGTAAACACTGGGACATATGCGGTCAAACAATCCAAAGTACTGGTTGAAGATTACTTCCACAAATATGTCTTGGAAATTTGCTTTGCTGTTTTCTGTGGGGTCATGTTATTTGCTCTCTGCAAGTGTTCAGATGAGCCCTGACTGGTTTATTCATCCAAATATTTGCAAGACCTTTTAAGTTTGGACCAAATGTTTATTTGTTCAAAAATTCATATGAGGAAGGACTTAATTTGTTATTCTTCGTTCACTTTCCATCCTTGTTATTCTCCATTTTAAAAACAGTCAAATATCCACTAAGGGAACGGATACAATACCCACGTGACAATTTGATGACAAATTGTGCGTTATAAACAACGACTGGTAGAAATGATCAGCGCATGAATAAGTCCAACGCTTGTTTGCATAAACTATCCAGTAAATATTTAAAAATAACAAACACATTCCTAGAAATCAGAATAGCTGCGTGAGCAAATCGCAAGCAAGAAAGAAGACAAAATTTATGGATTTTTTTTTTTTTGTCATAAATAATTTAACGACCCGTGTCTTAAAACTTCAGATACAAAAAATGAAACTCAACCATTTCTTTATACCCCTTTCAACACAACTGGCTATAAGCCCCTCTTCTAGCTAAGGATACTTCTATTAAATTCTTTAAAAGATTATTAAGATAGACTTTAAATTTGGTATTTCACACGGCTATCTATATTTGCTCTTAGGAAGCCTGAAACTCAATTTTCGTTGTTTTTTTCCCTTTCCTTTTCCCTTTCTTTTCTTTTCCAAACGTGTTTCCTTCATTGTGCACACACGCTACTTTGTTAATCTTGGTTATTCCTACTTGCTTGGATTCCTGCATTGATTTTATCTTAGAAGATCATGAAAGTGCAATTCTCTCTCTCTTTTTTTTTTTTTTTTTTCCAGGGGAAAGAAATAGCATTAAAATATTTAACACGCATGGCCAGTAGACAGAAGGAAAATAAACACTTCAGTTGTGAGGTCTTCCAGCTTTCTTGGTGTCCCTTTATAGTCTTAAAAAGAGCAGGAATATCAATATCTACTTTATACGACACAAGTACTAATAGTAACCAGAGTGTAACTTTAAAAATAGTTTGCCTATTAGCTAGAAAGCTTTTCTTTATGCGGTGCTGAGAAGAGGTGAAGCTGAAAATATTCTTTCGGGTTTACAGACATTTAAGCACATTATTAGGAGCTGTGACACACCAACGCGCAGGTATCACCCAATTTCATTACTACCTGATTAATTAACCTGTTTAAAGTGTGAAAGTTGGCACCTTGTCATTAGAATCCATGGGAATAACTAATGAGAAACTATGAAATAATTTGTTCCTCAATTAAAAAACCTGAAAGAAGAGGTTTTATCTCATTATTCTTCTTTCCTGTTATCACCTATGCAAAGCCAAGATGATTTTGTAAAACTTACTGTCTAAAAAAAAAAAACCAACAAAACCACGCTATGTAACATCTTAGGAAACACTTCACAGATCTTTAATAAAACGTGGTGTTATCCAACGTCGATAGGCAAGCCAAGAAGTTTTCAGGGAAAACGTATTCAGTAGACAGCGGGAATGTGAACACAAGCCCTTTCATTTAATAGGATTTATTTGTTATTCTTTTTTAGCACATCTAGAGGTCAAAGAGACAAAAAGACACACTTGAGTTATTAATTGAGAACAAATTACATGACGAATATGGACCTTGTTTTCTATTAACAAGTTACCTACGATAGGTAATATCTTTTACAAATGTGCTCATTTAGGATTAACAGTTTATGGAAAAAGGAACCTCGACTTTAGAAAATTGTTATGAGCCTGGGTTATTTGTTTTCATTAGTTTTTCCGTATTTGACACTATGGCAAACTTTCATGTTAATTTACAGATAAAGGAACAGGTTCAGAAAGATGTCCAGGGAAGCTTTAAACACCTGGGTATCACTTCAGGCCCATAGGCCTAAAATTTACGTTCTCAAAATCACTTCTCAAAACCCATTAACCAGCAAAATAGTCACTGGGCTACGCTGCACCCAGTGTGGTTAGCTAAATATATATATATATATGGAAAATGAGAAGCTTAGCATTGTAAACCATGGATTCTAAGCAGAAAACCAGACACTTGGGGGATTTAGACGTGAAATTATCCAAAGACACAGCCCTAGATTCATTGAGAAATAACAGTAAAAGGTCTTGGACATTCTCTGGCTTTGCGGGAAAGGAGAAAAAGAGGAATAAAAGATAATCCTCCTGTTACGGGTTTACACGTCTTGTGGGTATCTGTAGGCATCATTTTTGAGAAGAAACTCAGGAACCCTAACACAAGTTCACTTCTTGCTTGCTCTGCTCCCTCCACCCCCGGAGACTCGGACACCGTCCCGTCGAGAGCTTCAGTCTGGCACGAGGACGAGCTGTGGGCTACCCTACAAACCCTCGCACCCCAGGCTGCAGTCATACTACTTCGTCGTGGCCCCAGAGTAGAAACTGAAAGCAAAGAGAAGAGGCAAAGCAGTTTCCTGATATTTGTTACAAAAATAAGCAGATCCTCTCCCGTGATTGTAAAGGGGAAAAAAAAAAAAAAAAAAAAAAAAGAGAAGAGGAAATGAGGTAACTAAAAATTTGCCAAACATCTTCAGATTTTTGTTACTGCTTTGGTGGTAGCCAGTGGAGACAGGTGACATATGACTTCCCCCCCCCCCTCCCCCCCCCCCAAAAAAAAAAAAGAGTATCTTATTTGTGTTTGTTTCAATTTCTGTCGTGATTTGTGGCAGGGGTACCACAAATCCCTTCTGTCCCACAGACCTTTAGTCAAAATTTAAAGTCCAGTTTGACACTGGGCTGCTTAAACATCTTCATATAGTTTGCATTTAGGTAGGAGATAAAGGAGATGTAGACTTAAAAACATACGCCAGAACTGGTTGAAAATGCCTCGTCCCAGTTGCTTTATTTGTTAATACACGTAACAAGCCTTCGCTATGGCAATAGGCTTGTTTTTCCCTTGAAAGTCTCTTATTTAATTGTAAAACTGCATATACGAAAAATAAAATATTTCCCCTTTTCTGGTCTTCCCTGATGGGGAGGAAAACTTCCCCAAAGCCCACAGACACTTGCCCTGCCAGGGTGGTGATTCTCTGGGCAGCCACCCACCACCCTGCGGTCTCCTTTCGCCTACGTGCAGACAGAGGGCTGGACCCTCAGCGACCATGAAATGAAACAGTTTAAGAGTTTTTATACCCATGCAAAGAGGATCTGTTTTGATTTGGGAAGGTAGAAACCGAATGCAAGGTTTGGGCTTCGCAAGGCAAGGAAAGAAGAGTTTTTTTACTCGTTCTTTCTGTATCAAGAGCACCTTGCCACTACCGAGAGGAACAGCTTCCCACCTTCCTCACGCTCTAGATAGTAGAGACTTACTCCTAATTGGGGGGGTAAGCAAAAAGCACCCAAACCTGTTCCATTTGCACCAAGTTATCAGGAAAGAAAGGAAAAAATACTGCCAAAGGTCCTTGTTTCTCCAGTACAACATGATCCAAAGAGAGAGTGACACCAAAAGGGTAGAGGGGAAAAAAAAAATCACGTATTGCCACCATTTCACCTCTCCCTTCACGCACACGCGTACTCAGACGTGCACACACTCGTACGTACATAATTGATGAAGTTAGATATTTTTGTTTCTGAAAACCAGCTTTAGATGGTCTTACTTATTTATTAGTACTACTGTTCAATTTATATTTTGGCTTGCTATTTATTATGCAAAATAACACACTCATATTTTATTCAGCAGAGCATTTGATTAGTGTAAAGCTTTATTTGCTGGCCTGCATAACAGCATTTTGTCTAGTCTGCAGGCAATATAAGATATTCCAGATCGTTCATAATTCTCACTGACTCCAAAAAAAGAAAACTGTTAAAAGGCTGAAACTCCTTCTCAGCGTGTAGATGGCAGCAGGGCCTTCGGATATACCAAGTCACAGGATAATTTTGTCTTTGATGGAATGACTTGCTACTTTTAATGGCAAATAAACTTTTTTTTTCTTTTTTTTTTTTTTTTTTTACAATAGATTCTGAATTGCTGCAGGTATTACGGGATCCTGTGAAAAAAAGTCTTCCCTTTATTGTCCGGTCTCTGAGGTCTCCTCCTTCCATATTCAGAGTCTGTTTCTGCTTTTAAGAATGATCTGCAGTCTTTTTGTAACATCTTTTTAATCTAACTCTATTGCATTTTATTAGTTTTCAGGTATTTGATATAGGTTCTTTTTTGTTAAGATTAATATAAAATACTTCAGGATTTGTCTACATTAAAGGTGCTACATAAAATAAATGTTTCTGGTGTGCTCCAACAACCTAAGTCACCAAGGATGACCAGATGACTTCAAAAGGTGCCTTCAGCTATCTGTATAAAGATAATTCAAAACATTTTCATTTTAAATACATTTCAAAAAAAAAAATGTTAAAATACCGAGTATAGAATAGCTGATAACCATGAGGAAGGGGCACGACAGTCTAGGAAGGTCAGTCCAGGAAGCCACAAATGTATGAACTCAACGCATTTACTTTAAATAACAAATTATGGCTAGATTCACAAGGAAATGATCGGCTCCAGTGCATGTATGGAGGAAACACAGTTTGAACAGTTTAAGGGGAAAGGTCCAGGCTAATCTTCCCTGAAAAAAAGACCCTGAATGAGAAAAATCTCAGTTTCTTATCCTCCACGCTGGTGCAGCCAAGATCCTCTTCAGGGCAATACCGCGAGTGGCCCCCCATGGGGCTGGGAAAGAGGGGGAAATTTGCTGTTTTCCCCCAAATACTTTGACTGGGAACGAACACGGCATAAAGGGACCCTACAGACAACCCAGGAGAAATACACATCTCCATAAAGCGACTTTTTAAAGGAAAGAAAAAAAAGAAAAAAAAAAAAACAACAACAAAAAAACCCCACACCAACCAACCAACCACCCAATATGAATAAAAAATCTTCTTCTCAGGGCAAAGGAAAGCTGTCTCAGCAGCATCACTTTTAAAATGGATAAAAGCCCTTCTCAGAGCTGAAGACAAATCAGTGGCACCAGCTTTAACAAAGAGAGAAACCTTACTTAGGGCTAAGAGACAGCAGGAGTGGTAGGAGTACCAGCTGGAACAGAGATGCACATCAAAGAAATTAAAGCCCTATGGCTGAAGAAATTACATGGATACCATAAACTAATAATTTTAAATATTAAAAAACCCTTTTCAGGCTAAAGAAAAAATACACGTTGTAAGCAGCCAGCCCAAGGTTAGCCAGCACTGAGCGAGTGCAGCCCCTCAGAACCGGAGACCTTTACCTTGACGCCTCCTAGGTAACAAAGCGAAGTGTTCGATCCCTGCTGGTTAAAGACACAGCTTGCTACGGTTTTTGTGGTTTTGGGGGGTTTTGTTTTGGGTTGATTTTTTTGTTGTTGTTTCTTTTCTCCCCGTGCTTTTCAGTTTCTGTTAAAATACATTTGTTAATCACGCAGCAAAGTCGCACAAAATGTTCCGTTTCAGAACAAGGAGTTACACACAGCCTGCCTCTCGCTCCGCGCGGATGCAACAGCTTGCTTTTCAGCATGACTCTGGCTCTTCCCTTGCCCCAGACATGAGGCTTTATAGAGTTAAATTTAAGGTCTAATTTTCTTTACTAGCAGAACGTATCTCATTTGCTATCAGCGCATGCAGTATACTTTTTGTCAACATGGTAATTCAAGGAGAAAGTCAGGCTCTCTTTGTTATCAGATTTACAATGGTTTCTTAAAAAGACAGCTTGTGTATACCTCCTGCCTCACTAGAATACTTGCTTGCTTGGTTCCTAACAATGGCTCATTAAATTCAGTCAAACTAGTATGAAACTTACCTTCAAACAGTTTCACTTGCTGAACCCCATTCTCAAAGGATTTTCTAATCTGCAATTTCTATTTTAGACTTTGAGCAGGAAATTGGAGAGAAAAGAGCACAACGGCACTTTCTGCAAAAAAACACCAAAACCAAACAAAACTCGACGATACCGGCTCAGAAGCAGAATAGATTTGTGTCACTCCTGTTTTGAAGGCAATCATGCTCACAACATTTCTTCTTAAAGCAGGAGCATTCACCGATGGTTTTGGCTGTAATTAATCTCATCTCAGAAGAGAAACCTATGGATTCTAGGAAACATATTTCGCCCCCCCCCGAAGTCTGTTACTTTGCCAATCTGCACAAGAAGGTTCAAACCGCACACGGCTCATTAGTGGCCACTATAAAGTTAAACCGCTCACGCGCATTTCCCACCTCACACCCCAAAACCCTGAGATTTAGCTGGACAAACAGCGGCACAAGGACGGAATTTTCCCCTTTCTTGTACCACCGAGAATAAGCCACATTTGGAAATCTTCATAGGAACCTCTTGATGTACCTTTTGCTCACTCCATTTGTTATATAGCGCCTTCCTCAGCGTTGAATTTGTGGCCAAAACACAGATATATGTTTTATATGAGCAGCTAAAGAAGGTAAAGGTTGCAAATGAACACCTCCAAAAAAAGATACTACGGCTACGTGCCTTGAATTGTTAGACATGGGAAATAATACAAGCGTGAATTATTTTTGGGGGGGGGAGTTTTTTTTTTTTGTAGGAGGTGTGTGTGTTTCAACAACCTTTTATCGCCTGACGCGGTGTATGATTAAGAATCTGTAGATGATCAGATAGCCAACTAAGGCATCGTCATTAAAGCACAACAACAGGGACGCGTACAGGACGTCGTCTTTCACGTTAGCTTTTGTGGATGCCCGCCCCGGCCCCCGCGTGCAAAGCTGAGCGTGTAAATGTCACTGCACAGCTAAATACTTCCCCGTAACCATACTGCCTCGTCCTTGTCCCGCCACCAGGAAGGGTTCGCCGCCGCCTTCCCGATAGCCGTCGTGCGAGCAGCCCGTCGCTGCGCTAATACAGGGTTTATATCCCACGGGCAGCTCAGACCACACGTGTAGTATAGCAAAAGTGCCATCTGGAAGTAATTCCCCGTTATTACTTCTTATCAGGACTGCTGAGGGTTTTTTATTTATCAAGTATAAATGAATCATAGGGCAAACTGATGTATGCTCATTAAACTATGAAAACTTATTAGGCTATCCTTTTACCGCTCAAAATAGAAGTCTAATAGAGGTAGGCTAGATCATGCTAACCTACAGCATGAATGTGACACGCAAAAGAAGAAATAGACTGAAATCTGTCTGAGTTATGCCAGGAAATTACATATTCTTCTTAAAGTAAAATAAACACTTGACAAAGCTGTTAATCATCCCTAGTGGAAAGGATTTACAGATTCAATATTAAGATGATGAGCTTCCCACTGGTCTTAGGAGCACTGTAGTCAAATGAATCAATTTTCCTCTGAAATCATTTAGATAAAAATTACATTCACATTGAAGAATATGAATGGTTTGAATGCTAAAATGTCACTTTAAAAATGTGTCGTCCCTCCACCGAGCTCCTATTAGTTCTCAGTTAATATTTAGTATATTTTGAATGAAAAATTCAAAGTCAGTATCTTATATGTAAATATGTAATGTACCATATAAGCTCACGTACTTTCTCCTCTACAGAAAGTGTTGCATAAACACACATAATCTGCAGAGCCTGAATTAAAAAAATACACATTCAAGATTGATTTTTAAATATCACTCCTACCCAGACATCTCACATCAAGCCACACTAAAGTTCTGCTTCAGAAAAATAAATTTGCACATTAAATAGTAGAGGAAGAAAGAATACATATTTATCTTGATTAAGATGATTTCATAAAAGCTCTTGACAATTAGGATATTTTTTTTTTCAGTAATTTGAAACAATCCTTGTTGAGAACGTATTTGAAAATTTACCTGCAGTTAAATAGCATCTGGGGACTCCAGTAAAAAAAAAAAAAAAAACAAACAAAAAACAAAACAATTTTTAGAAGTTACCCATTCAGAGAGAGAGGGGGAGAGAGAGAGAGAAAAAGAAAGAATGAGCCAGGGAGATTATAGAATTTAATGATTAAGAATGTGTGCAGTGCAGTATAAGTACATTTGTTTCCTTGGAAACAAACTAGTACTGTTGCACTGAAGAAATTTGTAAGCATTAAAAAATTCTGTAATCAGGCCCCAGGAGAACATATTAAATTTTTTAAAAGGGATAAATATTTGACATTCCTGGCCGTTTTCTGACTGTACTTGTTGATGGGGCCTGCTGTCAATGGGTGGTGTTCCGAACGTTAGAGAAATGGATACGATACGTGAACCTGCGCAGCCAAGAACACACTCGTAACCGGCTAATCCGGGCAGCAGGATCAACAACTCCGGCATCGCACAGAAAGATTTAGATCTTTTAAGTAGCAAGTAGATGGCAAAGGCAGCTAAATGCAAATAAAGGTAGACTCCCAAGCCTGCGATAAAGATTCAATGGGGCAATTATTAAGAAAAGGGTCTAAAGCCTCTGCCTAAGTCGTCCTCGCTTGCAGAGAGCAGCGGGCTGGCTCCCGGGGAGAAGACAGGGCGATAATGCTCCTGTTTACGCCGGGTACAAATTGCAGCCTGTTGGAGTTCTTGAGCTCCATTGCTTCAAATAAACCAACAGGCTCTGATCTCTTGAACCTTCCCCTGCCTCATAACCAAACTCGACGCGGTTCTGTCCAACTGCCCAGGAACATCCAAGGGTTTGTTTTTTTTTTTTACTTCCATTTTTGCTAGCAAGAAACAGAACCCAAAGCGCAAAGAAATCAAAAGAAATGAGAGGCTTCCATTTACAAGCTGGAGCAAAAACATCCAGAACCTCACAAGAGAAATTTATACTTTGGTGGGCCGTCCATTTGCAAGTGTAGGTCGTACCAGCAAGTCAGAAGAACACGTCAACTCTGGTTGGGTGGCTACAAACAAAACCTTTTTTTCTGCCCACTTACTATATTACAACCTTAAGCCAGGTTGTAGAGCTAGAGCAGTCACGTCATTTGTGCTGGAAATCCATGCAGCTTTTTGTGTTACGTGTTTCAAAGCAACTATTCTATCTTCCAATAAAGGTACACAGGGAAAGGTGAGACTGATCACTATAAAGTAAATTTGCTTCGTATCACCAAAGAAACGGGGGAAAATATGCAGATCAGGTCTAAAAATATTAATGCAGTGAGCTCGTTTGAGCTCCGTTACACAGGAGACTGTAAGATGTGGTGGATGAGGCTTTATAGTTATGAGGAAATAAGAATTGCCAAAACGATCCCTTGGTTTCTCCCGAAACGGAAAAACTCAGGACACGGGAAGTTACACGGAACAAAAACGTGGTAAAAAGGATTGCAGGTACAAGTTTTTCATGCGAGTGGAAACCTTGAAATTAGTTTCCAGGAGCAATCTTAGATGTGTAAGGGGAAGCTCATGCTTTCAGGAAGAATTAGAGGAATATAAAAAGAAAGGTCCCGTTATCCTTCCCTCCATCAAAAAATCCGAGCTACTTCTTTAACCTCATTAACTTAAAGTCAGTGAATTAATCCTCCATCTTTTACAAAATTAGAAAAGAGATTCTCTTTGCCTGCTTGGACACTGAGCCCACAGCAGCGAATCTGGTGGAGGTCTGAAACTGGTTTGGAAGAAAATCTCAGCAGAGCTCTGAGAGCCAAAGGATTTCAGATGTGGCGAGGCATTGCCAACTCCGCGGAGGTGAGGGCTACCTTTGCAACCGAGCCCTATGAAGCAGGATTGCTTCACGGCCAACCTGCTCAGTGGCATTTGCAGACTTTCAGACTGCAGGCTATGGGAGATACTGGGATCCTCTTCGATTCCAGTGATATTTTCATTATTTCAACATATTGCGTTAATTTCTTTTGACTCAGTGGTTCTCTGCTGCGCTTCGATATTTTATAGCCTTTATAAAGAGCCAGAGAAAAAAAACAAAGTGCTTTAATACGAAGTGCTTCTATCAGGTTAATTTAAAATTGCTAAACATGCCTCCTATTGTCACATATCTAAAAGGGAAGATGTGAGTAATAGACAGAAAAAAGCTGGTTTTATGGGAAAACTAACTTGTGGCCCACTTGCCTTCCCAAATACATGCTTGAAATCAGTAAATGCCATGGAAGACCAACACAAACTTTAGCTACACATGTCTGGGTTTGGCATGACTCGTTTTGCCATGGAATCACAGAATAAGTAAGCTTGGGAGGCACAGCTGGAGCCACCCAGTCCAATCGCCGCACAAAGAAGGGCCAACCTCAGAGTTAGAGAGGGTTGCCCAGGGCCACAACTGGGTTTGGAACATCTCCAAGGATAACCTTTCCCAACGTCCCCACCGGGCCCCTCTTCCAGTACTTGACTAGCCTTAAAGAGAAGGATTTCAAGCTTGATAAAAAATTATCTTTTTTTTTTTTTTTTTAAGATTAGTAAGGGGTTTTTTTAATTGTTTACTTTCAGATCCTCAGGCTGATAGTTTGATTGGGTAGAAAAGAAAGTAGAGTTCAAAATGGACACACTAGCCTTATCTCAGCTCTTAACACAACTCTGCTCTCAGCCTAGATTCAAATCAGCTCAGCGAACCACCGTTCTGCTCTTTACCGGGACTTTGAGAGGAAAAAAACCAACATGCAAAACCAAATTGTGTTTCCCAAATTATACACTTGGCCATCAGACTTGACTCAGGCCTAACTCTGCCGCACTTGGAGAATCTGAGCCCTTCCTCGGCTTCTGTCTAACAAGACTTGTAGGAAAGGTACATTCCCACTTCTGTTGACAAGGGAGATAATAAACCCCTGCCGCCTTCTCACGGTTCATAATTTCCCTTCAGGTAATGAAAAAAATCCCACAAAACATAACAACAATGCAGCTTCTCCAGTGTGTGTTTTCATGCAACAAATTAGGGACTTACGGAGCCTTTCCATAGGCAAAACTCCCACTGATATCAATATGTGTTGCTTTTAGATAAAGGCACGTTGACAGTTTTGAGCTTCTTACGCTATTTTTGTTTTACCGCTTTTATGCATATTGACACTTCTTTGAATCTTTCTCTCTCCGGCTACCCATCCTGTATATTACTTTTCCCAAAATTCCTCATTCTTCAGGGTAAATTTGAGACTGGAACCTCTGACTCCTGTGTACTGTGATTATCTATGGGAAAAGCAAAACCGAGCCAGCTCTAGGGAGAGCTTTTCCTTTGGATCTCTGCGGGGACCCAAGGGTATTGCTCCTTTGATACTATTTTTTTAAGAATCTTCAAGTCTGTATGTGCGCAGAGGAAAGTTTATTGTGATATGGCCATGTGGTACTAATATATCAAAGTCCAGCATTAAAATATTTCTAAAACATGAAAAATGGGCTGTTCATAATGCTAAAGAAGGACAAGCAAATTTGCTGACAACGTGGGTAATTTCCTGAAATCAGAGTTCATCTTGTAGCAAACCCGTGTTCTGTAGACAACGGAAACAAGCAAAGCATAAATCACTCACTCACATACACCATCTCCTCTGTCCTGATAATCGCGTGTTTTGGGGATCCCAACAAAGGAGACTATGCCTTAGAAGAACAATAAGGACCTGTTCCGGTATCCACTGAAAACAATGGAAAGGCTCCCATTGACATGAACTTCAAGGGGTGAATATTGCATCTGGCTGTTACACCATAAAGGTCTTAACACAACACCTGCAGCGAGCTTTTTACCAAGGAAACATTCTGAAAGCTATGATCTCCTCCTAGTTCTGAGAGCCTGTACTTTTAACCCTATAGAAATGAACGAACATGCGCGAGAAAAATCATATAACGCTGGGACAAAAAATGGATTTATCCATTTTTTTCATACCTTGCAAATGTGTTGTGGATACTTTCTCCTAATTTAATCAATAATATAACACATGCATTCTAATATTCTGTCTTTTTTAATAATACGAGTTTAACTGTTGGAGCATAAGTAGTCCCGATAATTTTGAGAATAAATATATATTAAAATTATGACTTTGTATTTTAAATGCATTAATATTTTAGAAATCCTGGTGAGGTATTATGTTTTGAAGGTCACTGAAACTTACTGTAGTCTTTGGGCTTTTTCAACTGCATATTTCTAAAGTGTCAATTTTGTCTCACCCTTTATCTGAATTTAAAAATGCGTTGTTTAAATGTAGTCTCATTTTCTAGTTTGGTACACATCCTGTTCTGAAACATTTTACAACTTAAATCTTTTTTCCAGAAAGAAAATAAAATTGGGGGGGGGGGGGGGGGAGGAGGGGGGCTAGATAAATGTCCACCTACTATATCACAACCTTGGATTGCATTACCAAGAAAGAAAGAACCCTTTAACACAGGAAAACTAAGACTGGATAGCAAATAAATTAGATACAGACATGAGATAATAGGAAGCACAGTAATCAGAAGACATGTTTTATTATTACAGGTGGAGATAATGTTGAAAAAAAGTGTGGGAGAATGCCTTAGGCTTGTTTGAAGACCAACATAAAAATGCAATACCTATATGTTTGTTTTAGCATCTTTTCTTGTAAAGGTTGTTTTTTTTTTCCCTCCTAGTATTTATTTACTCTTCACATGTAAAAATAGGCTTATTGAAGTATTTAAATGTGCCAGATCCTTAGGAGCTAGCATGACCATGTCTGAATGCGAGGTCATTCTTTTCCTTACAGCAATATTTCCTACAGCCCCCATAAAACCTTCCGCTTCTATAATCTGCTGTAAAATCCAGTGATATCAATAAGAAATTCTTCTATCAACCTACACCAGGTTTCTAGAATTTTCTCCTTCTCTGTGAAAATAGATGAAAAATTCAGGTGAGAACTCCTGCCCACTCTAAGGTCTTTCTTCTCGGTTCATACGCTCATGATGGTTATTCTCCTGGGAGACCGACCACCTGGCCTATCAAAAATTCTTGCAGGTATATTTTAGGTTCCACTGCTCAAAATGCAAGATAAATGTGTATTCATCGTCCCTACCGTTAGCTTTCATTTTAGAAGGAAACAATTCTGCACCAGAAGATGTGTAAATGTTCCACACTGCTTTGATTAATCGAATGACCACTAACCTGCTGCTAACCAGTATAAATCAAAATTTAAAGTGCACGAAATACAACTAAGAATAATTATACAAGCTATATAGCTTTTATTTTGTATTTTTAAATTCAAACTGGGAATAACAGTAATGCCCAAAGTGCCAAGTCCACCACTTTAATCAACAAAACTCTTGTTAATATAGATGTTTGCAGGAGAAAAGTTGGATTAAACATTGGCTACATTTTGACCTGTGTTCAACAGGAGAGATTGCCCATTTTTTGGGTGCAAATATAGAGATAGCCCATTATAATTGTGACTAAAAATTTTTTTTTTAAAAGTTGAAAGAGACTGCAAAATGAAATGTATTTACTCCCCCCCACAATTTCTACTTTATACCAGCAGTCATTTGTGGTCAGTTCATTGCATGTCTACTAGATTTTCTAGACTACCACGCACATGGTGATAGAACAAAATACTTCAGTAGCTTGTAATCTTGTAAGCAAAGAATGTAAAACCTTTAAAAAGTTGGTATCCAATATGACTCCTACAAAATTATCTTTTTAATTACTATATGTTCTTAAAATAGTCTTTACAACACCTTCCAGCAAATTCCTTTTTTTTAACAATATTCCTTTTCATAATAATGTTCATTTTTTAAACAATATCTTTAAAAGTGAAGACAAAAAGTAGAAATACTGTTGGAGCATTTTTTCTTTGACTATTGAAACGAATACCTGTGTTGCCTTTAGTTTTGTTTCGGCAAAATTGCCTGACAATACTAGAGTCAGTTCAAGCTCAGGTAATCATAAGTGTGTTTGTTCATTTCAAGTAAGAATTATACCATATGCCATGGCTGAAATTAGAATCTAATCGACACCCAGCATTCCACGACGCAGAGATAGAGAGAGTTTAGATAAAATTCCTTTTTCCAGCTTCTATAGTGACACGACGTTGGTAGCTTCACTGTTTTTGTGAAACTCTGCTACCTTTCGGGATAAGAAAGAAAAAAAGAACAGAATAAAAGCTGATGCACAAACCACTTGTAGTTTCCATTACAGAATGGTTACTGGGAAGCTTCCCCATACCTGCACACAGACGTGGGAGCTTCTGTAGAGAAGAATTGTGAATACTCAGAAAGCTTCTGCCAGATGGAAGGACAGTTTGCCGTCTCCCCTTTCATGACCAGTTTGGCCTCTTTGCCATAACCAAGACAGAGCTGGACAAATGTTGGAAAAAAATGGCTGATGAACCTCACAAACAGATATTGTTGGCTTTAATTGCACCACGGTTTTGCTCTTGTACTCGACAATTCTTTGACAACACTTAATTTTCAAATGCATCCACATACACCGGGAACGGGTTCAGAACTAATGAATTTCCCCCTGGGAACCTGTCTCTAGGTAGGTTATTCTACGTAGGCTTATCCAACCAGCACAGGAACAGGAACCGAAATCTTCTTTATCCACTCAAAATTAGTGTCCCAGGACATCTAACTGAAAAAAGAGTAACTTTTAATGCAAGTCAAATGTCACGTAACCTTAGCTGAGGAACGGTTCAAGAAGAAGGACGGTTTCTTTGGCCTCACTTACGGCACGACATCGAATGACAAAATAAATGTGTCAGCCAGAAAAAAAAAAGGCTGCAACACTGGAAGGAGAGCTGGGTTGCCAGCTATCTCCAGACTTCAGAGGAAGTAAAACAACCGAGAAGGACTTGATAATATTGTCTGATCTCTTTCAAAGGGAAAATTGAAATGAGATGTAGATAGCAATCAGTGCAGAGATGGCTCTGTCAGCAAGGAAATGCAGACCACCGTGTCCTTTCCTCCTCTACATCTGACTTCGCATCCCCCAGCAACACAGCCCCTTTTGAAACTTTTCCATGTGAAAACATTTAATACCTGTGTGGGAGCCCTACGGCACTGCGAGGGGGGGAGGAAATATTCACCACGAGCATTATCGGGTCGTTCTCTTGGGCAGCAATAACTCTCTCACGCTAACTCCAACGCTCAACCGGCGTTTTCACTGTAAAACGCACTCCTGTGTTTAGAGGGAGAACCCGCCATATATTATTCATGGGAAAACTCCGTCAAAATATATTGCTCAAGCAGACAATGAGAGCTTACCTGATTAAGAGGTACAGAAGGAGACAGGTAACGCACATGCAAACACAGGTTTTCTAAGTATCAATGAATCGCCCTTTACAGAAACATGAATAAAACCAGGAAAAAAGACAGGTCGGTAGCAGACAAAGCGGAAGGGGTTAAATTTCTCCAGATAAATCGGGAAACATAAAGCTAAATTTGAAGGAATATATTTTGTTTTAAACCTTGCGGCATAATAGTCTCATTGAGTAGGGGGAAAAAAAGAAAAAAGCCAGGGAAACAGGGCCATTGATATGCTGATCAGCGTAACAATACGGAGCACAGAGACAATTCAAAACTTTACTCCTACATCTGATTTAGGGTATTGTTGAATAGCAGTTGTTAGAATTTATACAAATAACTATTCTTCCAGTCTATGTTCATGATATTTTATTAATCTTTCTACTATTACTATTATTATTAATAATACAAGAGTACTGTTTTTCCAAAGCTGCATTGTGTTCTCACAGACACCCGTGCTTTGAAGAATTTCCTTTCAAAATTATAAAATATTTATACAATAAATCATCAGATGATTTAAAATTAAATCATTCTGCTTGTATTTATGTTCATGAATCAAATGTGACTTTTCTCGCTTTACACAGGTCTATGCTGTTTTCAACCTCAACCTTTGCGAGTGACATTTTCATTTAGAATCTTATCATTTCATAATTATTACCTTTCAGAACTCCTAGGGAGAGAACAAAAGCTTCCTCTTTGTATTTCCATTGTTATGTTTCTTTGAAGAACAAATTAAATTTCAATCCCAGCCAAAACAAACTTTTAAAGTACAAAATAAATTAGAAATTACGTGAAAAAACCAGCAAGCTGTGAAAGCTTGACGCGGCCCCTCGTGAGCCCAGGTATATTCTAGATAATTTATTACTGTGTTTTCTTTGTTTAAATAGTGGCCCAAGCTCAGCCTAATGAAACATGGCAAACATCTCACTGAAGTTGATCTGAACCGCTATAAACTGATGCCAGGACTTTTGTGATGTTAATAAATGAGAGGGACTTGTTTATACCTTCAGGGTGATTATTTACTATCTTTCCGATTATTGTTACCTTTTAATTGTCCTCCGAGCTGTCCAAAGAGGAGATATCTGATTATTTCTCAGCTGCCTTGCAAAGCGTGGAGCCACACTCGATATATAAAATACCATATTTATATAGTTGCCACTAACGGCAATTCTTATTATCATCGTTTTCTTTTAATTTCACTCCAGTGGGCAGATTATTCTTTTTTAGGAAAATGCCACGGCTCAGATTCACAGAAAAGGCACAACTGCAATTAGCAGCAACAGTAAAATGGAGCAAACAGAATATTTGCGAGTCCTTTTTCAGGGAAATTTCGGTTTTAATTACGGAAACAAAAAAAACCCTTTGCATTATCAAAGTGGGAGGGGGAAAAGAAAAAAAAAATTAATAATCAGACTGGAAGTAGGAGGAGGGGGGAGAAATCAAGGGACCTGGAGAGTGTTCAACTCCCAGCAAGGGACAGAAATGTAAGTGGCTCCTGGCAGCCCCGTCCGGATGAAGAGACGGGGTGGCGGCACTCGAAGCCTGGCAGGGAGAGCGGCGTTGATGGGAAGGAGGGAGAGAGGCACTCACCTAATAAAACAGTGACACCTGGGCAACGCATCGGCCTGCCCGCCTTCTTTCCCGAGCCTCGGGATCGCAGATCCTTCAGCCCACGGGAATATTTTAGGAGAGAGTCACTAACGCACCGGAGAAGCAGCGAGGAGGTCGCAGCGGAGGCGGCGGGGCCACACGCGCGGGCATCCCCGTGTCCCAAACGGGCTTTGATTAAAAGTTGTAAGACCGCCGCGTTTTAACGTTGAGCTGAGCTGCCGAGGCTCGCCGAAAGTCACCCCCTTCCAAGTGAAAAGTAGCGGCGCGGTCCAAAATTATGAGCAAAACAGAAAAAAAAAATATTTTGTTTGGACTCAAAAAATAATTTATTGAAAATAAACGTTAACAAATCTATTTCATTTCCCCCCGGAGCCTTGCAAAAAGAACCAATATTCATCTGATATATTTCGTGTACGAGCACAGCTATACATTAATCTCTGTGATTTAAGTTGCAGTGGTGCCTAAATGCCCTCAGCCAGCGCGGAGCCCCTCTTGCGGAGCAGGGTGAGCACGGGAAGCCCCCACAACTTGCCATTGCCACCACCGCAGAGACCTGGGACAGGGAGGGGACACCCAGGCACGGAACCCTCCTCGGCTTGGAAAGGGACGGAGCTTAACTCCTTCATTATCAAGCTCTCCAGCCAACCTTGCCCACCTCCAGATGGTTGTTTTTAAATAGACAACTTTGTCCAAGCCTTGCTAAGTCACCGCCGCGGCATCCCATAGTACCCCTGCTATCGAAACTGTCTTGCGCTTTCCGTGCTTTTTCAATTCCCAGCATCCCTAAATTTTCACCTAATGCAGGTATGAGCTATAAGTCCAACATGCTACAAATGACACGGGAAATTGTCCCAAACCTCGTTAACCAGGGACATAAACAACTTAATTTTTAATCCTTTCCAGTGATAGCAGTGTTTCAAGAGCAAAAAGAATAAGATAGTATTTCCAGCCATTTGATCATCTTATTTTGGATATAGACTGGATTACTTCGGGGTTTTTTAATCCGATTAGGTTTGCCTCTTTCAGCCTAGGTCAAAACCAATGGGGAGATCCTTCTCCGCGAAGAACGGATCTCACCCTAAAGTAAAGGGAGAATCTGGTTCATCGATATTCCTCGCATACAATTTTAAGCCTGCTACTCTCCTATTTTTCTGCAATCCTGTTTTCCAGAAAAACTTTTTTTTTCCCGGAGAGTAAGATGCAAATCTACTGCCATCAACTTTGTGTTATTCAGAAGCGCTAAGAAGTAAACCACCTGGTATTTTTCTTCGGCGCCTATATATATGCATATGCAAATCCAACAGCTTAAGTATCTGCCAAACTATTTACCAAGTTTGTCAGGGAAACAGCCTCTGAAACAATCTTCTTTTAAAATAATATTCTCCTGCTAAATTCTTCCTTTGAACGCTATTTTTGTCTCTTAAGGAATATTCACCCTCGCAGTCTGACTGCTTGTTAAGAAAAAAACAACAAGAAAAACAGTAAAATCTCACTGTTGGCCTATGTTCTAGTGCCAGTGTTCAAACATCAGGATCCCAACAGTATCCCAGCGCCTGAAAAACACGTCTTTTTCTTTGAAATCTGCCCGGGTTGCGGATGAGAAATTGCCAGTAGAAATTACAACATTTGCCATGACTGAGATGGGGTGGGTTTTCGCATTTGGGCTGAATGAAACCATGGAAAATGTTGTTAGTAACAACTCCAATGTTATAAAAAATCACCGAGTGACAGATTTCAAGATTAAAAGGAAATATTAAAAATCCCCTTCAATATTTAAAGCTTACTTAACTAGTAGCACTTCACTTGACACTGACTCGTGTCATTTTCTTTCATTCCTCTTTTGATCCATGCAAAGCAGTTACATGATTGCAAATATCTTATCATGTCACCTTCTCATATGGATATGAGATGAAAGAATATTATCTCAAGCTGAGTGATAAGTCCTGTACCAAAACTACGGGTGCAATCTGCACAATCTGACGCTAAACGAGAGCAGGGAGGCGGCGGCGGCGGCACTGGGCATTTTTTTTCCCTGATATTCTGTGTTGAGGATGGGTAAGAAAAAGGGTCTTGTTTTAATAGGTTATTCGAGGCTACTAATTAACCATCGAGATTTTACATCAGGTCAGCCGAGCTTTTTGTCAATGTACAGGGATCATTTAAATTGCTTTTATTTGCACGATTACGAAGTGGCAAACCATCGATATTGTCTCGCCTCCCATTTGAAACATGCAAAGGGCATCAAAAGGCCTATTAACATGAAATAAAATTAGCCCTCATCTGTTTTATTTTAAAGGGACTCTTCCCTCCCTCCTCCTCTTCTCCCCCCCCCTTTTTTTCCCTTTCTTACTCAGGGAACTCAGTTCCTTTCCCATACTTGGTATGTAGTACATCTTTTTTTTTTTTTTTTTTCTTTTTTTTTCGCAGAGTTAATTCTCCAAGTCTGGTCTGTCAGCCAGTATAAACAACACTTGATGAATGAGACTCAAGGTGTTTAGTCACCTGAAGCAGCTGTTTGAAGTAACTCTACACACAGCCTGAGGCCCGTGTTTTCACAGCTGTGGGAACTCTTCAAAAGCTTTCCCTCTTGGCCCGCTTCTTTGCTGTGGCTTTAGACTCTTAGCGCAAAATCTGGACAATTTCAAAAGGGCAGAATGAAACTAGAGACAGTAATTTTTGATGATTTTGGGCCAAAAAAAAAGGGCCTAGGATAAATAAATGAAGTACATTTGAAAGTGCTTTACCTAGGTGGGCTATATATCTAAGAGTCGCTCGCTCTTCATGTGCCCGTGCGCTCACTTAAAAGGGGAGATGCGGGGCCGACGTCCCGCTCTCTGTTTACACAGCAGTATTTTCACTTTCTTCTCCGATGCAGCTACATTAAAACGAAACGTTTATGGGCCTGGAAATACACGTACCTGAAATAAACTCAGCAAGTTTTTAGAAGTTGGAAAGCTCTCCAAACTCGTAAATAGCCCCACAATGATTAGTGATCTGCGCTCCCCGCTGGGAAGCTTTGGGGAAATTGGCCTCGCAGAGGTCGTATGATTGCTTCTCCTGGCTCGAAGTCCGTGCCTGCATGATACGCCTCACTGTAACCATGTAGGTAGCCAATGTAGCGACGAGCCCGAAAAGAAAAAAAAAAAAAAAAAAAGAAAATAATTTGAAAAAAAAAATTGAGCAAGGGGCTGAGCTGGCAGGGAAATTACAGTTTTGCAAATGCGGGACCCAATCATGCAGCTGGGCTGAAATATTATATGCGGAATGAGGTCATGGATCAGAAAATCACGGATTTTATTTGGGGGTGGGGGTGGACTGCAAGCCTACAGCCTGACGGTGAATTCGCTGGAAAATCCTGGGCGATAAATGGCCAGGTTCTGCCTCCCCTGCGATGTGCAGCACCGCCATCCTCAGAGGCACCGCTGCCAGAAGACGAGGCTCCTCCAGGAGTCAGACCGATAATTGCTCAATGCCGTGAGTAACGACGGTGCCGTCAGACCAGCCCCAGAAGGTGAGCATCCCACGGGAAAGGGCGACGGAAAATAAAATCGGCAAAGCGTTGACGCGAGCACCAGGAAGGGATGTGAGTAGACAGATTTAATCCGCGAGGCTATGTCAGGTGGACACTTAGTTCACTGAATAATGCTTTCCATTTCCAAGTTCGTCCAAAAAAGGAAATACAGATACATCAACTTTCAAACGTGTCCAACAAAAGGCATCAGCAAGCTTGCCAGAAAGAGAGCAAGGATGGGACAAACTACTCCTGAGACAGTAGAACAAACATGCCCCAGCCTTAGCTGTTTTAACACCACACGCCTCCCACACATTGCTCCATAAATCGTTCTTTTCTTCCCTCTCATTTTCTCCAGTTTACAAAAATTCTCATGTTAACAGAAAACATTTAGTTCAAATTGATCCTCAGCCATCCTTGGCGCGTATTATACACCCTCACCCTTTTATGTTTTACAGCTTGTGTCATTCTGTATTTATCATTTAGTTAAGGCCTTATATTTTTGGCTTGCTGTTCCACCTTATCAGACGATAAAACATTCCCTCAGGAGTGAGAGGATTTTTATGAATTATGATGATAGTATAGAAAATGAATGACTTATTGGCACTACGGTCAGGCTATACATGGAACTGTGTTCTCCGAAAGTTTAGGGCCACAGGAGACAGGAGCGTGTACAGGCACTGCCACTCCCAGGGACGGACATTCCCCTGAGGACAGAGTGACCGGGCGGTGACAAGGACAGCAGTGCTGTCTGGCCACAAGCTCAGGGTGAACCCTGTGCCGTCCTGGGGTCTCTGCAGAAAACCGCTCGTCTCTTCATGCCTAACACTCTCCGGTGCATAAAAACGCCAGAAAGTTGTGAAGTTTCCAGATGCTCTGAGAACAGCAGGGCATAAACGTTTCCAGAGTAGATAAATGGGATTTGGGCATAAATAAGTCCTCCTAAATGTCTTCTATGCCATCGTCAACATCTGGATGCTCACAGGTCTCTGGGTACCTGTGTTTTGCAATGATACTGAAAGTTAGCTGTGCCAAACTACGTCCTGGTCACTGCTGTCACCCCTGCGACGTGCTCCCACCCAATTCTCGCTCCCACCCTACTCCTGAGGGGCTTCAAGCAGCCAACAGCACCTAAAGCTGCTCTCTCATCTCCGACACGGGGGAAGCGCATCTCTTACAACCAAAAACAGAGCTGGGCTGGCCTTTTCACTGCAAAAAACATGACGTAAATACTGACACCGGCTGCAGTATACATCAACCGAGTCGAACTTTGCTAATGAACTACTGCAAAACTTCAAACAAGTAGACAAACCTGCTGCTGAACAGCAAACTACAACCATTTCCCCCCTGTACACGTGACAATTATACGTATCTAGGCTTGCTGCCTTTCACCCCAGGAAAGAAAGCAAATAAGAGGAAAAGTTATTAAGCAATTAAAGATGTTTGCTTAAAAACTAGTTTGTATTACCAAAGCCTGGAGTTACAAAAAACAGCCCACAGGCAGCCAGGGTAGTCTTCTCCTCAGGCAGGTACTTCCAAGACAAATAATAGGTTAATTTTAAGTTTTCAGGTAAATCCTGTTCAAGCGAACGAGGTCTCCCAGGCACCATCCATGCAATGCCTCTGACTTCTCCTACCCCTCTCTCAGCTGGATGCCAGGACCAAATCTGCCTTCTAAGTCTGCTCTTCACAAAACAATTTCTCAACCTTTGCTTAATAAACAACCAACTGACCCCCGAAACGGAAACGGGTTTTTGCCACTGCCGTGGTGCTTCCAAGGGCTCATTCCTGGGGAAGCGCCACAGCCAAGGAGAACGCCAACTGCACGACGTGATATGGCCTTCACGTGCCCATCATCCCTGAGCCTCTTGGCATAGGTCAGCTGCCCTGAACAGAGCGCCGCCTTTTGGGTTGGAATAGCTTTAAAGGGATATAGGATTATAAAGCTTATTTTTCAGTGGAAGCTAAAGGTTTCATAAAAGCTGACCAGCAAAATCCTAAGGCCAATATGAACAGTAACACAAACCTTACCTGGCATACAGGGTAGCGTTCTATGAGTTCCTTCTCACCATAAATGGCAGCATTTTCTGCCACCATCTAATCAAAACACATTCAAAAGACCACCTACGCAACGTGGGATCCACTCGCTGTGCCAGAGCTATGCCCTTCCAAACCTCCTCAGCTGGACCATTTAGGGGCGATTTTACAGAGTTTGTAGATGAAAAGAATGAAAGCTGCGAGGACTGACTTTAAAGCAATAACATTTTTCTGTTATGCACTATTATACACCCACTAACCAATATTCAGAATGGTTGGGTGCATAGGTAATGGGAACTATATATAGAAATGCTGTTTTATCTTTAAAGAAGTGAAATATATTAAACTACAGGTGATGAGATGTTACAGGAAGGATCATCGTTAAGAGACCCTTACTCCACATATGCATGTAAATAGTTTTATGGGGATGTCCTGTTGAAGATGATGGGTTCCTTATGAGCAACGGCTTCTGAGCAAAAGGTTCCCTATCCTGTAAATACATAAATGTGAGACACAGCTGGGAAGTTTGCCTACAGGCAAGTCTTCAGGTGAGTAAAATGAGCAGCCAGAGTTCGATGAAGAGAATCCAGGACGCCCTATCAGTGCCTTCTCTGTAATGGCCTGGCAAGAGAGAGAGAGAAAGAAAAGAAAAAAAAAAAAAGGAAAAGAAAAAAAATTTACTGCCTAACTTCACCTAAAAGTATGGTGTAATTTTTCAGGCTGAACACGTATGTATACATATATATATATATATATAGTGTGGTGGTTATTGGAGACACTACAAGCTAAGGCTTTTCTTCTCTTGGTCTCTAAAACATTTTCCCAGGTTGAGTACAATTCCCATGACCATCATAATCATTCATCTGGCTCTCAGGCTGGATAGTGGTACCGTGCGTTGTATTTGGCTGTGAATACCAGTGCACCCAATGATTTCCTTTTCCATGACATTTCTGAGAAACAAATATGGGATCCGATTCCCATCTAGCCACAAATATGAATCAAAACCCAATACAAAATTGGATACACACTGGAAATTTGATAACTTGTGAATATGAATTTACTCCTGTAGTTGCTGAGCTGCTATTGGAAATCTGGAGCATGCTTGGAATTACAATTTTTGCTTTCCAAAAACGTGCATAGTTTGTTCCTTGTAATCATATTTCTGATGAAGTCAAAGACAGAAATCCCACTGAAAGAGCTGGGGAGGAAAGACTTTGTTTTAAAGATGTATGCTTTATGGAACCTTTCCTACTTGCTGTCCTTCCAGCGTAAAATATTAGCCAGTCTAATCCCTTTCTTCTTCTGTACGTTAATAGAGACTTGAAAAAAGAGGTTACAATTTTTATAAATTGGAATAAAGTGGCCTCTGTTTTCTAACACTTGCCAAAGCATACGGGGTCAAACCAAAACAGTCACCCACACCGGCCAGTTACATGTCTTATTTAAACAATAAATTAGTGTCAAAGTTTCCAGTAATTAATTTCTATACCAATTTACATATTTCATTCCTTTCTTTTTTTTTTTTTTCTTTTTGCTTTCATGTTTTGAAACTGTAATGCAGCTAACATCTATTTAAAGCAACCTCCCCTACCCGGTGATTGATGTTAGATACAACAATTACAATGCCAGTACTAGGGATAATTCTTTGCAGATGTTGTCAAATTACAGGTTAAATGAGGAAAAAAGTTCCTTTCTTCCGGCCACCCACTCTAGTTCTCTTGAAATAGGTGCACAGTACTGTATATCCTGTGCTGTAGGTGCAGTAATTCCCCGTTCAGTCACTCATCTGGTTTAAATGACTTCCATTTGCCATTTCAAAGGATGACGGAACACTGTGTTCAGATTGTTTTGCAGGTACCAAAAACGCAGTAACTCTGCTTTGTGTTTTAGCTGGCAAAGAGAAGTCAGCTCGATCTGGCAACACTGTGCTGGTTTTCCCTTTAATATAAATAACATTTGCCATCGTGAACAAAAAAAGAAGAGAAAGAGGAAAAAAAAAAGAAAGTGAGGTTAGATTATTTTAACCCTTTGTAAACCTTTCCACTCTTTGAGATAAAACAGAGTCCTTGTCTTCATGTTATAATCATAACAGTATGTATTTCGTGTTGACAGAAGGAAGATTGAGCATGGGTCCTGCATGGCTGTGTAGTTTGGGGAGAGGTGATGAAACTTCTCCATTACCCAGCCCTTGTAGCGGGAGCCAGGCACAGTCATATTCCCTAAACGCAGGAGAGGGGAAGGTAATGCGCCATAAACAGAATATGGAAAAAATCAAGAACAAATTGAAAAAATGGCTTTGCCTGCCCTCGCTAGTAGCCGGTATTGGGCTACGCTCCGGAGGAGAGCAGACCGAGCCGCTCCTGAGCTCAGCAAGAAAACCTGCAGCATCGGAAGAGCCCAGCACCACGCTCCGTAGTGGCACAGTAGCCTGGCGTCCGGGGGGGTATGGGATATCCAGGTGAGCAGGGCGACTTGGCACCAGTCCTGGGCACGTTTGTTCCTCGGTTCCCTCACCAGAAAGTCATGGGATGAACGGAGAGTGGGTGGAAATGTCCTATGTGCACTAGGCAGCGCCAGGCACCAAAGCCCCCAGTGCAAGATGGGCCAAACTGGCTTGATGGCACAGATAGACCCGACTGAAGGGAGGTTGTAGCCAGGTGGGGGTTGGTCTCTTCTCCCAAATAACAGGCTATAGGACATGAGGAAATGGCCTCAAGTTGCGCCAGCGGAGGTTTAGACTGGGTATTAGGAAAAATTTGTGCACTGGAAGGATTATTAAGGATTGGAACAGGCTGCCCAGGGAAGCGGTTGAGGCACCATCCCTGGAGATATTGAAAAGACGGGTAGACGTAGTGCTTAGAGATATGGTTTAGTGATGTTTTTGTCAGCGTTAGGTTGATGGTTGGACTAGACGACCTGAAAGGTCCCTTCCAACCTAGGCGATTCAATGGTTCTATGACTGTCTCCAAGCAGACCCTCGAGCTGCTTCTGCATTCCCAGTGCCGGTTTCTGGCAGGCATGCCATGCTCGAGCCCTGAGGCTTTGAATGGGATTTCCATTTTAATTCTTTTCCTACATATGTTGGGCTATGAGCGCTTCTTCTCGCAGTGTACGGGAATGAATGCTGGCCAAAAGAAGGAAAACAAGAAGAGCTGACAAAGAGAAGTTGAAGCAGAGGACAGAAAAGCCAGGCTCTCATGCTTCACTCTTGGCCAAGGCAGTGGCTTGCTGTGTGGCCTTATCCTCACTGCATCTTCCACATCTGATGAACAACAGCATGTAGAATAAATGCACTGAAAACAACTGCCAGGTAGGACAGGAAGCCAGCCCTATAAGTACCTGTAGTAAATAGATATCGGTCTGGCCAAAAAAGATCAGGGACTGACAGAAACACGTTGCCAGCTATGTGGGTGATGGTGAACGGTCCGCGCTGCCAATTTGTAATAATATCTCTTTCGTAATGAACTCCTCGGAGGCATCTGCACAACTGTGTGCGAGGTAACTGTTGCACGCTATTCCCTAAATAATTATGTTCTCTAAATATTCCCCCTCTTTCTTTTAAATCACCACCCCAGGACTCTTTCTCCTCCTGGCCAGGGCAACACACGCTGCATCCTGAGGTAGCACTATCCCCCCACCCCCCCGGCAACGAAGCGGTCCATTTATTTTTAACCTACTGAGTTTAATAATTTTCAGAAGTGAGCTACGGGGTGGGTTTGTGAGTAGTGAAGGCAGGAGCATGTGATTTGTGTGCTGAGCTTCGGCGTCCTGGCTTTCGAGAGGAAAGCGCAGCTTGCTGATGAAGGCTTGTGGTTTTCCTGTTTGTTGTCTGGGAAGAAAAAAGAAAGAAAGAAAAAAAAAAAAGGAAAAGGGTGTGGAGGTGGGGTGTAAATGGGCAGAGTGGGGCAAAAAAGGAAAAAAAAAACCACAAGAGAAAGAAATAAATCTTTACGCCTTTCCTAAGTAATGAAGATGCTCGAGCCTTGTTTGCTCTACAGGTTGAAGAGCGTGCAGCGTCCCACAGGTAACAGGAGCGGAGAGCGTGATATCTTTGAAGCACGATTAAGGTCTAGGCAGTATTTGACCTACGTGCAACGGTCACGGCTGTCGCCATCGCGGCTGCAGCTACCAGAAACCGAAGGGTTTTGATCTGCTCCAAAACGAAGCCAAAAGAGCCTTTGCGTGTAAGAATGTTTCGAGCTCTCCAGCAGCGCTGCTGCCCAGCCAAACAGGCAGTTTCTGTAAAAGGAGAAAGAGCTTCCTGCCAGCCTCCTTCCCTCTGTTTTGTTTTATTGTACGCTTTTCCCCACATTAAGCGATTTTAAAGCCAAAGGGCTTGCTTTCCTGGTAAAAGAGGGCAGGCAGGATTGTGAAACACGAAGGATGTCTAATCTACGACTTTCAAGGGTGTAGGACGTGTAAGGCTCGGTTAAGAATTTGATCACAGATTGTATATTCTTTCCTGTGCACGGACTACCCAAAACTGGTCATTATTCAATGAATTCTTTAAAAAAAAAAAATAAAAAATGTAATAATTAACACATTACCAATTCTATTCATGGTATAAATCAAACACAACTGTTCAAAAACATTACTGTGAGCACACTGCTAGCTTAAGAGAATGTGTAAACAGGAGTGGCATAAATATTTCATGGATAACTTGAAATTTTGCTCATATACATTGACAACTTCAAACCCAGTTTTCTGCCACTGCTTTTGCCAAGTGTGCTCACCAGTCCACAAAAAGGAAGCGTGAAATGGCCACAAGCGTATCGTCCGGCGCTAGAAAATAAAGATTCCTCAGCTGATAGAGGAAATAAATTGCTTTAATATATGTTGATATTATATACCGAGCCTACAAACGTGTGGATTCCTGCCCTGACGCCCAGCTCTGGAGATAAGCGCAATCTCTGTCCGTACGTTCACTAATATATTTGCAGCTGTTTGTATAAAGGATGCGTTCCATAATATTTTTGTTTGCAACAGCCCAATATTGATTTCCAATGGCAATAATGTCGAAGCCTTGACCATATATAAAAAAAAAATAATCTTGCCCCTATGGTGTTAGATTTAAGAAGCCAACACTGCCATAGTAACAGTAGAGCCGCGCACCAAATCTTTGTTTAGATCAAGTCATTTGCTTATTCAAATTTATGGCAGAATTTATATTGCTATCTACAAATAGATATCAATAGTTAAAGAGATTTTATAGCGTTTTGACATTCGATATATTATGCAGGTTTAAAAGGCTCTGGAAAATGGATGAACTATCTAAGCTGAACAACTTTCCACTTGTAAAAACGCTTCTCAAAGTACAGAGGGCTCAGATTTAATACTTAGTCTTGCTTGTTTAAGCACATGCTCAAATGTGGACGGGTTTTTCATATTTTAATCCTGACAGAACAATGCAGTCTCCTCAGAGCCAATGCTAAATGAAAAAAATGACAGACATATCTTATTAGGGAAGATAATTTAAGTAATACTTATTTTTAATGCTTCACTTAAGCAATACTATTTTATGTCTTCAAATACATACACAACTCTCCTCTTTCCATTGATGATTTATATTACAGCTTGCACTGCACAGATTCTTATAAAAATAAGATTTTGAGTTGATTTAAGTCCTTAACATATTGTAAGAGCTCTATTATATATCCCCCAAACACGGTGTGATGGATCCTATTTTTATGCTATGCTTCCTTCTTCACAAGCATAATTTCCATTCGCCAGACACCAACCCAGATAAAAGCTCTAAAATAAAAATAAACTTATACACAAAACTCTTTTAAAAAGATAATTTATCTTATGGAATAGTCAGAAAACTAGAGAATAATCTTTGATTGATACAAATAATAGAAAATTTCCTAAATAACTTTCGCTCCTGGTAAGCTTCCAAGCAAGTAATTCACAAAATATGACTTTGTTCATTGGAAAGGTTATAAAAATTTGTTTGTTGGAGGTAGGGAAGGAAATGTAATTAAAGGCTAAATTCAGTCTCACATTTCATTTTAACTAAAAGAATATGTGTGATTTGGATATAAGTCACCTAGGCACTTCCTTTTTTTTTTTTTTTTTTTTTTTTTCTTCTTTTTTTAAGGCAGTGCACATTGTCAGCAAATCAAATTATCCAATAGCAGAAGTACATCTGGCTGAGCTGACTATGCCAGGTAACCTTAAATAGAAACTCTGCAGCAGTTAACTGTGTTGCAAGACCGGGCTTTGCTGGTAATACTTATCGAAAGTTCCCCTTTGTAGCATTTCTATAAAAAATAAAAAGGGAAGAGGTGAAATGAAAACATAAAACTTGTTGGGGGTTTTCTGTATTTATAAAAAAATCCCTTTGCAGTTGGAAATGCTTACAAAGGCATATATAAAATACAGCAACTCCAGTTATTTTTAACTGCATATGGTCTACATAAAATGAAGCTATAGATCATGGAAGCCGTAATGAAGGCAAGTTAAAGACCATAGCAATTCAAGTACTTTAGCTAGTCTTGAATTTATAATGTCTTCACGTAATACTTCAACATTCAAAAGACAAACAAAACAAATTTCCCCGTTATTGGTCATAAAAGAAAATATTAATTTGCTCCCTTGGTAATTATTTTAACTATATGAGGGGGATCCTCCTCTTGGACGCATTGCGTGCACGACCTCACGTAGATTCTGGCTTTTATTCGCACAGAAGTCAACTTGACAAGACACGTTGTGGGTATTTGCGCTGCCTGCCACATTTTAGATCAAAATCAGGTTCTGGATCCTCCATGCCTTACAAGTCACTTTTAAACTGAGACAAAGCATTTGGTTCTGGGGCTGAGTGCTCAACTTAAAAAACCCTTCTTTCCCCCAAAGGCAAATGCTATGTGAAAATAAATTAAAACCCAAATTTTGCTGGTCAGCTATTTTGAATATATAAATAGGCAGTTTCACGTGAACAGAAGTGACTTGAAACCTTGGTTCCAATCTTCGACGTGTCTTGGAAATGCCCTTTTCTTTGTCCTTTCTCAAGTAAATTTTAGCTTCATTCCATCTTCATTATTTCAGTGAGGTTATGCATAAAACAAGCTACTACACAATATGAGTAAAAATGGCAGAACCTGACCCGAAGTGAATTACCACAGGGGAAAAAAAAGACTCGTAAAAAGAAAGACAATGCACCAAGAAAGTGCGTTTGAACAGAAGTGCCGTTACATGCCCACAATTCATTTGTAAGCTAAACCATTTCTCCATAATTTTAAAGTCAATTGTGAGTTTTGAACTATTACATCAAATATATGTTTGAATTTTCAACTTAGAACAAATGCACCAATGTCAAACAGAGCCACCTATGCAGGAATCTCCTTTTGCCAGATTCCCTTTATTATATCGAACTCATACTCTTTGAACAAAGATGATGATGATGTTTGGCACGTGGATTAAATGTTGTGAGGCTAAATCCTCCAAATAGTTGCCGGCATCGATGCATCTTGGGTTTTACTAACCTTAGATACTTTAACCTAAAGCTCACTGCGACTTGTGTAAACTAAAAATATGGATCTCTACTCATTTTCCCAGTTATTTCCCTCCAAATATTCCCTTTTGTCTGATCCCTGAGTGAAAGACTAAAAATATGTTTGTGCAGAAATTGTAGCGATAACGACCTTGGCCTGTGCTTTGGCCTATCTCATCCCAAGTGGTATGAAAGAACTTCAGCTGAGGCGAGCTGAAGGGCACACGAGTTTTCTGAGATAGGTCAATAAGTTTTGCTAGAGCCAAACAGAAACGGCAGAGACATGCACCATGCTGCACGCCCACTCTCAACGTATAGAATAGCGACGATGCTCTGGCTCGCTAAAAGCTTAAAATAAATTGTCTGGATACAGCTTCTTCTTGATGCCACAACATATGCCTCTCTAGCGCGTGGTATTGACAAGGTAAACGCAAAAATCCCTGAGAATTCAGGTACAACCGTACCCCGGGAACCGAGCTGTCCCGGGGCCTACGCTGTATGTAGCACGTTCCTCATGCGGTGGATCACGGCAATTTTATAGAGCGATTAACTAACCCCAACTTAGTGGCCACATTCACAAGAGGTGGCATTTTACGGCTGTGAGTTTGGGAACAGCCAGCGCTGACACTAGTTAACCTTTGAGGACCAAACACACACACACAGAGCCGGAGGCTGGCTCTTCGCTCGTGGTGCTGGTGCATTACCCACTACGCAACCAGCCCGATGGCAGGGGCATGGCATGCGAAGTCCAGTTGAACTGGACATTCCTCCTGCGTTATGAGCCTGAAATGTCAGGATTCTGACCGCTAAATCAGAAAGAGAGACGTCAATAGATTTGAAAACTTCCTGCGACGTAGGTGCGACGCTTTTCTCCATCTTTTTCATTTCCCTCTCATATGCTTTAAATCATAAACCGTGGGTCCGGTTTTTGTGTAAGCGCTGCGGTGATCCCACAGTCTGCGACTGGATGTAACATGGACTGCGGAGCTGAATTAGGTTTTCATATTGAAATAGGCAATATGACTGAGTGCCCATAAAACATTTCTGCCTGCGCAGAGAGAATTCAGACTTCTCCGTGGCTGACAGTGACAGAAACCTGACAATAGCAGTGTAACACATGAGTCAGAGAAGGGGGAAAATTTGACCAGAGAAACTGGTAGAGAGCTAGTTTTGTATGAAAGAAAGGCATTAAATATCTACTGGCTATGCAGAGGAGGAAGGATCTTGGTCTCCGAAGCCTGGTCCACAGGACTCCCACACAGTTAACTGGGTGCATTTCAGATTTGTCTACCTTAGATGGGGCTCTGAGTCACTCTTGCTCAGTGCTCAATCTGTGCCTTCGTAGACTCTGGGTGCTTTGAGACTCTATCTGTTCCTCTCTCCCATGCAGGGGATCATGAAATCATAACTATCAGGTAGGATATAAAGCGGGGGAGGACAAGGCTGAGTCACAGCAGAACTTGATAAAACCCACTGGCTGCTGGATCCGGGGGAAACACGGTCAGATAAGGGGAAGAGAAGCTTAACTCATTACTTTCCCACCTCCTGTACCCCACCATCCACACCCTTAAGTCTGCCAAGGAAAAAGGCAAGAACCGCACTGGGACCTGGATGGTCCCTGGACTCCCCGGCGGGTGTCCTGGGGTGAGTCTTCAGCTCATCAACTTCTCCATTACACAGGAGCTGCCAAGAGCAGCAATCTGCACAGGGACTTGGGGTGACAACCACCAAGACCCTGGGTTGTATTCTGAGGTCCCTTGGGTATCACCAGCCACCCTCCAAGCAAATCCAGTCCCATGGGTAAAGCTTCAGACAATCAAGTTCAGCTTCTGCCCTGGGGTGTTTGCTCCTTCCAGAGGTGAGCAGGGATACATCCCCATCTTGTGCTACCTTAGCAATTGATTTGGGAATCATCGATCTCCCGACAGATTATTCTTCCACCCCAAAGTTCCTGCTGGCCTCCCTTGCTCCCTTTTCCACCATCCTTTGCTTGTGAAGGACCACGGAGCACTAGTCTCTGAGGCTGCTTGGTTGTTTTCCTTCTCACTACTATATGTGCTTAGAGACTGCAGGTTTTTCAGTGAATGAGATCCACCATCATTAAAGATTTTAAAACAAATCTTATTTTAAACGTTAAAAAATTAGCTCCACAGAAATCCGGATGACTGCACAGATTTGTGACCCAGCTTTGTGAAACAACAACTAACCAAAGCCGTGAACCAGAACTGGAAAAAATATATATTTTTTTTTCCCTCTGAGATCTGAAAAACACTGGTTTGGGTTTTTTGCCACGGTTTTTGACTTTTGTATGCTTCTGCGTTCACATGCGTGAGTGAAGTGCTGAGTCACAAGAAAGTTTTCCAGCCCACTTCTGCGCCTCCGTGAAGTTCATAGCTCTAAAATCATGTTCATATAAAACATCTGCATGTTTGGGTGCTTCTCTGAGCTCAGTTTGGCATTCGGGTCTTTGGAGAGCCGCCCAGGACAACAACAAAGTTCTGCAGCCTTTACATGATCTGACCCCACCTCGCCAGAGATGCGGAGCGGTGCCGAGGTGCAGCTCCCGCTCCATCCCCGATGCCCCTGGATGCAGAATCGGGGGGCGGGGTGTCCCCCCGAGCGGTGGCTGATCCCATTTCACAGCCTTGGGCAGGGAGACAGCCAAGCGTAAACAAACCAAATCCTTCAACTCTAAATACCCTTGCTTCTCTCGTTTCTTTTTTTTCCCCCAAAAAAAATCTTATCATGTGAACGCAGCGTAGTTTTTTTGGTTTAATAAGAATAATAACGGCTCAGGATTCAGGAAAATGACTCACATGGAGCTAGTCCAGCTCTCCTACTTGGTTCTAGTCAGGTCACGATGAATCAGATGACCCTTATCTTAGTTTAAGACTGTGAATAAAAACCTCTCCCCTCTACAACCCGGCCAATTTTTGTTACATTATGCAGCATATCTCCTTCCCCTCTCACATTTCCTAGCTCTTCAAGTCTGCCCATTACCTTCTCTGCAGAATTTCCCGTGCATGCCTCCCTCCTGAGTTCACCTCTGAGTAAATCCTCTTCTATGCTCTGTAATTTCCCTTTGTCTTATACCTTTTTTTTCCCCCCCCCGTTCTCTTTGTCCTGCCTGAGCCTCGGTTTTATCGCTCTTCTAGCTCAAGCCGAATACTGCCGTTCGCTTCCTCATGCATTGTTACACATGACCTACATCCCACCCAAGCCAAAATAGCTTTACTTGCTTTAAAACCCTCCGTGGGTTTGTACCTTGGACCCTTGAGAGATTTCAGCTGTATCTGAAACCAAAGCAGAAAATAGACCCTTCTTCATTTTTTTTTTATCACATTCATAATATAAACTATGGCAACGCTTTCCAAACCAGGGATGCAAAACTGCTTTTCCTTCCCTGACTAGACAGCTCATAAAGATTTGGGATCAAAACTTGCAGGTTTTGTCCACTTTTCCCTGCAATAAAAACAACAGATCAAATAATAAATCCCACGTTAGTGACCTTTCAGTCCCCTTGGTAGCGTGGTTGTGGAGACCCTGGCCTACATTACGAAGAAAGTAGTAACTGAGAAAACAGATGAAAGAAAAAATAATATTTAGTATTGTTACGTGAAAGAGAAGTCATCATAGGTCTGGCTCCAGAGCAAGAGCTAACCCAGCTTAGCTCGAAAAAGACACGTTCCCGTAACAGGGGAATAGTTTTTGTTTCCCATTTCTGCCTTTTTTGCTCAAAGACCGAGGAAAACAAGGAGGCTGCGAAAGAACGATTAACCTGCGTTACACTTGAGCAAACTAAGATTAAGAAACAACGCGGCAAAAAGCATCGGTGAACTCAGGAAAGGATTACACAAGCTTATGGATGATCAGCCTAAAAAGTCGGTCGCCCCCCCGCCCCCTCCCGCCCAGCATCCGCAAACTCAGAAAGTCCCTAAAACACGAGTTACCAAAAGCCAGGCAGGCATACCAAAGTCCTATTCTTATACGGCTTCCCAAACCGGCCACTGTCAGAGACAGGGTACTGGGCTAGAGGGAATTTTGGTTTGGCCCAGAAAAAGCCTTTCTTACATTAGTAGTTGAAGATCACTCGCTAATCTTTAATAAGAGCAGCCTGGCAGCAGCCGGGCAAAGCCATGCAGACCTACAGGCCCCCGCTCTCTTGCTTTAACCTCTCGCCTGCACCGTCTCACCCTCTGCCACACTTCTGCAAATCTGGCTGAAACGCAGGGGGAAAAAAATAATATATTACTGCAATATACCCCGGTGGAAAAAACTAGGTAAAAGGAGCCCCACACCTTGTACTCCATCCAGTCTTGCCTCCCGTGGACTCGTGTTTGAATGGGGCTGAGCTGGGTGAAAAGCTTGGTCAGCGCATGCTCGATCATGACCAACACGGGTGACAGCTTTCTCTGGCTGTCAAAGTGCCCGACGCAACCGGCATCAGGCTTGGAGCAACCTGGTCTAGTGGGAGGTGTCCGCGCCCAGGGCAGGGGAGTGGAACGAGGTGATCTTTTAAGGTCTCCTCCCAACCCGAACCGTTCTGTGATGCTCCCATCTGCCTTGCTCACGCCTCGTCTTTCTCAGAGCCATCCCTGAGATGCTGGAGCACATCCTGCGCGCGCAAGCACACGAGAGAAGAACGAGTGCATAGCTGCTTCCCTATCATTACCATCCATCCCTCTACCTGCGGATAGGGATGGGAAGAAAGCAGCTTTCCCCTTCTCTCTGAAGAACCTCCAATTTTCTGCTGTTCAAAATTGTGGGTAGCAGACGACCAAGTTGCAACTACACCAGTGTGAAACTGCCGTTGCGTCACCGGCTTGCAGACGCTGTTACAAAACTGAGGCAAGACACGGCTCTGGGAGGTTCATAAATGTTTCGACACAACCTGAACAGAGTTACAAGGAAGCCGGGCCTAAATCTGGAGATTTCTGGATTTGACTACGTACAGCTTGAAAGTCAGTCTCGTCAACCCCGAGCGGAGAAAAACCTTGTCAGCCTTCAGTTGATATGCACTGGATGTTTTCTATCGAAGCTCGTCGCTGTATTTTTAGGTTCATTCAGTTAGAATCAAAAGACAGCTTAGGGAAGACAAGCCCGCATATGTGGAGCACAAAAAAAAATAAAATAAAAAAAAAAATACTTGCACGAAGCCCCTGCAAACGCAAACTGCAAGCCATGGTTTGCTGAGTTTAAATCCAACTGTAGCTACTAGTTATCTGCAGTTCTGATAAATATTCATGTATCATATGTTCATATCTGACTGCAGGAAAAGAAAAAGGATTCAGAGAGCTTTGTCTGCCCTATGAGCTTTTTATCTGCGCTTTAGTAACCTCCTTATACTTAGTAAATAAGAACATTTCTTTGTTTGGGCTTTAACACTTTTAATATCCTTGCAGATTCAGCAAACCTTTGTTCTAAAATGCTTTGTGCCCATTAGGGCTTTTGATTATAGATTACACCACCATTTGATTTTTTTTTATTTTTTTTTTCTCCCCCCCTCATGGGCAACATATTCTTCTTTCATTGAGCAATATTCAGAAACTTGGAAATCTAACCTGTGTTTTAGTCTCAGGACAGGCACATTCTTATGGTAAAAACCTCCCCAGTTGAACTTGGGATGCATTCAACTCTTGTATGGTTGATACTCGGCCAGGTTAATTATGCAACCACCCCAAGTAGAAGAGGACAGCAGGATACACGAGCATTTTTCAAAGACTTGTTTTCAGTACAGAGACAGTTTTCTGGAATCAAATAAAGAAAATGGAGAATGTCTGTGATTTACAGCGAACTGGCACTCTGAAAATGCAAGGATTTGAAAGATCAACAAGGCCAAATTTGCAGTCATTTACGGAGTGATTACAGCACGCGTCGACGTATCCAAGTTAGCTTTAATCAAGCTACCTTGGGTACCAGCAGCAGCATTAGCCGTGGCAGCAGCGGGCTTCAGCGCGAGCTGTACAAGCCTGCTTGGGACCCTGGATGTCTTCTCAGGCAGCTGGTCTGAACCAAAGTCCATGCTGATATGGCTCCACCGCCACTGGCAGGCCCGCAAGCCGAATTAAAACCAGCTCAGCTGGGCCTGGATGTGCTGCAGCCACTGCGATGGCTTGTGGAGAACAGGATTGGGCTTCTTGCACCCTCCCCCCAGCCACGCCATCAGCCCACGCGGGGAGATGTGGTGCCTCAGCATCCTCTACGTGCAACAGAGCGGGATGTTCCTCCGGTGCTGCCTTCGTATGGATTTGTCATGTAATATACAGCCCCGTCCCTCAGTTTGGATGACTGTCTCAAGGCTGCCATCTAAAATGAAAACAGCTTAATGCAAAGGCAATGCCAGCTCTCAGCATTCAAAAATCATGAGCCAGAACCCAGAAAGTCAGAAGACTGGCTTTAAAATCACGGCAGTTCAAGAGACAAGAATTATCTTGGGTTTAATTGTTCTGCTGTAACTGGATCCGTGTTTTTAAGCTTTTTCCTTAGTAAACACAGGAGCTGGAAGCGTACTTCTAAAAGGACTGCACGTTCAGAGTGACAACCTCAGTCCAGCAGCTGGGGCTTTAGGGGAAACAGCAAATACCACAAGACTTGTGCTAAAATCATGTAAGTCGCCAATGCTTAAAAAAAAAATAAAAAATTTGGCTTAAAATGTGAACTATTTATTAACTAAATCCTACACTGTCAAATTAGCTGGTGATTCTGGACGCCTCTAAACAAACTACAGACACCTCCAAAAGACCTGATTTCGCAGAGGGCGTGTGCTCCGTTACAATAATTTAGGCCAAAACTCTTATGAAAAGAATGCAACGATTCCGATTTAACATTAGCCAAAACGTTTGGAAATTATTTTTTTCTGAACTTCAAGATCTCATCAGAGATCCTCACCCCAGAAAAAAAAAAAAAAAAAACAAACCAACAACCAAAAACCAAACACGGGAGGAATGAGCAGCTTTAAATTTGTATTTTAACATTTCCCACGGCCCGTGTACGTGCACGCTCTCTCTCTCTTTTCCCCGTTCCTTCACCGTCTCTGCTGGTCAGAAGATAAAGCCATCCTTGTCATCTTCTACTAATACTAAGAAAGGCAGCAAGAAATGAAAAATCAAGTCCCTGTCATATTCCATCGAGCACGCTGGCTAGATACGGATGTCTCGCCCCCATTTACAATCTGAACCAAAAGATTTGAAGCCAAGAAAGCAGCTGGCACAATAAAAACAGTAAAAGCTCTAGCTGGCACCTCATGCTGACAATGACTAGCCAAATCTCCATGGGGAAAAATGCCAGTATAGATTTCTGTGACAAAAACAACAAAATAGATTTTTGTCAATGTACATAGATTTGACAGGAAGTCAGACAAATCTATCAATAATGAGTGACATATATCTGCAATATTCCCAAACAAAATGGTACATTTGAAGACAAACTGAGAAAATAACTAATTGTGTTACGCATGACACGTATTCATCTGGACTTTTTGATCACAACGCTGTAATTCATTAATGCAGGTTATGCTGCAGTTATCCTAGGAGGAACTGACCAGATACACCAACATATTTCTAAGTGCTTTCTAAAGCATCCTTCAAAACGCTATTATTTCAGAAAGGGGCAAATCGCTTCTGAGGATCTTGCAGCTAAAATCAAGCCTTGTTGAGATGGAAAACTGGATTTCCAACTCTGGCATAAACTTTTTAACCAGCTTCTTTATTTCCACGCTGAGAAGGTGGGGACAACATTAGAAAGTGGAGACCAAAGAGTTGCTATATATGCTCTTTCCTAAGAGGTTATATGCTAGAGGTGTGCTATACAAATGAAAATATAGCTAGTGCTCTCTTGTCACCGAAAAATGCTTGCAAGAGATTGCTATTTATTTCACAGCCAGATGCGCACCGTGTTGCATCCACGTGGAGCCCACGAGAACCAAGCAGGTCTCTGTTTGGAAAGACCTCAGCTCTGTAACAACTTCAACTGGGGGCGGGGGGAAGTAACTATTTAAGAACTTCCATAGCTGATAAACTGAGTCTAACTTAACGTTTATGTATGAAAAGCCACGTCCCTTATCACACATAGCATGGTGCACCCAAGTGAGTACACGGTGATGAATTAGGTATCACAGATCTCCAGGCACACTGATTTTTGCCCAACTTCTGGCCAAGCTTGGGACAGATTCCGACAGAGCTGGGAAGATATGATTGGGTTCAGAAGCCACAGTGATTCGCTTAAAGCGAGTGTCTAGCAAGACAGCTATGCAAACAGATGGCAAGACCCAGATAGAAAACGCTTTTTAAGTGAAAAGACAGAAACTCATGCAAAAAATGTCTTACTCATACAAATTCTAGAGAGTCTTCAAAAACATCTGAAGTAGTTGTTATACATAAATGAAGTAGATGAGCCAAAGTCGTCTTTACTTGGGAAGAAGTGTGTCAAACACGCTGCCCTGATTTACCATGAGGTGTGCCCTGCCCTGTACTTCGGTACAAATTAGGAAAGTATGAAAGCTGTAAAAAGTACCCCAGCCACTAAGTCTCTGACGTTTTTTTCTATCAATCCAAAAGCTCCAAAGATTTGGGAAGTCCCTGTTCATACACAGGTCACTGACTGATGGAGAAGACCAGAGGACTTGCCATGCCTGTATCCCAGTAGCCCCCAGTCGACAACTAAACCATGGATAGAGAAGCTTGTAGACGCTTTCTGAAAGCTACAGCTTTTCTGTAATAATTTACGAATACTGTTCATTGCTTTGATAGTCATGATGTTTACAGCCTGAACATACTTGCTAGATCTAATAGGAAACCATAAGAAAAGCAACCAGGAAAAGGGGGATGCAACGCAACCACCACACAGCAAATGTTTTAGGGGAAATTAAGAGCCAATGGCTGAGCCATTTCCAGCCAAGTCTACATTTTGGTTTGGACCCAAAGGGCCAAGAAGAAGAAAAGGGAAGAGAGGACCTATGGCAGGTTTAAAGTAAGTCTCATTCTCAAGAGAAGAGAAAGTTTTAAGTGGAACCAGAGTAAACTCGAACACAGACTAAGGAGAGCTTGAAGGAGGCAGGCACTGGGGGTAATAAAACTTGACCTGAGTTCATGCCTGTCAACAATTGTTTTAAAATCCCTTTTTTCATATTGGACCAAAAAATAAAAAAAAAATAAAAAATAAAAAAAATTTAGAGTCTAGATACTTAATTTCTGCCAATACCAGTGTTAATGAAAATCAGTGAGACAATACCTAAATATCTCTGAAGGCCTCTGCCCACTTCTTTAGACATAATTAGTCATTACTTCTGTTTCAAGAAGTCAGTTTTGTCACTCAACCCCTGCATGCAAACACGCACCCACAGGCAGACCCAGGGGGGCACAGGTCCCAGGTGGAGAGGTCAGATGCCTGGTTCAGACGGCAGCTGGGGCACTGGGGGATGCTGTGACCCACAGACCAGCCCTGGATGGGGCCGCTCCACCAGCTGCATGTGGGGAGCGAACAGAGGTGTGGCTGGACCTGGGACACAGCGAGATCCTCAAAAGCTACACGCTATTACTGCACAAATAACTGTGTTTAAGACCATCCTTTTCTCTGAGCACTTTACCCCCTCCATTTTTTTTTTTTTTGTTTTATTTTTTGTAGTAGCTTTATCAAAAAATGTGGATCTACAGTTTTGAATACATTCAGTTCTGTAAGGTAATTTCCCCTTCAAAATGAAAAACGGAAAAGAAGTAGGTAATGCTTTAATTTGTTATTAGGAGTAATTACTGTCTGGCCTCGAGGGGTTACTTCTACATTGGTTTTAACAAGAAACCCATTTAACATATATTTATCTTTGTAAATTGTCCTGAATGATCAGCAAATACCTAATCATCTGCAAAAAGCTGTTTAAAACATCCTTACCCTGATAACAGGAAATTATAACCTATGAGACCAAAGAAGCTGAAGTGGTGGTTTAAACCATGATAGACGTTTGCGAGAAGGCAAGAAGTAGGTATTTTCCACAGGTTTTCTTTGAATCTTTTTCTTGGATTATTAATACATCAGGAATAGGCCTATTGTGTTCCTCCCGTCGCTGTGCATGGCAAAGACAGGCAAGACCCTGCACGGGAAGCCTCCTGAAGTCCTTGAAGAAAGGAGAGTCTGTATGCCGACCCACCTAAGCAACGCACAAACCTTTGGTCTGGATGTTTAGAGGAATTCAAGGCCAGGATTCGACCTTGCAGGAGGCTCATGAATGCTGCAGATAAACAAAACACCATCCCTGGAGGCGTTCAAGGCCAGGCTGGACAAGGCTTGGAGCAGCCGGGTCTGGTGGGAGGTGTCCCTGCCCAGGGCAGGAGGGTTGGACCTGGATGATCTTTAAGGTCCCTTCCAACCCAAACCATTCTGTGATTCTGTGAAACGCAGAGAAAAATCTCAATACTTGAAGAGCGGAGGGGCTCCCTCTCAGACTTCAAACCTTTTTGTGTTCCAAACAATTGCAAATTGTATTTATTATTTATTGAAGGCCCTGCGACACGGTTAGAGTTAAAAACAAGACTAAAATTGGACCTCACAGCTTTGCTTTGATACATGAAAACAGACGTGAATGTCACATCATTCCTCTGCCCTGCTTTCTCTGCTCATGTGAGCAGACAGGGGATGGAAAAATACAATAATTTTCCTCTCTGGGGACTGCATAGCTCAAGGGATTGGTAATAGCCTTTCAGCCCTAAATCAATTACTCAGAATTGACTCAGGTTGTTAGTAACTGAGTTTGTTTGTTTGGCTGCATAAAACACGTAAAATATATTCCCCTCTCACAATGAATGTCATTTTTGCTCAGGAGGCTCAAAGGATTCCTCCCTACCTCTTCCTACCAGCTTTGAGAGTCTAATGAAACCAAAATCTAGAAGCAAAATGTGGAAGCAATCCATATCGCTCGTATAATAGCTAAGAATACCCACAATTCTGGACAAAACACTCTCAACAAAACTTTCTTCACAGCGTTTCCCAAGTTAAACAAGCTCACCCAGGGTCTGCGACTACAAAAAGCCTCCGATGAGCAGGTCTACGAGCCCGCGTCAAGAACATTTCAGCAAATCTGCTTCCAAGGCAATCTGTTAATTAGGAACCGGTGTTTCTTTTTCTATAACGAAAGTAAATATAGTTTTACACAAACAATTTTACCTTTCATGAGGCTTAGGAGATTCCTTAACTCCATATTAATTCATACAGGCATGATAATGAGCCAATAAATATCCAAGTGCAGGTAATATTCAATCTTCACCAACGTTTAACAATAATCACCAGTTCCGTGACACTGAGCTGACCGTGGATGCAGAACAGGAGTATGAAACAGCTGAATATTTGAAGGGAAGTGTTCCCAGGAGCGTTCCCAACAAATACCAGGCATATCTTTATCCGCTATTTTGCTTTTTCTCTTCCCAGACCCAGAGCATAACCGGGAAGTGCTAAGGCATGTGAAAATTTGTAAAACAAACAGAAAAAGTTTTCAAAACTTTCACAAACCTCAGCAAAAGTTTATGTTTGGTTTGAGGAATGCAAAAAAAAAAAAAAAAAAAAAAAGGCAAGAAAAAGAGAAAAAAAAATAAAAACCAGTTCTGGTTCTTATTTTTTCTAAAGTGGTTCAACTGTCCCTAGTTCATCCGCATGAGTTTGCTCTGTGTTGACAATCAGCAGCCAGGGGTTTTCAAGAGTGGATGTTCACAAAGCAAAAAAAAAAAAACAACAAAAAAAAAAAACAACACAAAAAAACCCACCAAGGAAAAAAAAAACCCTCCAAACGACAATAATTTTTTGATGTATTTAGGTCACACAGAACTGCAAAGGAAGACTTTTCTTCCACCCTTACAGATTTATTCCAGGCCAGAGACCCCAAATTGTCCTTAAAAAAATATAATTATTTAAGAGTTTGGTGTGCAGGGGAGGATGGTGAAGAGAAGCAGTGGTGGCCGGAGCGTGACTGACGGGGACAGGAGCAGGTGGGAGAGGGGGACGAGGGATGAACGCCGCCGTTCTGCCCCGAGACGGGAGCGCAGACAGCACACGCCTCCTTCTGCACCTGAAATCCAGAGCAGGCCTGGACCCAGAGCCTGCTTTAGCACACCATTAGTCAGTTCTGCCTACCAGAAAGCAGACAGGAACCTATTAAATATCTGTATTGCTCACAAAACTGCAGGAGGGGCCATAAACAATATATATCTTTTTTTTTTTTTAGTCGGACAGATGAAAAGGCGTTTTCTGTAGAATGTCCAGAAACTGTTTCCAATTTTTTAAACAGAGACATAGATGTATAGACACACGCAGACCGTGGCAGCAGACTTTTTAGATCAGACGCATTTAATACTTTTAAAATCTGGGTCCTGCTTGCCTGTTTGGAAGGGCAGGTCTGTACAGACAGGACAAAGTCAGCCCTAAATTAGTTCAGTAGCAAAAGCGAAGAAAATTGGTGGGACAAGTTTCAGGAGCAAGCTGGTGGCTCGGACCCAAAATTCAGGGATGAAACCCGAGTATGGGGTGGCATCGCAGCAAAAAGGATACAGATGAGACCTCCAGGTAGGGATGGAGGTGATCTGCTTGGGTGAAGGAAGTTGGGCGGCACTGACGGTAAGGGAATTTATTAACAGGCATTACAAGAACCGACCATGATTGTAAAAGCCTTTTCCACCCAACCCAGACTTTTCCGGAGCCTTTCACGGTGCTGCTTTAAGAAAAAAAAATATACTGAAGAGTCTGCAACGGTGCAGGGGTTCACAAAAGCCCTTTAAAGAGTAACACAGCTGGGGAGTTCGCAGCACGCCCAGGTTAACTCTTGTAAGCCTCGAGAAATCAAAGAGGAACTTCCAAAAATTTGGAGGCATTAGAACTGGCAAGAATCACAGTCTGGGAGAGGTGATTAGGTGGTCAGTATCTTATAATTTCCACCACTTAACATCTTCCGCTCTGGCGCCGGGGATAAGCAAACGCGGAGGGGCATCCCCGCGGAGGGATAACTACTGACTCGCCATCTGATGCCCATGTCTCGAGATCCGTTTCAGGGCTCGACTCTGTCCTCTGGTACCGGGGGCGTGCATGGCCGATGTCACCCGCCCTGTAAATCAGCTATTGCCCCGGTGCATTCACGTGTGGTAATTATTTTAAAGGATTTATGGCGAGGCTTGCTTTCACACCACGGGACTTGCCTGAGCTGCAGGAATGACATTCCAAGCTTTTATTTATTTCTTTATTTGCCAGACCCTTAACGTTACTCCTCTGTAGCTTTTTGGCGCATGAATTTATGGCACTGTCTAAAACTCTAATACTTCTCTTTGAATATACTGGTGGACGTTTCTGATCTCACTTTAATTGGGCATGCTTTAGGCTCACATAAAATATTAACATCTTAGCCAATGAAAGTCAGCGCCCAAAGCTCAGATGGTTCTAAAATTAATATAACCTTGTTTCTTGCTCACAGAAGCCACAAAAGATCAATTCCAGAATAATTTTTTTTCAGTGGCTGATAGCTCATTTTATCCGGGCAAAACACGCCTGTTTCGTGACCTTCTGGACATGCTGCGATGCACATACATCGTTTGTAGAGTTGAAATAAGGACAGACTGAAGCTTTTGATACAAAGATTATTCAGGGAGAGTTTGATTATTCCTTCAGTTGACTTATTCTGAGGTACACACGCCTAACGATTTTTCCATCCCTGAAATCAAGAAGTCTATTATTATTTTAAAAGTTAAATAATGTTGAGATAACTCTTGTTTATTAGCTTGGTTTCCCGTCAGCAAGGGGATCTGTACTCTGTGTGCATCAGTCCCATCGCCCCACAATATAACTACACACGAGAGAACGTTAAGAAACTCCCATGTAGAAAGTACCTACAGGTTTCCTAAACACAGTCTGACAAGTAGGGGAATAAAATTCAGCGGGATGACCGTGGGATGGCATAGCTGTGGCAGGACACCAGCAGCCAGACTGCTGGGCACTGAGAATTGGCACAGGAATGAACCACAGTTAAGAAAGTTTGATGATTTCTAGTGTTTACAGTACTTTTTGTTAACTTTTTTTTTTTTTTTAAAATAAAGTCCCTAAAATGACCAGTGGGTCAATCATAAGAACAGGACTGTTACTGAATTTAATAAACCAGCTCATGTTGCAAACTTGCCTCAAAAATAGAGGTACTTATGGTACACCCTAAGGATGATCACAGTTTAGATTGGATCTAAGGAAAAATTTCTTTACTGAAAGGGCTGTCGAGCACGGGAACAGGCTGCCCAGGCAAGTGGTTGGGTCACCATCCCTGGAGGCATTTAAAAGACACGTACATGTGGTGCTGAGAGACATGGTTTAGTAGTAAGTTGGCAGTGCCAGGTTAAAGGTTGGACTTGGTGATCTTAAAGGTCTCTTTCAACCAAAACAATTCTATGATTCTACGATTCTATATGATGGACAATTCCTGTCCATTGATGAAGCCTCTCCACATCAGCCGAGTAAGCCATAGGTGTCAGTAACACCTGACACATCAAGACAGCCCTGGAGATACCAAATCTGCTGAAGAGCTGCTTTTCTGGGCCTGGAGGAAGGGTTAGGTCTTCTCCATGCCGCCTCCTCCTTGGGACTGTTGCCAGGAACGGGAATTCACGTTGGTCCAGTCTAGGTTCCCACTCCAGCCCTTGTCACAGCCTGAGCTATTGGCATCACAATGCCTGAAGGTTAGATAAATCATCGCCATCCTTTGCACTGTCTTGACCTTTTTAATATTCTCTAATTCAGCTGGGTAGCTGTTCTCTGTCACCCCACCAACTCTTTGGGGTGGCTTCAATTGAAGAAATGGGATGTTTGGGCTAGTTAGCCCATTGCGGTTAGAGAGGCCAAGGCTGCGCCAAGCTGTGCGATGCCATTCTGCCTGAATTATACTAAATGTTGCCTCTATTGCTTTAATACTTGTTGCAAAGAAGAAAAATCAGCGCACCATTTCTAAGGAGAATCACTGAGATACTACAACCTAGGCACGATTTACTTTCATTGAAGTCAGCCTTGCTTTTTACTTTCCTGCAGTGGCGGGAGCAAACAGCAGCTTGGAGATAATGGTTGTTTTCTCCATAATATGCCCTGATTTGGAGCAGAATCCAACCACTTTCAACATTCAAAGAGTTAGGGGTGGTTTTGCCACTTGGCAACCGTCATGAGAATGGGATCATTCCTAGAGCAGCCTCCATTGAAAGCTGGGCTTGAAGCAGTTGGGAATTATACTTCCCTGGATTTGAGAAATCTGAAGCAGGGATGCACAACGCACTTAAAAGTATCTCCAGTCCTAATAGTACCTAATAGCGGGTCCTCTTTACCAACTGAGTAACGGAAACTAATTACTCTTTATATTTACTCAAAATGCACTTCCCTAGATCTCTTCTGATTTGATATTTCTCTAAAGGAAAAAGGCCAGCCCTTTGGAACAGAGATTGCCAAGTTCAGAAATCAAACCATTAGAAGTCTAAAATATATTTTTAAGGGGGAAGACAAGGCGGGAATTGCTTTAAAGGAAACAGTTTTCCTAAAAAGAAAAAGCAGTGATTGAAAAAAAATAAAATTTGATCATTTTTAACTGTAATAAGAATGAGCGCTTAGTAATATTTTTATTGTTATTTTTAATTTCCTCTATTTGAAACTTGGAAAAAACGTTTCACTCTGGGAATAACATTCAAAACATGAAAACATTCATCATGTAAACTTCTGGTAACTCCTGACACCTCTCTTGTCCTCCCATACCACAAAAAAAACTCAAAATAAACAAGAAATTAAGTTCTGACCCCTCCAGAGACCTCACAAACTCCTCTGGAGGTTTTGCCACTGCTATTCATTTTACACAGAAAGTTCTCAGATGCCTTTCTGATGGCTCCAGCGTGTAACCCCGAGATAGATAAGCTCAGAGCTGGGGAACTGAGTCCAAGTCAGGAATTTATGGGAAAGCATGCGGAGCAGATGGCGGAGGAATGAGAGAGGAAGGGAGCCACAGCTGAGAGCGAGCGAGTGTTGAGACTGTGTCAGATGGGAGAAGGAGGAAAATTATGCTGATCTAGAAATGTACAGTGGAACTCTTCAATATTGATTTAGTAAATAACGAGGCAAAGACATCTCTCTCTTTCAGGTACTTACTTTCAGGTACTTTCAGGGCTTACATCTTCACCACATACGTGCAATTAACGTTTTAATCCTCACTACACCCCTGACAGCAGAAAAGCCCGTTACTGGCCTTCTACCAGTCCTGGCATCTTCTTATCTCCTGCCTCCAAACCTCACGTCTCAGGTCAGCTTCAATCCAGTTCTTCCTAACCAGGACCTTTAATTCAGCTCTCCACCCACTGCTTACTACGGATATTGAACTCCCATCAGGATGGTACGAAGCTCAGTTTTCAAAGAAATTTGTATTCTTTATGTTTTGGGGTGGGGTGGGGGGGTTAAGGCAGCATATCCTATGAAATAACTTCAAAATGTATTTGCAATTATTGTTAGTCTTAATGATGGTTAGCGAAAGCTGAGTTTCCCTCGGTTCTCAGCATAACCTGTCCCACAAAAAGTTATTCTCTTTGCACAGGTAACGGAAGAAAAACAATTACCCTTGGTTTACGAGTTTGGTTATTAGGCAGGGATATCATTTTCAGCACACACGTCGCCACCTGAACTGACAATGAGTGTACATAACCTTTAAAAAGAGAAGGAAAACTTAAAAATACACACAAGCAACAAGAGCCTTTTGTTTTACAAAATATGTCCGCTTGTCCATTTTTGATTTTAGCAAATCTATAGCCTGATTTCGCTGAAAGAAATTCCCTTTTACAGAGAGTCGTACTTTTTAAGGCCGAGCCTGCCTGTGAGGCCAGGCTGAGCGGCTGAAGAGGAGAAGCAAAGACAACCCCGTACCCCTCACCCCCAAATACACGACCATCGGCGCAGACAAGAGCGGCCGCGGGGCTGCTCAGTTTTCCCCCAGCAGCCGAAATCCTCGTGTTTCCCACCACCTGGTGACGCCCAAAAAGCACAATCAGGTAGCTCCGGTTTCCGATGCCAAGATACTCCCCGCTCCCCTTTTCTCACGCTTCCCCCCCCCGCCACCCACCCTGGTGCCAAGCGGTGGGCAAGGAAGAGCCAAAATCCTGCTTGCCAGCAACAAAATGCTCTCAAGGGCCAGGTACAGATTTCCTTGAGCTATTTCCGACTGCGCAACCCGCCTCAGCCTATCCCGGCAGAAGCTGAAGGTATCGCAGCTGTCAATAACGCCACGGTCTCCGCTATTAAGTGTAAGATCAAAGTGACAGAAGCCGTCCTCATTTCCACCCACCGGAGTCTGGTGGTGGGAGCTGGCCTGGCTTCGTCAGGGAGCAGGCTGTCAGGCAGCAACAAAAAGCAGAATAACACAAATAGAATGAGCTTACGGGCTGAGATCTTGAGGGGGGGGGAAAAAACCCAACAAAAAAAACGATGCTGGAAAGCACATTTGGGAAACTCAGGAAGCAGGAGCTCGTGCAGAGCATCGGAGCCCGTGAGGCCGCTCTGCAAAATATTCACAACCCAAAAGGACGTTTCCCCTCTCACGCCGTGAGTGAATACAGGCTATTTTTGTCATAAAAAGGCCATTAGAGGCTTCGTGGCCAGACTTTGAATGGTAAGTTAGGTGCTTAAGGACATAGATCAGCATTACGTTTTCAAGAGCGCTTTTAGACACCTAAATATTTTCTTTAAATCTCTCTCTGAATACCATGAATATCCCGGTCTCTCCGTATAACGCCTGACCTTCACATCCTCAGAGGTGAAAACCAAGCAGGCTTTCCGCTATCACTTTCCGACACTTCTTGACAGAGTTAAAAACATCAAATGATCCTAAAATTCGAACAAACTCCGTTTCACCTGTGACGAACCAGTTGCGAAAATCCCTTCGGTTTCCAGAATCATCAGGATTCAAAACAAAAATAAAAGTGATGAGTTGAGCAGCACAGCTTGATCCCAGGCTGAGGGTTCGAGCTGACAACATATTTATACCCCAGGCAGGCAGAGATTACTGGATGGAAGTTGTCATACACAAAAGGCCAGACACCATGTCATTCAGGACACCCGCCAGTTATTTCTCATGATACAACACGATCTTCTGGGAATATTAGGGAGTACACCAGTGACTACTGGAATTGCAATTGCCATTTACCCTCCACTCCCCAATAAACTAATTAAAAAAAGAGAGAGAGTGTTTTAAAGGGACAAACCAGTGAGTAGTGCGCTTCAAAAAGCTGGAAGAGCCGATACGGACAGCAGCCTGGTTTTAAAGGACATTTTCAAACTTTTGAGGTCCGAGCTCAAAAAAGTCAAACAGAAATTTCCATTTTCTGAGTGACGCTTCCCTTGCTCTCTGCCCTGACATTTCAGCGCCTTGATTTCAGAGCCCTGACAAAAACCAGAAATTTAAAAGTTTTTGAAAAACAGCAAGATCAAGATGGAAAAAAAAACCCAAAACCCAACCAACACCCCACATCAAAATCCTTTATCAATATTAATGAAACTTTCCAAGTGCCTAAAAAATTAGCTTGCGTGTCGGACACAGTTTTGTTTGCTTCCTTTTTTTGTGTAAGCCAGTTTGCCCATTCCACGTACAATTTTGTAGTTTTCAGCCCAAACAGAGCCACTTTCTTGCCCACCTGTGGCCGCATCTGGGTCTGTGCCAGCCCTCTCACGTGCGTGGTCTAAGAGGGATAATGAGAAATAACAGTGAGGTGGTGAGGGGTAAGCTCTTTCGACTACCAGGCAAAGTCAAGATTTAAAGTGGGGTTTTTTTTAGGAAAAAGCATCTCTGACAAGCGTAGAAGTATTAATTCACGTGCAAGAATGAGTACTACTCTTCAGAGAAGGACTAGCAGAAGATGACGGTGGGAAAAGAGAACTTATGCTGAAAATGAAGAAAAGGTCTTTGCCTGTCTACCCCGGCAAAGAGCACGCCGGGGGCTATGGCACAGCTCTGCTGAGGATACAGCACCAAAGATGGGGAACATCCACTAAAGGAGGATGTCAGCACAAGGATGAATGGGATAAGCACAATTTGCCACGGAGAAGAGAAGGCTCGGGGGGGACCTTCCAGCCCCTTCCAGTATCTGAAAGGGGACTAAAATAAAGCTGGAGAGAGACTTTTAACAAGGGCATGTAGTGATAGGACGAGAGGTAATGGCTGCGAACTGGAAGAGGGGAGATTTAGATGAGATCTGAGGAAGAAACTTTTCACTCTGAGGGCGGTGAGCCCCTGGCCCGGGTTGCCCAGAGAAGCTGTGGCTGCCCCATCCCTGGAGGGGTTCAAGGCCAGGCTGGACGGGGCTTGGAGCAACCTGGGCTGGTGGGAGGTGTCCCTGCCCAGGGCAGGGGGGTTGGAGCCAGATGATCTTTAAGGTCGCCTTCCAACCCAAACCATTCCATAATTCTATGATTCTAATTTCAGATGCGAAATAAACACAAGGTTGTGTATTAGAAGCGTGAAAGGCTAGAAGCAGTAGGTTTTACATTCATTACTTTTAAGACAGGTTTTGATAAACCTAGAAAATAGATAAGACCTGGTGGCTGAAATGACAGCTCAAGAACTTTCTTCATGCATATTTCCAAGATACGTTCAACATCAACTCAAAGAAAAGTATTGTTGCTCCCCCCTTCCTTTCCTTATTGCTTCCATTAACCACTACATTTCTCATTAACTCCTGTCTTAGTTTGAAATCAGCATTGCTGGGGAAGGATCATCTGTTTACATTTTACAGTGCCCATCTATAGGGGCCCCTATAAATAATTCAAAAATAGCAATAGCCATAATGGCTTTCTAAGAGCATAAATGAAGACACGTTCAGAGTCTTAAAGACCATGCACTCGGTATTAGAACAGCACACCCAGCCTTCGATATTGGACTGATTCAGGTCTGCAGGAGCGCTGCTAAGCGGGAAATGGGGAAAAAGAGCATAAGGGATTTCAAGGAAGAGAGCGAGGCCGTGAGGCAAACCGTTTCAGACTCTACAGGAAGTGCGACAGACGGTTGGAAGATAAAAATGGGACAGAAATTGGAAAACGAAAGAAAAAATGCTTTCCCATTTGTCCCTACCATCTACGCAGATGAATAATAATGCTTCCCCAAATGACTTATGTATCAGATCATTCGATCCGCTCCTCGGAAGATAGGGTGGGCAAATACTTGCGTTCACGCGGCAGATTCAAAAGCGTGCTGATGAACTGCCTCGCGAGGTTTTTGTTGTCGTTGTCATTATTTTAATCAGTTTACAACGCAGCTACTTCTGTAGTTATATATTTGTTTACTCATTCTGTCAATGCTTTATAGGCCAATTGCTGAAGCTAGAAGTGAAATCGCTGGTATGAGTGGTGCGTTTTCTAATCACGCTATTGTGTTGTAAATGATCAACAACGCTAAGTTGAGTTAAAAATCAGACAGTCATTTTTCAAGCCGTTTCTTTGGAAAGCAGCATGTATCGCATACCTTACACTTTACAAACCAAGAGATTTTAATAATTTATTTCCCAGAGGAGTTTTATGACCCTGGGGATAACAAATGGAGCTGTCTAATTATTAGCACGCTTAAGTATAGGAGTAGATTATTTTTCTAATATTCCAGTCGGTCTCCTCATCAACACATCAGCGCTAAGATTTAACGCGCGCGGTGTGGCAAACCTCTGCTTAAAAGCACTAACCGAGGTTGCCGAAGCACTTCATAGCAGTCATAACACAGCACAGTAACAGCAATAATCATACTCTTTTTTTAATTGTATCCATCTGAGTTATAGCCCAACACGGTACGGTTCACAACAGCAGCGCGGAACTGCTCGGAGCTATTAATGTCAAATTCTACAGTGGTGTATTTTGGGCGGCTTGTGTAACTTTTTGTAAATGCGCCGGATTGTCAAAACTCATTGTTACGTGTTTATCTGCAAGTTAATAACGAAGGGCCTGAGAGTTTTTTAAAAAAAAAAAAACAAAAAACAAAAAAGACTTTTGCCATTACTGAGATAGTCTGCTTGACGTTTAACAGTTACTGTTATAATCTTTCCCGTGTCAAAAATTACAGCTAATGTTAAATAAGAAAGCATATAGTTTTACAAGCTCCCAAGTACCCTGCCTTTAAAAGTCCCCACATGTCTCAGCAAGACGAGTAATTGTCCATCAGCCTATGGTTCATTAGGGACCAGAAATCAATTGAGTGGGAGGGTTCATCATAGCAGGTTATCCAAACCTTGGCTGCGCTGGCTTCCTGATGAATAGAGTAGTTGGGAAAGAGAAACTTTTATCTGATGGCTCCAAGGTAGTTAGGCTACTGACAACAATGTAGGATAAGGCTAATTGGGCCGGTAAGGAACAGAGGTAGAGGACAGGGTCCAAGCCGAGAATCAAATGCTGCTTTGGAGCTCCAGGGCCAGCAGAAAGCTTGTCTGGGAGGATGACCTACTGTATAAATGAAAGGCTCACAAAAATTAACCAAGTAGAGAAATGCTCCTTAGACAAAAAAATATGGTTTATAGCTGCGGTTAAAAGCGTGCTGCTGTAAATAGCGGCTGTGCACGTTACGGGCTAGTTTCAGCTTGGATTTTATCACCTATTAAAATTAAAATTATTTTGGCTGAATCCTTTCTCTCCATGGATGATGCTTCCTCTCACATTCTCCCTCCACGGATTCACTGTTTTGGAAAGGTAACAAATTATCAAACTGATATGATTTCTTCCCTCTTCCAGGAATCGCAGCTCCTACCCCTTTCCCTCCCTATAAGCAGGCTCTTACCGTAGCCATCCGAAGATAGGGTACGTCAGAAAAATTCAGCATCCATTTTACTGCTCTGCTATGTACAAAAGGAGTCATGAAACAGGCAAATATTATAAAAAGGCAACAATTAAGAAAGACATTTTGGGGAGAGCAGTGATCTTCAGCAACAGATGAGCTCTCTTCCTGGTGCCGAAAATACTTGATTTATACTCTTTCAGCGGAATGAATAGGGTGAACTAAAGTGTCTACATCTGCTCAAGACTGCATGGCTTTAATCACTGCTAGCCTTAGTGGTCTGCATATGCTTGCAGAAATTCTTACAATGAGATGAATAAATACATGAAAGCGTTTGCCCGCATGACGGCACAAAGCAGAGGTTCTGAATAATGACGGATGAACCTCAAAGGAGATCATAGGTTCCATTTAGCCGAGCGCTCGCGCATTAGGGTAAGAGCCCTAACTACATAAACCACTTAAGCCTGCAGAAGTGGACTGCAAACTGATGCGAGAACTACATCTCCGCTGCTCCTGTCTGAGTTTAGGTTAGAATAACAGGCCGTCAACTTTTCTCTTGGAGTCACGAGTCCAGCTATACCAGGATTTTAAGAACTACCCCCCCAAACAAACCCTAAGTAGAAAGACTGGAAGAAACTCGTATCGCTTGTTATCAGTTGTATTGATCTACCTGTCATTTCCAGTTTAAGCTCCGCAGAATGACAGGTATTTCTAGTGCAACTCATACTCTATGCATGAGGAGATCTTTAGGGACCGTGGTTTTCCACCACTGCGTTGCCATCGCGGCGGAGCAATGAGGCTCTTGTCATGCTGCCACCACACTACACTGAGTCCCTATGTCACTACAGCCATGGAGTAAGTGGAAGGGGCAAGTATAAAACTCATGGAAGTCTGTATAAAAATCTCCTAAGGTTGTTTTTGTGGAGCTCCCAGGTGAGCATAAAAGCAGTGATTTGTAACTCTTCCAAAGGAAATTGTAATGAGCCTCGTTTACCACGTTGAGGTTGCAAGCATTCTGCTTCCATGTGCGACACAGCCAGGAAGGTGCTTACGATTACTCCATTTCTCTGAACTAATACTCCAAGCACGCAGCATCTATGCACATACTTCACTTTCTAAGAAAAATATTACATGACTTACTCATATGAAAGATATTACTACATCCTTATTTGTAGGACTAAGTCTATAGATTGCATCCAAGAATATTTACAAAGCATCCCCATGATTTCAGCAAGCTCTGGATCTGGCTTTATATGGGCTGTATCTTTATTACGCAAGCATGTACAAGAGTAGGTAGACTTCTAAGACCTTGTGTAGACAGCTGTGATGACAAAAAATGAATCACATACACTGTCCTTTAAGTAATTGCTCAGATTTTCCTTTTCTTGTTCTTAAGAAAAAAATCTAATACCACTACAAGTCCTACCGCTAATTTATTTTTTTCCTCTACGGAGAAGAAATTTCTGTTTTGTGTAAGCCTTCTTTGAAGTGACTTCTCTGTAAAGACATGAATCTGAGGGGCTGGAACGCTCACTTCAGCACAGCCCAAATCTAGAGCTAGACAAAAACATTCCTGGTATTTAACTTTTTTTTTTTTTTTTTAAAAGTTGTTGTTTTGAAACTTCCATTTTTATGTGAAGCTTCATGACATCCTGAGTCAAAGCAATAAGTGCAGCACATTTTCTGGGTCATAACACTCCCATCCCCTTCAAGAAATCATGCCAAATAGCTATGTCTGTACTCACTCAAAATAATACTTCCTCTAAAAATGCATGACATCTTATATGATTTACATCATGTTATGTTGCGGATTAGGTTAATGACTTCTTGTGCTTCTGTGAACCATTCAAAGTACCATGGCCCAGAATATTATTTTATATAAAATATAAATAGAGTATATTGCTGCAGTGGTTGGTTATTTAACACATGTATTTCCATTAATATCGTAAGGGTCTCGAATGAGGGGTGGGACCGATGTGTAACAAGCTCCTTCTCCCTGTGTAAAACCAAATGTATTATACTGCTCTTGAGGGCTAACTGGTCTATTTATAGTTGAGAATTAAATATTTTTCTTGCTTTGTTCTGGGGGTTTTATTTGGAACGTACGTGTGCTTTAAATACTGAAGTGCCTCATTTCAAACACAACGGCAACTGTAAAAGTAACAGAGAATTTTTTGGTCATCTGTTGCAGCCCTCTTTGGGTGAAATCCAGGATAGGGATAATATTTGGTTAACTAAAAGACTAGTAAACAACCAGATCACAGTGGTGTCTAAGGCATCCTCAAGAGAACTCCATTTGAACAAACAGTCATTATTTCATTTCCGACATGAAACAATTTCATAGACAATGACTTTCTCTACAGGATAGGATGCATTTAGCTAATGTCACCAGTTGTCACCCTAGAGACAAGGTTTGGAGTCGTTAGTTCACTAATGTGTGGCAAATGCGTGGCATCTCAATGATCAGTTGCGTTCTGAAGGTAAAGCTGGGCTAGGAATTATTAGGAAAGCAACAGAAAACAAGCACAAACATCATTCATGACATTTTTTAAGTCTACGATGTGCCCATATCTTGATTACCAAAGTCCCAGTACTCTGATCGACTTGAAACGTATGTAATAAACTCAAAAACAGAACGAGGAAGGGCAACGAGGATAATCAGAATTTAGACTCACTCATCAAAAAGAAAGAAAAAAACTCTAATAAGTCAGCATTGGGATGATTTGAGAGGAGTACAACAAAATCGTGCTGAAGTGTGTATGGTTCAACAAGTTATCAAAAAAAAAAACCCAACTCCCTTATTGTCTAATAAATCAAGAAGTTGGCAACACTCAGACAAGCAGGTACCAAGTTGCAAGCCAACAAAATCAAGTACTTTAGACACACAGTGCAGAGCTGAGCTGTGGAACTCATCAGGAAGATGTGAAATACAAGTTTTAAATGGGATTAGATGAATTACCGGAGCATTTATCCAATCAACAGTAACAGTTAAGTAAACAAGATGCAGTGATACCGTGATATTCATGTCGCCTCTGCTTCAAGAGGTCTCTAATTCACTGACTGAGGATCGGTGAGCGCACGCCAAGGGGACTCTCTCTCTAGCCTGTTCTTATCCTTTTCCACAACAATCTACTATTTTCCACTGTTGAAGACAGGCTATTGATCAGCGTTTGGGTTGATCTTTGTAGGGTCACATTTTACACAGAAGTGAAACAATATACTCACTTGTGCATGTAATGGAATCATAAAACCAACATATTTTCTTGGATTTGGTCTATTATGCCACCGGAAAAAAAAATAATTGTAGGAATATTGGGAAAAAAAGGCTGTTTCTGAGCCAAAATTACCCTTTAACATACAACGTATCATACTTCTATGGAGATTCTGTGCAACAGGACGTGCCCTGTAAAAGATTATTATCCATCCCTTAGGTGAAGGGTGCTACTTAATATGTGGAAATTAACAGACTGTTTTAATGCTTTTCTAAGTCCTTTTGTCACAATCGGTTGTAATTCACCACAGGAGCAATCCACGGAGAGGAAACAGGGACGATCGAGTCCCTGATCACCCCAAACGACGATTGGGCGATTTCTCCGAGATATTCTTCAGAAAAACAAAACTTATTGGGATCAATCCAGAGGTAACTCAGTGAAATTTAACAGCCTGTGATATAGAGGAGGTCAGACTAGATGATCTAATCATTCCCTTTGGCTTTAAACTTTATGAATCATGCTTGAGGTGGAACTGGTAATGGGAGTCATCTAATGGGAGTGGACATTGAAGCAACATCCCTGGTGTTTAGGGGAGCAGAGAAAGCTCACAACATTTGGCCCGAGGAAGAGGAAACCAATTAAGAAGGCCTCTCATAAGAGGGAGAAACTGCCAAATAGGATTAAAGGGAGAGGTGTAGGCCTTGGTGATTTGGCACGAAAAAGCTGAGGCCTGAGTTAGCCTAAGCGAAGAGAGAAATGAACATGGCCAAAGTCATGCTTGACCTGAAGTCTTTCAGGCAAGAGCGTTTTTTCTCGTTCTGTGCAACCCTTTACCCCCTTCACCCCTGAATGAACCCACTGGGTCTGGCAACTCCAGCCCCTTTATGACATGATTTGGAGATTTGGGATGTGGAAGTTGGGGTTGCCGGTTCTCCCTTGTTTCTGTGCCTCCTCCCTGGTGGCTTTGGAAGAGGTTAGTGCACACAGAGCTTCTGCCTTTGTAGCACTGCGGTCTCCTCCACACCACTCAAGCAGCCCACGTTCTCATAAAAGACAGGTTCAAAGCACCACTTGGGTTTGTTATTTTCCTAGCCCGAAAGTTATAGTCTGTCAAGTTAATCCGGAGGTCTTCCAGCCACATGATGAAAAGAATTCATATTAAAAACAAAAAATATGCATTACAGCATAATGCAACGACCAATGACACAGTGAACACTGCTGTTTGCACATGAAGAGGGGGAAAAAAAAATGTGTAGCTGCTAGATATAAAAACTTGTAGCCCATGGGTAGCTTTGTGTTTGCCGAGAGTTAACATATTAGCAACAACAGCCTAATTTGCAGCTCTGCATTTTTAAGTTTTACTTCTAAGAACTGTACATTATTTATAGAAATAACCTGATTTCCACGCGGTTCCTTCACAATTGCCGGACTGCATATCCAGCCGTTTACGTGGCACTGCTACGTTACGACTTATCTCCTGCAACTATCTGTTTGAATGGGAAAATGAATACCAATCTGATCAAATATACGAGTCTCTTTGCATGAAAAGTCAGTCCTCTGCGAAAGACATATTTTGAAGATGTAAGTGGGGTGTAAGTACGGCTTGGTCCTTGTGCATGCACAAGAGTGAATACCACCCACGGGGAAAAAAAAATGCCATGGAAAAATTCATAAATTACTTTGAATAACAAAGACATTTGAAAATGTCATGATCTTCTTCACATATTTCATAAACAGAAAATGTAGTATAAATTCAAGGAAAACATTAATAATTACAAGTTATTTGCTCAGCCCTACCGATCAGCAGCAGCCTAAAATACACTGGCAGATGTCTAGGCAAAATAAAGATAAACACAGTTGCGTTCAAACCACTTTTTAAAATTCTAGGGTGAGATTTACAGGCTTTTTGGATCTTGTGACTTTTCGCTGTTTGTTTACTAGTTTAAAAATTTAAAAAAAAAAAAGAAAAAAAATTGTTTGCTCTGTGAATGCGAGCCTTAACATCTTTCTTTTCACTTCGCATGCTTATTCAGACCAAAATATAATGTTTGAGACATTTTCCTTCTGCTGAACATACCACTGTCAGAATAACTTTGCACACAGTTTATAGTTATTGTATGTAAAGCGTGCTTTGTACCACAGATAAAAAGTTATACTTCTTTTATTGATAGAGTGGCTGTGAAACCATTTGCTTTTATTAAAAAAAAAAATAAAAATTAAAAATCCACAGGGCTATGACCTATACAACCAATTGTTGATTGTCTATAATGTAGGGGATTGTTCAACTCTGAAGATATGGTTCATGAATTAGTAGAGTGTGACCGAATAGAAGTGTTTTCATTTAACACATCATTATACTACTCCTTTTTTTTTTTTTTTTTCCATTTACTAACCAGAAAAGTCCAGGTCCAGCTCAGCTTCTGGTATGGAGACATTTATAATCATTGCAGAAGGAAGAAATCGTATATTAAAAGAGAAAGAACACTGGTATCACCAAAATCACTATATTTGCTAAATCCACATCGCTGTCTAGGGAATATCACAAAGGAATGTTTTTCCATCTCTCCATTTTGATGGCAGATTTTTAAAGCTGTTGGTTTGGGATTGTGAAATTTCTGATTTCACACCTTCCCCCCCCCCCCTTTGAACTTGGGTTATTTTCCAGATAATTCTTGGGAAGTCAGCATGCTGAATGTACTTCACATCCAACCTTTTATTCGTAAAGTAATCCTCTGAAAGGAAATAGGAATTTTCCTTTATTTTAGACTAGGTTAATTTCTTGTGATTTTTTTTTTTTTTCCCCTCATAAGAGTGCAGTTTTTAAGAAAAGGTTTGTCAGAATCAAATCGGAAACACTGTCCAGAAAGTAGCAGGGTGTGACACCACATACCAATGACACATCGGGGCAATGATGAATATTATAACCTATAAAGTATCACATTTTGTTTGTTGCAAACAGAAACTTGCCAAAGACAGCGTGTTCTAGCTAGAGCTGTGAAAAAAATTGCTAATCTTTGTTTCCAAAGATCTGCATGCAGCCGTGGCAATTTTTATAAATTTTATTTGCAAATCAAAACCAGGGTAAAATTTCAAAAATCCAATTGTTTGGTATAATGATAGATTAAATGTTCTCCAAACAGACCAGAAATTCAATGAGGTCTGAGAAATACATTCCCCCCACAGCGATAGTCATTTTCAGATTGAAAATATCTTTCTTGGATGACTTGCCTTTTTTTTTTTTTTTTTTAATCATTTCTGAAGAAATAAATACTTCCTGTTTTCATTTAGAATAAAAATAATGGCGAGGCAAATTGGTATTCCAAATGTTTAACTTTTCATGAAACAGGTGAAAAGTTATTACATGCTGGTGAGATTTTTTAAATAGGATCTTTATTTCTAGCTTAAGGGGGGCAGAGAGAGAGAAAGAGAGAAGAGATGAATGGCAGTGACATCTGAAAATATACAACTCCTTTATATTAAGAGAGTTTGGTCATATAAACCTTCTGTCTTGTTGCTTTGAGACCCTTTAATAATGTTTGATACCACTAAAGTTTATTGTTTTTATTCATGAAAGCAAAGGAAAAAAAAAAGAAAAATAAGAATTTTAAATAACAGGCCAATCACAAACCTGCGCTCAATGAGTGATGGAGGAGCATTTTCCTCTGGGGAATTACAGTAGTTGGAAGGGTTTGTCTGAATGTAACCCCAAGTTAAAAAAAAGAGGAAAAAAAAGAAAAAAAAAAAGGATTAATGCTTCAGCAGGTTGAAGGGGAAAATCATTTTCTACATTAGTCTTGCTATGAGCCATCCTGAGCATTAGGTACTACTGTAATAAGTCAAAGTACTACAACTGAAATAATGTTCTTACACGTAGTTTCAGGCTATTTTATGGCATAATATAGCGGTCTTTTTAATTAGAAGATGTATAAGAAAAAACAAAGTTCACGATTCCAGAGTCGAGAGCTGATTTACACTTTGCTTCCATGGAACAGATTTGATTTTTTTTTTTTTTAAGCTGCAATTGGAGAAATTATTTTTAATTATTTTTATTAAACAGGTTATAAGGTCTGAAAGGCAAACAAATTATATGTGCAACGGAAGAATGAACTATTTTATCTAATTTTTTCATATATAACTTTCAAAAGGCCTCCAAATTAGGATACTGCATCATTAAGCTTTTGACATTTGTCCAGTTAAAACTATTGACTCATACTTTCATTTCTTCCCCCTCAAATTACTACAGTGCCACAGCTGATCTAACTATATTTTCCATTTCTTATAAATAGCCACAAGAAAAGTATTAATTATCCTTGTACGATTTAATGCACCAACTGCCTTAACCTTTCAGGTTTCCTTAAACGCCAGCATAACAAGGCATATCCATGGCAGCAAATGTGATTTATGACAGGAATCTTTAATTTCTGTTTTTAAATATGTTACCCACCGATCTGCATACATTTAAATTCGCCTGCAACACTTTTCTCTGTCTTGAGGCTGTTGTTTAATATTCAAGGATGATTTTTGTCCACATACATTTTGGTCTATGTCACCTCAGATTAAATTATTACTGTTTGCAGCCTTTTTGGAGCAGGCCTCAGGCCCTTATTTACAAGAATCAATGAAACAGTAATGAAAATCCATTTTTCATACTATCAGCTCTGGCCTGCTTTTATTTAGTTAGCTGTGTCTAAGCAAGCAATTCATTTTGCGCAAATGTCACGTTGATAAAAAAGGACGAGCCACGAAAGGGTTAATCATGAAATAAGGCCTCCACTTTCGCCACCCCCCCCCAATAGTAAAGCACATCTGTAATGGTAAAATTAAAAAAATATTTTCTTAATGTATGCAAAGTAATGTATATTGACACATAAGCAAGCCTTTTCATGATGAATATTGAAATATATATGCAAAGCACAGGAAATGTGTAACATGTTATAGATCTTTCAGTGTACATTTAGAGGAAATGAGCCATTTATATTCCACAATTTAGTGAATACCTACTGTTTATTGGTACAGAGCACATAGGAGTATATTTGTCTTAGTAATTTATTTAGGTAAATATATTTATTCTTCTAGGGGTTCTTGTGCTTTTTCTGGTTCTATAGTACTAGACATAAATATTTAACAATGCATTGTCTCAAATGTTATTCATGTAATTTATCAGGGGAAACAGTGGAGCTGTAATAACTTTTAAGCCTGCACCTTCACTTAAACCTGAGATTGATTTAAAATGTGGGAAACCGAGACGTTTCTCCGTATACAGTAAGAACGGGGCCGGTTTCCCTGGAGGAGCACGGCGTGAGTCACACCAGCTCGGACGCCAGCTTGGAGAGAGGGCAACGGCAGACGGGTCGCTCCTCTCCTGCGGGTTGTCTTCTCTAATCTCCCCATAATAAAAACATGAGTGAATGAGAGGGTTGTTTTTTTTTTTTTTTTTTCCAAAATAATTACTCTTGTTACATATCACCTCATTTCCCTCTGCAGCCTCACTTGTTTTCATGCCGCTGAGGTCCCTCTCACGCTCCCTGGGCTGGGAAGCCAGCTTTTGACTTCTTCCCTCCGTCAACAAACCATCAACAACCGTTCAAGGGTCTCCTGAACCCCCACCTGCGTTCGTGTGACACTCCGGGAACCTCAGGTGGGAGGGATGGTTACAGCAAAGGGTATCTTTTCCTCCATCAACTAATTCCTGAAAGCTTTAGCCAACGAGTTTCCAGGCATTTCAGGACAAATTTTCCCCTACTTAATCACTGGTGCCTGAACACAGACTTTATGAGTGGGCCTGCTAGTGTCTATTAGCATCCTCTGTCTCAGCGTGTGATCCTGAATTCCTCGGTGAACATATTCACACCACCGAGAGAGCATTTTGCTACTGACTTGAAGGCGATAAGGATATTAACTGATTATCTCTTCTCCAGGCTCCGCTTTCTCCGTGTCTATAGCTCCCACCCTGGCAACTCAAGGGGGTTCACAGTCATTTCTTCCTCATCTCCTATTCAAGCTGACACTGCCGTAGCCTTTTTGGTCTCTAAATTCACGACTATTTCCTTTCAGACTGCGCACCAAGTACTTAAGCACTTGTCAATACCTCTTTCCTGCCATCACTGCAGATGCAAGGCACACAGGATTTGGTCTGGGTTTATTTTCTTCCTCCCTCCCTTCCTCTTTCTCCCACCAGTTGCAGACCAGTTGCACAGCCCACCCATGGGACTTCACCACCCCACCGAGCAGACAATTTTCAGACCAAGGATGGGAGGAAGGTACATGTTATCCTGTTGGCAGCTTGGCATTGAACAAATGTCAAACACATGATGTTAGGAGGCGCAAGTGGGAGAGAAAATAATGCAAGGGAGATTTGCAAGGGAAAAAAAGGCTCTTAAGAAATAATTATTCATGGCATAATCTTAAAAATGCAATACTTATCACTAGACAGGCAACTGGCCCATGTTTCCAAAACCAGAGATTAAAATAAAAAAAAAACAAAAAAAACAACACCCGGTAACTCAAGATTCATTTAGAGGGGAAAAAAAAGAGGAAAAACAGGCAGCAGCTTTCTGAAGAAAATACTGCAGGAACTGGGTCAGTTAAAGGTTGGGCAGAGACCTGATCTCTCTGGTGAGGAAGTGCAGGGCAGCTCTATCTGGAAAAGCTTATGGTAAACTGACCCTTCTCCCCAAATCATCGTGCAACTACAGGTAAAGAGACTGAAATACAACTTAGGTTGGGTGTGGAGGCTGGATCTCAGCACAGGCACAGAAAACACCTAGACACTGCGGATTACTGTAAAATTGAGCTTGGACCAGGGAAAGTGGAGCAAGAAATAAAAGTGGGAAAGTGGGGTTACAGAAATAAAAATAGTATTTCATTTGGATGAGCACTACTCGTAACAACATTTTCTGTGAAGACGTGACTGTCGGTATCCCAACATCAGGACCTCAAGCCTACTCCATGATGAAGCCAACATTCATCCAAAACATCTCTCTGACCTGCCAGACAAAAACCTCCAAAGAGCACGTACTATTCTTGAGCACGATACCCTTGATAAAGGATGTTTGCTTATCGTGGAGTCGCAGAATCACAGAATGGTTTGGGTTGGAAGGGACCTTAAAGACCATCTAGTTCCAACCCCCCTGCCATGGGCAGGGACACCTCCCACTAGACCAGGTTGCTCAAAGCCCCGTCCAAACTTGTTTGTTTGTTTTTTTAAAATGACACGTAGCCTTTATTTTCACATGTTGGAGCTCACTCATACATCCTCATCTCTATCTCATTTCTGGAGGTGAATGCTGAAAGAGGAAAGCGATTGCAGTCTTTTCACAATAAGTACATGAAAACAAGGTGAGAGTCCTGGGATTTCCATTATAGCATAGGCTATAAACTTGAAATTCATTAAAAAAAAGATATATAGGGCACTAATAATATAAAGAAGCTTTGTTACAAGATCAGTATCGTAATACCGAGGTGCTTTCGCTTGTTTTCAGCAGGTCAACTTTATTTTTGGATATGCGTGTACTTACTACGTTGATCAGAATTTATATATTCACATCTTATCTAGTATATCCATTTCCTGTTGCTTTCTTTCTGGTTAAATATCCATTTTATTTTTTGTGTTGTGCAATGTATTTTGGTTAGCACTGAAAAAATTCAATTGTCGTTCTTTAGATTTCAAAATTTCCGTCTGTGTAAATTTAACATGACAATCGGGAGGAATGCCTGCTCTTTGTATTTTCCCCTTTTGCACTTTTTCAGATTACGTTAACAAAATTCTCAGGTATGATACTCAATGCTTTCAGTTAAAAACAGCCATCGCTTCTTTGGATTATTACGACGAATACATGACATCATTACGACATACGTGTTAAGCTATTTATCACAGCACGTGGCAGAACACTACCCTCAGAGCACAAATGTGGGCGATTACGTTTCTGCTATTTTGGTTATTTCCTGAGAGTGAGTCTTCTTGGCTCTACCGGAGCGTATTTAAGGCACTATCTGGCCAAAATTATCGACTGCCTGATGGGTCATACAGTCCTGGAAGGCCCTGGATGCCGTTTGCATAGCGGCTGACCTATTTGCTCTGATTCAACTAAGTATATCTCTAAAGGAACCCTTAGGGTTTACAGTGTCAACAGTCCCGTTTTGTTTGTTTTTCATCTCAAACCACTGCTTATCTAAGAGAAGCAAAATAAGAGATCAAAAGGGCACTTAATTAATTCATATCAAATTTTGTCACACAGCATAAAAAAGGATGGGAATTCTAGCGATATTGTCAGACTTGCATAAACCCACTGGAAGATGCGATTCATACGCATCAAGTGTGCTCCCACAATGCCATTTTAGCCATTCTATTTTCTTTCTTCAAACCCAAATCACAGAATTGTAATGCCCCCGATGCAAAAAGCAGAAAAAACATTATCGTTGACGGATGAAGGTTTTTGCAACTTTGAAGAACAGGAGCCTAGTAGACAGTTAACCAGTTGACAGCTACCTTTAGCTGAATAAAGCCTTTGTATTTAGGTATTTCTAATAGCACAGAAACAAAAGAAAAAGGAAAGGAAAATAAGCTTTCTCATCTTATCATGAAATCCTCAACTCTGAAAAAAAAAATAATCCTATCCCAAGCTGGACATAGTTTTCTTGAACCTATAATGCGAGAATAAATTTAGATTTTACCAATGACTCCATTGCATTTATGTAATTTCAGAACAGAATATTCCACGTAACATCAAACTTTCTAATCCTATTTCTTTTAAAAAATATATTTAACAGAAAATAACACACCAGTAACCCAGTTTTAATTTGGGCTTACCAAATACACAGCACTGGCAGCTGACTGCAGAAGTAAAGCCATCCCCAAACAAGCAAATATGATGCCACGTGACCACGATAAAATTCAACCTTAAGTCTGTGCATAGTTATTACGTTTCATGAAGTATCCCCTTTTCTCATTGCTTTTTGTCTCTAAGGAATGCTTTATACAGGCAAAAAAAAAAGAAAGATGAAGCAAAAGTGTCAGAAACCAAGGGAGTTGTATGCACAGTCCCATTATCAACAGAGAAAGTGGAAGCCCAGACCTTTCAGGCACTTAAATGTCCTTTGATGCTCCCTAATTCTACTGATCTGGCACTGCTTTATAAACTTGCTCAGAAGTTCAAAGTTTCTTAAAGTCCTCCTTCTTAAAAGGTCCTTCTAAGCAACGAAAGGAAACAATATCATTTCCCTTATGTGACCAGCAACAAAGCGTGGATGTTAAATAGTAACCATCACTGAAAAGACATTCATGATTACTAAAAAAAAAAAATTAAGTAAATAAAAATCCATAACCACTATGGAAAAGTGTCATTTGGAAGTTGGAAAAAAAAACCCCACCAAAAAACAGTAAATCACTTGATAAATTATTCTGTGAATATTAATTTTTTCAGATAAAAATATTCACATTCCTTTCATATTAAGGCAGGTCTCTAGAAACAGGACGTTGCACTTTTTCTGCGTTACTTCACAGTAGGACGTGCCAATATGAGCCCAGACTCACACCTGTGCCTAGCACTCACTTGACAGCTTCAGGTAAAGACAGAATTTGCGAAGCCAAGCAAAGAACAGAAAATGGTGATATGGGAGACCTCACAAGAAAAAAGAAAAAAAAAAAAGGAAACAAAATCAAAAGAATCTGCGCATTTCTCACGGATTTGTTTTTGGGATACTACCACATATTTCCTCCCCCTAAGCTGACCAAACCTGTGTTTTGGTTTTGTCGTTCAGAGGATGGCTGTGTACAACGTACAACTGCTTAATACGGAAATTTGGCCGTTATTCCACTGACTCCCACCAGGTCAATTACCTTCCTTTTTACTCTGGGATTTTTATTGTCATAAATATCGTGTAACCTAATTTCCTTTCTCGGATTGCGGGAGCCTGAAGGTGCCTGTAGTTTTCAGCAACAAACCCGTGTCCGGTATTGAGGCAACATTTGTGCTTTGCGACGCTTAGTTGCAGCTGAACATCTGGACGGTTATTTCTTTGCCCATTTTCATAAAGACCTTTGAGTCAGTGCGATTCAGAAAGGCAAACGATAACCAGCATTTTTCTGTGAGTTACCAAAAGTCCTTGTCAAGAAGCAAAGCGCGAAGGCACCCAGGCTGACACCCTGGATGCCAGATCTGCATGGCGCTCCTGCCAAAAAAGTCAAGGGACATCTTCTGGTTCATAAATCAGTGAAAACCAGGTGATACGAGTACACTTTGTTTATTTTGCGTACTCCCTTGCCTACCAAGCTGGAAGCCATGGGGATGCCATAAGTGCTAGATGCAAAGATTTCTTGGCGAGGACCAAAGGCTTGGGTACAAAGCAAGTCGTCACAGCAACCAGCTAAGTCAACGGTCAGCAAAACCAGCTTGCCAGGAGTGCCTTTTCACTACTTCAACATAGTTCCTTTTAACTCTATTACCGAAAGCTTGCTGCAAGGTGAGCCTTAAAAAGAGAATTAACTGAGCCTGCACAAGCTCTCTTCGTCGTCTTCTCGGATACCCCATTTTGCTGCCTCGTGCTGAAAAGTTTGAAGGCTCCTCAGTCTAATGAGCATTACCATCTCAGGAGTATTTCCGTCTGCGCGCTTACAGAGTTCACTCCTCCTTTAATGCTGGTGCCTCATTAGTTACTTCTGTAAAGCAAAGGCCGCAGGACTGAGTTTTACGCACACAAGCGCGAGCTCCAAGACCACTACCTTTAGAGGACGTGGCAAAAGAGAGGGTGAGGTGCTGTCACCGGAGACCCCAGCAGAAACCTGGTTACGTACGAGTTAAAACACTTGTGACCTATTTAAAGACCTCTGTCTAACGAACGATGCCAGAGGTGTGAACCGGGGTGGATTCCCTGGGTACATTAGCGCAGCTCCCATTAGTTTTAA